>NC_138552.1:244254560-244854560 GCF_964273705.1 Natrix helvetica
GTGTTCTAGTTTCTTTCTTTCTTTTTTACATTCAATATGACTTTGGAAGAATATATTCTTGAGAGTAACAGAAGAAAAGATCCTCTCCTTCATTGTTCATCAAAGATAGCAATTGGACAATATAATATTTCTATAATCCATTAGTTTTCAGGATGATTGGGTTGCCTGAACTCTTTTATTCTAATTGGGGAAATGTTAATTCCATACAAGGAATTTTTCTATCAGAGAATTTTAGGGTTTTCCCTGTGCAAAAGTTGAAAGTTTCATAGTGTTTGCCATTTCTGGGATCCAAGACAAATAAATGGTTTCTTGTAAATTTTAGTGTCAGAAATCTGTGTTCTCAAATTTTTAAACATTTAGTCATCTCTGGTTGTAGAGAGAATATGATTCCAATTTGGGATGATTGTTAGGTCCTGGCTATTGTGAAGTCAAAACATCACCTTATGTTATCCATTATAATATTCTGAAATATCTTCTTCTGTCTATTGATTGGAATTTTGCTAAAACTTTTATAGTTATTTGGCATTAATAACCATGAGAACTATATTTTATATCATGCATCCATCCATTCATCTATTTGTCCAGGCATCTATTCATCCATCTCCTAGAATTCAGAGCTACCACAATTTGGCATTTTAATTTGATTACTGTTTGTGATTTTACCCCAATTTATTGCTATGTAGCGCATTTCTGTAGGCCACATTCCATTGCTATGTTTTGTTTCTTGAACGTGTTAAATATTCAGAGTATTTGTCAATGACTGGATTAGGAAAATGGTCTTCATAAATATCCTTATTTTTACATTGAAATCAATAATAATTGTGATGACGTTGATGTCTGCACTATACATTTGTTTTAGACTGGAGCCACAAAAACTATGGTGTACTGTAGAGGTCAAGGTACTAATCTAGAAACCAGGACACTCTGAGTTCTAGGTTTCCTTTAAACGTGAACGCTTAAAGATTGGACTGACCTTGGGCCAGTCATTCTCTCTTAGCTCAACTGTACTTTGAGGTTGGCTGTAGGGAAAATAGGAGGAAGGAGTATTAAATATATTTGCAATCTTGAGTTGATCAAATATGAAAAATGGGATAAAATTATAATAAAATCAGAAATCAAAATCCAGTCATTAACAAATACTCTACGAATTTTTAGCACAAATATAGCAATGGGATATGGCCTAGAGAGATGTGCTACAGTAGCAATAACTTGGGGTAAAATCACAAATGGTAGTCAAGCTAAAATGCCAAATGGCTAAACCATCAGGAGCCATTAGGGTGAGACCTACACATATCTGGGTATTTTATAGATGGACATCATCAAGCATGGACGAATTAAAAACGTGATTAATAAAGAATATATCTAAAGAGTGAGAAAAGTGCTGAAGACAAATTGAATGTTGGAAATAACATCAAAGCCATCAATACCTGTACCATATATGTGATATAATTTATTGATTGAACTGGAATAACTGGAATTATTAACGAGACACAAGCGGAATATGGTAGTTTGGACCAAAAAATTAAAAATCTAGTTAGCATTTACTATGCATTACATCCCCTTAGTATAATTGATAGATTATGTCTGCCCTGCAGAAATGGAGGTAGAGGTTGATTTCAAGTCACTGTAAACAAAGAAAAGTATGAATTGGCTGATTATGTAAAACGTAGCCAAGAACAAGCATTGATGCAAGTTAAACATTGAAAATTACTGAATGTTTAAGAAACAAAACATGAATATTGCAATAATGTAATAAAAACAGGAACAAAATGCTAGCAAAAAAAAAAGCATTGCATGGACAATTTCTACAAAAAATCAAATGGAAATTGGGTAAAGATAAAAAAACCTGTCAGTGGTTTACAACTGGAATATTAAAAAAGAAAGAAACTGAAAGCTTCATTTTGGCTGCTCTAGAACAAGTTATTTGAAGTAATGCTATTTAATGCTACCAAATGATTCAAAATGAAGATTATGCAAAGAAGCAGTAGTAAGATTAGAGCTTTTTCTCAGCTCATCCAAGAATATTGCACAAATTGATTATAAATAACAATATAACACAGTTACCACAATGATTCATTGGAACAGCTGTAAAAATTATGTGCTGTAATGAAAAACTGATGGAACATAGAGTTGAAAAAATAGTTGCAAATGAGCAGGTTAATATGTTACGGGATTTCCAAATGACTGATAAAGTCTTGCGCTTCAGATTTAAGTCTGTTTGAAAAGAAGAAAGTTTGAATAATTGAAGTGGCATTACCAAGGGATACTAGGAGAAAAAAAATAGAAAAGATCACATAGTATCAACAACTAAAAAGCAGAATTAAAAAGTCATGGCATAAACCAGCTGTGGTGGTCCCAATTGACACATTGAGTACCATACTAAAAAATTGTTAGAAACTGGTGCATTAACAGAATTTCCATTTGCCAATTACAAAATGCTACAGAACTTGGATCTGCACATATACTAACCAATGCATTAAGATATCATAGGTTCTTGGGAAGAATTTGATGCATATGAAGGCCAACACCAACTAGAGAACTGATCTCATATAATAATAATCTGTGGCAAAAGAAAGCAAAGATGGGTGCAACTCCAAAACATCTGGAGTACCACTTGATCACCATAGGCCTTGACACCAGTCAATTGCAAAAGTCAGCTTTATTTGGGACTGCTTAATCTTGTGATGACACCTTTAACACAATTAAATAATAACTTCCTATCTTGGATCCTTGGAAGAGACTTGATGAATGGATAAAATGCCAAATCCAGTCTAACATCTGTCTGATTTACCAATCCTAATAAAACAACATCTGCTTATCTCAGGTTCTTGGGAAGGATTCTATAGGTGGATAAAAATGCCAAATCCAGCCTAAACATCTGTCTGACTGCACAACCAATCATAATCTTCACTTATTTAATTATCTTTTCCTCTTCTGAAAGATGCCACAAGGTGACAGGTAGTCCTCAACTTATGACCACAATTGGAACCAAAATTTTAGTTGCTAATCAATGTGTTAAGTGAGTTATCATATGGACCTTGTTTTACAACCAATTTTTACCACAGTTGTTTAGTGAATCTCATGACTATTAAGCAAATCATATGGTCATAAATAACTTTTTGCGAGGCCATGGTGACTTTGAATGATTGTTATATGAATGTCAATATATTGAGGACGAATTGTACCCAGATTTGTTACTTGGGCTCACATCCTGTACCGTATCAAACTCAATTTCATTGAGAGCTGCATCAGGGTTGTGTTTGACCTTGGGGGGCCGAGTGGGCATGGCTGGGATGGGCCTGGCCAGCTCAACGTCCTGCAGCCCTCTGCCAATGGAAATGAAGTCTGGGAGGGCCAACAGAGACACCGCAGGCCTTCGCTGTTTCCAGGGCAGCCCTGTGGGCCAGATCTAAGCACCCTGAGGACCAGATGTGGCTCGCGGGCCTTGAGTTTGACACCCCTGCATTGCATATCAAAGACCTAACCCAGGCTTGGAAAACTGTCAACCAATTTATTCTTTCAACAAAAAACGCCTTACGAGGAAATAATCAAAAGGAACAAAAAATGAAACATCCATTTTGTTGTCGTCTATGTATTGGAATAACAGTAATAATCCAGTACTATAGAAAATCTTATCTGAATCCTCTTTACAAAGCTTTTAAGGATTATTTGTGAGCTAAAAGCTGAATATCAGTTTAATTAATTTTTTGTGACCATTTTACAATAAGCATCATATATATCCATTTTCCTATTTTTCAGTAAAAAAAAGACAAAATTTAAAGAAGAAGACAACTTTTATTTCTAAACGTCTTCCTTTTTTGGGTCCTCAAATTAAAACCACTTGATGGCTGTGTGTGCCTTTTTTAATCCCTATATTTGGCTCTAAAATATCTTAGCATTCTTTTCTACTTACATATATAAATAAAACACAACATATGGTAGTTCTTAGGAAGGAAAATAAAAATGAAAAAGGCACTTATTAATTCCTTCCCAAATAAAAGAACTAAAAAAGATGTGAATTTCTTCTCCCTTGCAGAGAAAGTTGGAATAGAGATGCACATCACACTTGTTAACAAGTTAAATGAAACAAGGATAATCCTCCTTCAAAAAACTGAGGATGTTGAACTACACATCAGGCATATTTATTCTGAACCTCTTGATTGCCAAAAGTTTTAAAAATTATTGTTAGTTGTGAAGTTGTGTCCAACCCATCGTGATCCCATGGACAATATTCCTCCAGACCTTCCTGTCCTCTACCATCCTCTGGAGTCTATTTAAGCTCACGCCTACTACTTTGGTGACTGCATTCAGCCACCTCATTCTCCTAGGCGCTGCTTGGAGTGTCCAAGCACGGGTTAACATCAGCTTGCTGCCCAAGGACTGAGTTCGAATTCTTGTAGCTCCGCCTCTTGCTCCCCTCAGAGGCTCAGTTTTAAAAACTCAGTCGCCCTACAGGACGCAATTTGGGGAGATCCAGTCCTTGAGCAGCAGACTGGACCCTTTGGTTAGTGTAGTTAGCTCCTTTTGAGAAAAACAGTTAAGTTTAGTTAGCTCCTAGATAGAGTTTTGTTATTTTTCTGTATTTTCTTGGATTTTCCTTGCATTTTCGCTTGTTGTAGTTTGAATTTGGCGCGCGAGCCAGGCTGCCTGGAGCGCGACTCGCTTCTCGCAGCGACGAGAGCGATCGCGCCGGGGGGGTTCGTTTGGCGGCTGCCAGCGAACAACGGGGGTGCAGGTAGGAGGCTAGGACCCCCAGGGACAGCATTAGGCTGTCGCCTTTTTCCCCGGTGCCGCTCCAGGTGCGAAAACGCGAACGGCGGCCATTTTTAGTTTAAAAATTTTGGCGCGCTTTTTCTGCTGGGGCTTTTAGCCTCATCGCGTTGCCTGCGCTCTCTGCAGATCGCCGCAGTAGGGGTTGAAGAGGACCATCGCAGGGTCTCCTGACTGGGTCTCTTCCCCTCAAGACCTACAAAGCGGCAGCAGGGGTTCTTTTAGTCATCTAGACCATTCATCCTTGCCTTCTTCAGCGCTGATCTGCTGGCTTCCGACCTCATCTCAGCTGGAGCCATTTTCCAGCCACCACTTGCCTACAGCAGGAGGATCCCAGAGATGCAAGCCTCAGATTCTCCAGCACCTCAGCCATCGGGAAGGATTCCCAACGCAATGGAGAAGCAAGTGGATCAGCAGGCTGGCCCACCAGCAGCTAAACGCAGCAGGACCAACCCTGCTGCTAAAGGTGAAGGGGTGGGATGCCCAGCTAAGGGGAAGGCTCCTAAAGCCAAGCAGCCTTCTAGGGCTGAGGAGAGACTAGCTGCTAGGAGGCAGAGGGCCCTGGAGAAACAGTTCCAGAAGGCCTTTTCTGCCCAGCAGGCCCTTCCTCCAGCCCCTAATCCTGGGGAGGAAGGGGTTCCTGTTCCATCTACCTCCAGACAGGGGATTCCTCCCTCCCTTCCAGGAGAAAGAGAGGAATTCGATTTTTCCCCTAATCCATCCAGGGCCTCCATGGGTTCCCCAGGCCATTCCCTGGCAGCAGACTTCCTTGATGAGGCAGACTCCCTGGCAGAGGAGGGGTCCTTCATCTATTCAATAACTGGACCAGATACCCCTCAGGCCCACGACCCCCCCTTGCCCAAAAGCATGCAGGAGGTGGTGGCAAAGGCCATCTCTCGGGGTATCTCTGATGGGATGATGCAGCTGGCATCTAAGCTTCCCTTTGCATCTGTAAATCCCAGCAAGGGGAAACCAGCTAGGGCACAAGGTCCCCCAGCGAGGGAGGCCTCACCTGATCCCTCGGGCATCAGTGAGGTTTCTGACTCAGAGGAGGTGGAGCGTGATGCTCCAGACCTCTCTGAGGATGAAAATTCCACTCCAGAGCCGCCCCCCTCTCTGGGACTTTTTAACTCTTCCATGTTTAGGGCTATTCTGACTAAGGCCCGGGCTGCAGGTCCCCAGATGGGCCTTCCAGCCCCCAAGCCCAAACCTGCCTCGGATCAGGCTTCCACGGAGACCATCGGTCCCCAGGACCCAGGGGCAGGGCTCTTCAACGAAGTTTCCCCCCCCCCCCTTAGACTTGGTTCCAGCCCCTCAGCTGTTCCTAGATATTATCCAACGCCAATGGACCCAGCCTGGGTCCTTGGCAAATCCCAGCGGGAACGACAAGAGGCTATTTACCATGGAAGAACCTCTGGAGGAGCTTCTAAAGCTCCCCCAGGTCGATGACCCCATCATGTCCCTTACCTCCAATTCGGCTCTACCTGCTGAATTACTGGAGGGGCTCAAGGCAGAGGACAAAAGGGCTGAATCGTCTTCTATCAAGACGCATATGGCCACTGCCTGGGCCATGAGAGCATCTTCTGCCTCTTCCTACTTCGGGAGGGCAGCTCTCTTCTGGCTTCGCAAACTATTGGCTGGCCTACCGGCTGGGGACACTAAAACGAGGCAGAACGTAAATAAAATCATAGCAGCCATAGAATACTCTGCTGATGCTTCACTTAGTGCCACTAAGTTTTCCTCCAGGGCTTTAGCCGCCAATGTGACCTCACGTCGCCTCCTGTGGCTCCGCCACTGGCAGGCAGATGTCAAGGCAAAGTGGAAGCTGGCTTCCGCTCCCTTTAAGGGTGGGAAACTCTTTGGGGAGGCCTTGGATTCTTTTCTGATTGAATCCAAGGATAAACGCAAGATACTCCCAGCCATGACCAAGAAACCTGAACGCAAGGGCCAGCCCTTTCGGAAGGGTTCCTTTCGGAGCTCCGAGCCTTCCACCTCCTCAGGTGGTCCAGGCTGTCCCTTTCCCCAGTCACAGGAACGTCCCCAGGACAGGTCATTCTACAGGGATAGAAATAGACAACAGGGCTTCCGTAAACCTTCCCGAGGGGTGTTCTCCAACCGCCCCTTCAGGAAATCCAAGTGACAGTCACAGGGACCCTCCCATAGGCGGCCGTCTCCAACTCTATGCCGCCCAGTGGGAGGAGACCACGATGGACGTGTGGATCCTCAACACGATCCGTCACGGCCTGACCCTGGACTTCCTTTCCCCCCCCCCCCCAAGATCCCGGGTTCGCTGCCCCACTCCCAGGTCACCTCACAAGCTCCAACTATTGAGGGCGGAGATAGACCACCTTTTAGAGATAGCGGCCATAGAAAGGGTACCCGAGGGTCAGGAGGGCACAGGCTTCTATTCCATCCTGTTCCTAGTCCCCAATCCATCGGGAGGGGTGCGGGCAATCTTGGACCTCAAACGACTCAACAGGCATCTAGAATACAAGCGTTTCAAGATGCAGTCCCTGCAGACCATCCTGGGTTGCATCAGGCAGAGAGACCTCCTGACTTCGATAGACCTGAAGGAGGCATACCTGCACGTTCCGATTCACCCGGCGCATCGCAGGTTCCTGAGGTTCCAGTTTGCCAACCAGCATTTCCAGTACAGAGCCCTTCCCTTCGGACTCTCGTCAGCCCCACGCACCTTCACCAAGCTGCTGGCCGCCATCGCAGCTCACCTGCGCTCAATTCCAGTGAGGCTGGAGTGCTACCTGGACGACATCTTGATCCACTCATCATCCAGGGATCAGGCGCAACAAGACCTCAACACCACCATTCAAGTCTTACAACAGCACGGCTTCTCGGTCAACCTGACCAAGAGCCATCTCAACCCGACCCACAGGATCCAGCATCTCGGCACCATCATCGACTCGGAGTCCTGCAAGGTCTTCCTCACCCAAGAGAGAGTGGACAGCATCAGGTCCCTCGTGCGGAGGATCCGATCCACCAGGTCAGCAACAGTAGTTTCCCTCTCGCAACTGCTAGGGAAGCTGGTGTCCTGCATTTCGGTGGTCCCGTGGGCACGCCTCCACGCGAGGGATCTCCAGTGGTTCCTGCTGCCTCTCCAGAGACGCATGGCCAGCAACTCCAGGAGGGTGATACGTCTCCCTCCCAAGGTAATCCGTTCCCTCCGATGGTGGCAGTCGGACGCTCTCCTAAAGGGTTCCTACTTCAAGGAGCCGGAGCGCCTGGTCATCACAACAGATGCCAGCCTCTTCGGGTGGGGGGCACACCTTCAGAACCAGGTGATCCAGGGCAGATGGTCTCCAGCGGAGCTCGCCCACAACATAAACTGGCTAGAGCTCCGGGCTGCCAGACTGGCCCTGAAGCATTTCCTCCAGCTGATCAGGGACAAGGATGTGCTGATCCTGACAGACAACATCGCCACGAAGGCGTACATCAATCATCAGGGCGGCACACGGTCCCTTGCTCTGATGATGGAGGCGGAATCCCTGGGCCGGTGGGCGGAACGACACCTCAGGTCTCTGCGGGCAGACCACATCTCGGGAGAGGACAACGCGACGGCAGACTGGCTCAGCAGATCCACCATCCAGAACGCGGAGTGGCGCCTTCACCCAGATCTGTTTCATCAGTTGTCTCGGCGATTCGGCCTTCCAGTTGTCAACCTCTTCGCGTCTCCGGCCAACGCCCAGCTACCCAGGTACTTCACGAGGTTCCAGTGCCCAGGGGCGGAAGGCACGGACGCTCTTCGTTCTCCCTGGCCTCCGGGTCTGCTGTACGCCTTCCCGCCCCTGCCGCTAATTCCACAGGTCATCGGGAAGATCCTGACAGAGGGAGCGGAGGTACTGCTGGTAGCTCCTCACTGGCCGAGGAGATCTTGGTTCGCAGACCTGGTCAGTCTCTCAGTGTCTCGTCCCTGGCGCATTCCTCAGGACCGCATCTCCCTCAGCCAAGGGGCCATCCATCACCCGGAACCCCAGTGGCTGAAACTTGCCGTGTGGCACTTGAAGGGGAGATCCTGAGGCTCAGCGCATACTCGGAGAAGGTGATCCGCACCATCCAGGCATCCAAACGTCCATCAACGATTAGAATCTATGAAGCTACCTGGTCGGCCTTCTCTCGCTGGTGCCTTCATCACCAGATCTCTGCCACTTCTGCCACCGTTCCCCAAGTGCTGGACTTTTTGCAGGACGGCCTTGACAGGGGTCTGGCACCAAACACTCTCAAACGCCAGACTGCCGCCTTGGCCTTCATCCTGTCTACTGAGTCGCACCTGTCCCTCAGCAAACACCCGCAGGTGCGCAATTTCCTCAAAGGAGCCTCCAATCTGGCTCCTCCTACCATCCACAGGTATCCCACCTGGGACTTGTCCGTGGTGCTACGTTCTCTGACCGGGCCACCATTTGAACCCCTTCGGACAGTTGGACTACACCACCTGACCCTCAAGACGATGTTCCTCATTGCCATCACTTCGGCTCGCCGGATCTCTGAACTGGCGGCCTTGTCAGTCAGAGAGGACCTTTGCGTCATCCACTCCGACAGAGTGATATTACGTCTGGACCCGGCATTCGTACCAAAGATCAACAGCGTTTTCCACCGCTCACAGGAAGTGATCCTCCCGGACTTCTGTCCACATCCCAAGCATTCCAAGGAACGTGAGTGGCATAAGCTGGACGTCCGCCGTGCCCTGCGGATTTACATGAAAAGAACAGCTCCTTTCCGCAAGTCGGAGGCCCTCTTTGTGTCATTTCAACCTGCCACCATGGGCAAGAAGGTCACCTCCGCTACAGTAGGGCGCTGTTATAAGGGCGTGCATCCAGCTGGCCTACGAACATCAGGGCAGGCCGGCGCCTCCTCGTATCACCGCATACTCAACAAGAAGTGCAGCCACATCGGCCGCATGGGCCACCCAAGCTTCCATCGAAGACATCTGCCGGGCCGCTACGTGGTCAGGCCCGTCACCGTTTGTCAAGCACTATAGACTGGACACCTTTGCCTCGGCTGAGGCAGCCTTTGGGAGAAGAATTCTGCAGAGGGTTGTGGCTAGCCCCGCGCCCGTGAACAGTTCTTCCCTCCCTGGGGGATCATAGCTTTGGCATGTCCCGTGCTTGGACACTCCAAGCAGCGCCTAGGAGAATGACCGTTGTCTTACCTGAATGGTCTTTCTCTAGGCGCTGCGGGAGTGTCCAACCCCACCCTATCAGGGGTCGCGGGGTAGTTTCTTCATTGGACTGGACTATTGCATTGACAGTTCCTTCGGACACTCCTTCGTTTTTTATTTTATTTATTTATTTATTATTCACATTTATAGACCGCCCCCTCTCCCGGAAAGGACTCGGGGCGGTGTACAGTCACTAAAATGCATTATAAAATACATACACAAAACAGTTAAATAATTAAATACGTAGGTGAAGGAGGTTATAAGACTGTAATAGAATAATAAATATAGTACATTAAAAGCTTATTAAAACCCCAAACCCAATTAAAATGAATAAATCCCCGGGAGGTGAAACTAAGAAAGTGCCAGGCCAGCTGATTGAAATAGGTGAGTCTTTAAGTTTTGCCGGAAGGAACGGAGGTCGGTGGTAGTTCGAATGTCTGGCCTCTGAGGGGAGCAAGAGGCGGAGCTACAAGAAAACTGAGCCTCTGAGGGGAGCAAGAGGCGGAGCTACAAGAATTCGAACTCAGTCCTTGGGCAGCAAGCTGATGTTAACCCATGCTTGGACACTCCCGCAGCGCCTAGAGAAAGACCATTCAGGTAAGACAACGGTCATTCTCTGTCGTCCCCTTCTTCTTTTCCAGCATTAGGCTCTTCTCCAGTGAGTCCTTCCTTCTCATTAGGTGGCCACGGTATTTGAGTTTCATCTTCAGGATTTGGCCTTCTAAAGAGCAGTCAGGGTTGATCTTCTCTAAGACTGACTGGTTTGATCACCTTGCAGTCCAAGGGTGAAAATGGCTGTAATTCAGTTCCTTGCTTTCAAGTAGCATTAAGGATTCAAGAGCCTAAGGCCGTGATGGCGAACCTATTGCACGCGAGGTGCTGCCCTGTCAGCTGGCGCACTGGCCAGCTGAGTTCACCTTTTTAAAAGCTATTTTTCGCCTTCCCCAGGCTCCAGAGGCTTTATAGGAGCCTGGGGAGGGCGAAAAGAGCTTCCGGTTTGCTCGGAGGGTGGTTTTAAGCGCTCCGAAGGCTTCAGGGAAGCCTCTGGACAGTCCCTGAAGCCTCCGGAGGGCCTCCGGGGGATCGGGGGAGGCTCTTTTCGCCCTCCCCAGGCTCCTATAAAGTCCCTGGAGCATGGGGAGGGCAAAAAAAACATGTAAAAATGGGGGGGTCGTGCGTTTTGCGCGCATGTGCACTGGGGGGGTGCATGTTGCATTATGGGTGCGGCACGCCCGCACTCGACCCCCCTGTGCTCCCCCCACTTGTGGCACGTGAGCCAAAAAAGGTTCGCCATCACTGGCCTAAGGCATTTGTAAAAGAAGGATTTATCAAAGATCCTGGCTTTTTTCCCCAGGAGCTTAAAGTACAATGTAATCTTGTCCCATTTCCCCCCCTACAACAACCCTGTGAGGCAGGTTGAGTTAAGAATGAATGGTTGGCCAAAGTAGTGAAGTGTAACTAGGAAAATTGAGGAGATTTTGAAAGAAACATGTCCCTTTTAATCTTTGCTAAAGGAATATTTGTATAACTAGGAGTACATCTGCAGCAAATCTAAGCAATGTGTATTTATTGTAAAACAGCCAGTGCATTTTCTCAATTTCTTTCTTGACTATTTCATGGTCTGTTGACTTGATGGTTAATTGTTCAATATGCATTATAGATCCATAATTATGATTTCCCCCCCTCTTCAGTTTTGCAATGGAGACAGAGTCACTAGCAGCATTCTTGGAATAAATGTCTGAATAACATGGTCACTGAAAGAACATTTATTGTAGCATAAGCAAGAAAAAATTAAAAAAATATTTTTTATACTTCAAGCAAAAATATACTCAGAACCTTAAATAAATGGTCTTAAGGTCATATTGGTACTGCAGAATCAACCCCTCCTCTGTCTTTCTGTTAGAACCAGAAAGTTATTTAGCGCTAAAGTACCTAACATGTAAATACTTCAATTAAAACTTTTAAATCAATTTTTAAAATTTTTAAATTAATTTTAAAAACAAGTAAATCTTTTCTCTGTTTCTAAGCCTAATTACAACTATTTTAAGATCTGAATTGGAATGGGATGACATTACTTAGAGTGAAGAAATATGAAAGTCCCCTCCACAATGTTTGTTAAAACTGAAAAGGTAATAGTTATACATAAAGGTCCTGTCGTGCCAAAGAGTAATTCACACAGTTTCTAACTTTTGAGTTAGAACAATAGCAATAACGATAGCACTTACACTTATGGATTGCTCCATAGTGCTTTATAGCACTCTCTGAGTGATTTACAATGTCAGATATTGCCCCCCAACAATCAGAGTCTTCATTTTACTGAATTTGGAAGGATGGAAGGTTTAGTCAATCTGACACTCCCTCAGGGTTGAACTCCAGATTGTGGCCTGCAATACTGCATTCTAACCACTGCACCACTAGGACTCCTTTTAGAAAGGGTATTTGTTTTAGGGGGGGGGGGGGAATGCTGGTGGGGATAATGGGTTTTCCTTATTTTAAAATGTGCTTGAACTTCCTGAGGTTGCATGTGCATGCATCATTAACTTTCACAGTTGTCAGTTCTCTAAAAGCAATATATTGCAGTCCTATTAGGGACTTTCAGCAATATTCCTTGAAATACTTTTATCATTATGATGCCATAATGTCATTCTAAGAACTGCTTCTGCCTTGCAGACTCGATAGTATTGCCCATAGATCCTCTGAGAAAGAGTCGAATGTAAATGTCCTTTACAACTTTGGAAGAAAAAAATCAGAAGTCATTCTTAATATATATTTGTGTTCCCCTTTCTTTTTCTTTATACCTGTTCATACTGTACTTCTAGACCTATTCTCTTTTTATTCTTTATCATTTCTCTTGATTGTTAGTTTACATTGTTTGATGTGTATGCTGTGTAAAATGTAACTAAATAATTTGATACAAAGAAGGCAGCTGCGAAGGTTACAGAAAATGACCATGTCACCACAAGATGCTGCCACTATTGTAAATAAATGCCAGTTGCCAAGCACCCAAATCACGATCACATGACTATGGGACGATGGTCATAACTACAGGAGAGGTCATAGGTCACTTTTTCTGGCACCATCATAACTTTGCACTGTTGTGAACTCAACATTTATAAATCAAGGAATACCTGTAGAATCTAGAACACTATTTTCCTAGTTGTCAAATGAATGAAGGTAGCTCGGGTTCTTTTTAATTCATGCAGATTTTTTCAACCTGTAAATTCAATAGTTTCAAAATTTTCTATTGAAAGTATCCTTTGATTTACTGATTTTTCTTCTAGCTGCCATTATATTTCGAAATAGGTCTTCAGCTGCTGTATATGAAATATTAGCTTACAAGAATAGTACTTATCTCAGTTTTGATGCCAATTTAACTAAGGTGACATGGCATGACAATTTTTTGGATTGAGAACTCTTTAGAGCAAAATACAATTGGAGATGTTCCAATAAATTATTAAACTTGAAATGCATTCATATGTCTAAATACATACTTTGAAAACACTATGATGCACTTCTCATCTAAAGAACCCTGCAGAGAGAAGCTACAGAATAGCGAAAAAGTATATCCACATTTCATTTTCTCAGTGTGGGGGGTGGGCACTTGTTAAAACTCTGCATATGATGTGTGGACTGTATTCATTAATAGAAAAACATAGGAAATCTCTTCCATATTTTGGTGCATGCATTAAATGATCTAATTAATTAAAAAAATGAAAAAATGAAAAAGGCAGAATCTTCCATTTCTAATTAAAATGAAACCCCTATGTTGTACATACATTTTAATTAACCGACAAAACTAAAATAGTTTTCTTGTTTCGAACTAGTTTGTAGAAAAGTTGGCTTCCTTTTCAAAACCTGTTTTTTGTACTCAGAGCAATAGTAGATACTGCAGGAGGTAAATAGGTAAATCTTTCCAGATGAAACCTGTCTTTGGTATTTGGCATTCTTTAATGTCCTCTTCTAAAAGTGCAGGCTTGTACCTCATCAAGCAAGTTGGGCTAATTATCCCCTTATCCATGCCCAGCCCAGAATTGCATAGTTCTGATAGGTGTGCTGTAGTTCTATAATATATGGAATGCTGGAAGAATTCCAGAAGCTGTTAGTGAAATCTTCAACTATAAGAGGCATTTAATATAAAGCTAACTTCAATTTACCCATAAGGAAACTGATAGTAGTTATCAGAGGATACTCTTAGGTCTTGCTTGTAGCTGAACAGTGGAAACAGGACATTCAAAGGTCCTAATGAAAATTACAATCTTCCTGCAGGGAATTGTGTTAACTTTAGTGAAAAGCACTGTGAGATGGTGATTAGATGGTGATTAGAATACATGTGAAGTTATCATTGGGACAGTCACTATTTCTTAGGCTAAATCACAAATTTATTGAAACAAACCAGACACCTAAAATTTAGCAGTTTGCTGCTAAAGTTTATTGCTACAAGTCCTAGTGGTCTTTTTCTGCTTGCACTACGTTGTCTCAGGCATTGGCCTTCCCTCTTCTTCTCTTATAAGGTTTAAAAATGTCTTCTCTCAGTTATGAACTAATCAACTAACTTCCTTAATCATAGTTCTGGTTAATTCATCTAGATCAAGAGTGAACAATTGGTTTATGTTGAAGAAATGCCAGCTGATATGGCATTCTACACGGTGTCTGAAGTAATGGGTACCTGATATTATTTTATATTTTATTGTGTCATTTTAAGTTTTGTCCTCTGACTTCAGCCATCCCTCCACAGAGAAATCTACTTTGCCTAGGCTTTTCCAGATAGGTAAGATGTGCCAGATGATTAGGTCACTCAGGAATATTTGTTCCAATCATCAGTCAAAGAACATATCAAGTCACCAACATTAACTAGGGCATATTCTCACAAATGTTATGACATGTATTTGGGGAAGCACATCAGCCAGGATTGTAGAGAATTCAAAGAATTAAACTGAGTTATGATCTTGGCTTCTCAAAACACATTAGAGTTTTGAAATTTTTAAGTTTTGCTATACCTGAAACTGGGAAAAGAATCATTCAGGTAAAGTTCCTTGAAAATGAAAATATTGCAACACAGCAGCAGTCATGAGGTGACCACGCTCGCTGCCTCCTGCACTTCAAAAATAATAAGACCTCCCCGAAAATAAGGCCAAGCGCTTATTTCGGGATCCAAAAGAAAATTAGACCCTGTCTTATTTTCGGGAAAACATGGTAAAAAAACAGTTTCATGGTCAACAGATAGAGCACTTCATCCATATTTTGACCAGTTCCTCACATTAGTAAAATTCAGACTAGTAAAATATTTTATAGGCTAAAAAGGCGGCACTATCAAGAGATCAGAGCAATCCCTTCCTGCTTGGTTTCTCTGTTGAATATGCAGGACATACAACATACTGTATAAGGGATAGAATGATCTGTGCTTTGGCCACCAATGTGGAATCTTCCCATCTTCTATCAGTCCTAACTAAGGCAGTAATGAAGAATTGTGTAAGTTGTAGCTTCATTTCTGGAAAACCAAATGCTACCAACTCTGGTCAAAATAGTGCTGACAATGACTCTACAGTCAAAAAACTCTGAGTCCAATATTAGGGAAAAACTAGAGGAATTAAGTAGCTTGCTTGGGATGGGTAGGGGAACAAAGTGGCTTCTTTTTGTTTGAGCTAGCAAAGGAGAGATGGAATATTCTGCCTCTCTTCTGGAAGCCCACTCATAAACTATCGCGAATGTTCTAGGCCAACCAAGCATATTGTTAACAAAGAGGGTTATGTAAGCCTACACAAGGAGTGGCTGTTCACAGTGGGACATGGTAAATAGAAAACATGCATTGGATTCTGCAACAAAGAATTCCATTCTTATAAACACAGCTTTTAATTATTTTTCTCATGCCATTTTTAATATTCCCTCTCATTGTAAACAGATGTATGAAGCTTTTGGGCACAGCTTTTTGAAAGAGGTGTATTGTTTGTTTCTTTAAAAAAAATCCCTTTACACTTTGTTACATTTATGCATGTGAATGCAATAATAATAATAATAATAATAATAATAATAATAATAATAATAATAATAATAATAATAATAATAATAATAATAATAATAATAATAATAATAATAATTTATGCATAGAAAAATCCTAATTTATTTTAATTTACTTGTAATGTTTAATTTTTGTTTTTCTGCCCAAATGAGACTCAAGAAGCATCTCAGTAATCAGCAATGTGCTTTGGACTCTATGGACTATAACTAGGCATGACAGTAGTGAAATGTTCACATCCTAGTTATGATTCCACATTCATTCCCCCCCCCCCCCAAAAAAAAAGTGCTTCCCATTTATAATGAAATCTGGGGATGATCTTGGGTGGTTAGGTTAGGAGAAGAGATGTTGCCTAGGAAAAGATCAGACAAGAGAGGCAGGGAACACCTAATGGTTTAATGGTCGAAGAAAGAAACTTAGGAAGGACACACACACACACACACCCTAATAATTCAGGTAAAGTTAAAAGTGCCAGTAGGAAATTTGTGCCTTCAGACTTGCAAGATTAATGTTAATGTAGCTTTTCAGTAAAGTAGAATTAGCTCATCTAGTCATGTTTCCTGTCTGGCTTACCCAGAAAGACTGAAAAATAGTAAATTCGACCACTTCTGAAGATGGGTTTATATGTTCTTCACTTGCAAATGCGCTAGGTTTCCAAAAATTATAGATATATTCCGATATAGTTTTTATCTAATTCTGTCTGTCCTTTTTGAAGATATGTGAGGTCAAGAGTTTTCCTGACTTTGGAATAGAAGTGATATGGAATCTGATTGGTGGACCAAAGTTCTTATGAATACGTAACCTTGCTTTCAACTCCATTTCTGGCATCCTGTGTCTTGTGCTGTCTCAGAAGAAAAAAGCTACATGAGTTTGATAGTTATTATGCAATTTGTATACACTACCTACTGACCTTGCATGATTTTTTTTTAAACTAAGGTTAGTCATACCTGGTTGACACTTGTATGGGAGAGCACCAGATTATATAAAGGCTGTAGATTCAACTAGGAAGCAACTTCATACAGTCTCACTCAGTATTTCTACCAAAAAAAAGTCATGTCTATATTATTGCCAAAAAAATTTGCTCAACTTGAGAAAATTATTATCTTTTTATATAATCAGAGACTGGTTTGAATATTTATTCTCATAAATATGCATCTAGGGAAAGAGTCTAATTATGGTATTTATAAATGTATAGAATATTTATACATTATTTACATAATTTATCCAATCTTCTTATGGGAGAAGGGAGAATAACCAGGACTTTAATAGCTTCTTGAATGTTGTGTGTGTGTGTGTGTGTGTGTGTGTGTGTGCGCGCGTGCGTGCGTGTCATTTAAATATTGAGGATAGGAACAGACATCATTCCAGAGGGCAGGCATCCCAATAGAGAAGACATGCTTTCTATGCCCCATAAGATGATAATGCTTAAGTGATGCTCACTCTGCCTGATATTACTGGATGGGCAAAGGCAATTAGAGAAGGAGGGCCCTCAAATAGCCAGGCCTCTATCAAAAAGGGTTTTGGAGGTGAATAACCAACACCATGAATTGTAGCCAGAAGCCAGTGTAACTTTTGAATAAGCGTAGTCATAAAGCTATTAATGAGGCATGGCCAACACTGCATGCACCACTGAATTCTGAAGTAGCTGTAGCTTCTAAGTTGTCTTCAAAACTGTTCCATGTGAAGCATATGACAGTAATCCTTGCATGTGGCAACTAGGGTGTAATAACTGTCTGAATGGCCTCCCAGTCTAGGAATTGTTTCAAATGATATAATTAGGTGTATCTGTGTAAATGTTTTTTGGCTTACAGCTGCCAGCTGCTCTTTGAACCAGAATTATGACTCAAAGATGACTTCCAAGTTGTGCATCAGTCACACATAGAGAAGTTCAATCCTATCTTGATACCTCCTCTTTCTGGAGTCATAATACGTGCATTTTGATACTATTATTGATGATGATACAATTTAGACACCGACACCTCTGTGTGGCTCTTAGAATAAAAACAAATGACAGTATACAATCCTAATTTTTAAAAAAATCAACAATATGACAAATCTGGTCAACAACAACTAAGATATACCCTTCAAGGAACTCAAACTACCTTGTTTAAAGCCTGAGAAAAGAGCCAGGTCTTTAAGGCTCTCTGGAATGGCTCCAGGGTGGGAGCCTCCCAGTTCTTGAGGGTAACTCAGAGGTCAGTTACCATGATAGAGTAGACATGCTTCTTCAATCTGATAATGACACTGTTATATTGAAGGAAGGAATTTGCCAACCCTGTTGGATCATAGTGATACCACAAGAGATAGGCCAGTGGTGGAGAACCTTTTCAGTACCAAGTGCCTAAACTGGAATGTGCATGCACATGCTGCAGTGCCGCAAATTCGAAGACAAGCTGGCCAGTGTGCATGCACGGGCCGGCCAGCTGGTCTTCACATGTGCCGGAGCACCGAAAACCCAAAGACTAGCTGGCCGGCATGCACATGCCTGTTTTCAGGCCATTTTTTGAGTCATTTTCAGGCTGTTTTTGGCCAAAAAAAAAAACAGCCCAAAAAACCAACCTGAAAACAACACAAAAAATGGCCTGGGAAACGGCCCAGAAAACGGCCTGGTTTTTTTTTGTTGTTGTTGTTGTTTTGGTGGGCGTTTTCTGGTGCTCTGGTGCCCGCGAAGACCAGCTGTGCATGTACGTGCCGAACACCAAAAGAACAGCTGGCGACAGCGCACGTGCTCACAGAGAGGGCTCTGTGTGCCACCACTGGCACACATTCCATAGGTTCACCATCACAGAGATAGGCAATCCTTCAAATAACAAGGCTATATATCATGTAAGGCTTTTATAGATCATAACTAGCCCCGTGAATTATACCTGAGTAACATTCATCCATAATTTGTCCCCATAATTTTTATATGCAAGTTTTTTTCATTTGTTATCTTCTTGTTTCTGCAAGCCTTGAAATATTGTATAAAAGAATATGTAGTTTTATTCATAGCACACTAGTCTGAAATTAAATGAGTCTAAGGGAGTGCCTGTTCTGATGAAAGGAAATCTATTTAAGTAGAACAATAAGGAAAATAACATTGCCAAATAGTGTTTGATGTTCAATTTGCAAAAGAAAAACTTAGACACGACCCAATCCTGCCCTTAATAATCTTTGTCTAGTTTCCTTGCATTCTTCCTACTTTTTCATTTCTAAAAACAGAATGGATTAGGGTTCTTACTATAGCCTTATCCAAGCTGATGCCCTTAGTTTTATGGAATTAAATCCCAGAGCTTGTTGCTTGATTGGCTAGTTGTTACTAGAATTATATCCAACTTGGGGGGGGGGGGGTGTAAAAAAATCATTCTACAGACCTGTAGCTTTTCTCTCCTGATATCAGGGCTTTGACGTTAGGAGAACAAGACAAAGGGGCAAACATGATGAAGAAGGAACTGAAAACTTGTTCAGAAACCTTGTTCTAGTTGAATGTTTGAGGGTTCAAACTGAGAAAAGAATGGACAGGGCTCATGGCTCTGTCCTTCCATTCCATATAATCAGGTGGAGATCTGAAGGGGAGTTAAATTTCTAATATTGAATATTTGTACAGTCCTCCATGTAAACTTGAGATCTTTTTCATTAGGATCCTTGATCACAAAAAGGGACATAGTCTCACTCAAAGTAATGTGGGTGCATGTCCCTTCAGACCTCCATGTAAATATATGTGAGACTTCATTCTCTACCCAGTTGGATCTCTCCATCTAAACAAAATTAGATTCCTTTCTGCCGTAGTTCCAATTGCGGGGGAAATTTAAGAACACTCATTTCTTTCCCGTAAGTTGGAAATACAACAGCTATGACAATAAAAGAGGGAAAATGTATTGGACTTATTTTCTTAGCTGCTGGTCTGATGCTAGGGCATTATTGGAAGCTTTGACAGCAGGATACTCCAAATGGAGAGACAAGAGTGCCTACTACCATTGGGAACCTAAACATGGCTTATTGTAGTAATGGGGGTGGGTGGGTAGAAACATGTTGTGTTAGACTTACTAGTCTTAGAATTGTTTTTAATTTTGCTTAGTTTTTGAGAGTGCAGATTTTTAACAAAAATAGCTTTCCAGACTTTTGAAACTACTTTAAAGGTATTATTTGGACTAGGAAATTTACAAGAGCAGCTACTTTTTGTCTTCCCCATGATTTAACTAAATAGGAACATTAATTTCAATAAGCAAATGAGATTGCTTGGGGCTGACCTGTGGTGACTCTGTGTTATTTGATTGATGGATTGATTTAAAAATACTTACATAGCCACACATATTGTAACAACAACCCTGGACAGCTCACAAAACAATCAAAACATCAATCACCACAAATAATCAGAATTTTAAAAAATCTATAAAATCTCTATAAAAACTCACGACAGTCCATGGTAGCATTCCCATACATCCACATGCCATTTTAGTTGATTCCAGCCTCATCCTACCACAATTATTGTGTTATAACTAAATTATTTTTAAAAAAAATGATTTATCATAATTTCTGTTTGATAAAACAGTTTGGCTTTCCCCAACTCAATGTTTCCAAGGAGACCTCCTGGGAAATGTTTTACAGTTAATTCCTATTTTTTATCAGCATTATTAATAATTTAAAGTTATTATAGATGTGGACCTGGGCTAATTATGGTTAAGGTTACTTTTAGTATCATGTTTTCTACTTCACAGTGTACTAACTTGAGTTATCTTCCAGTGAAAAAGGCCACGGAGCATTCAGACTGGTTATGAAAATATTTGCATCCCCAAGACGGAATTCTGTTTGCAAATCACAATTGATACGGATAGTCTGCTGATCTTTCTAATCCTGTTTTCAATTTCTGTCTTTCTGTCTTAGTGGTATGCTTCTTTTCTCTAGTCCAGAACTGAAGAAGGAAATCATTAGTAGTAGACAGGGAGTTCAAAGAGAACATGTACTCCATACAGTGTTTCTTCAAAGAAAATTTGTGGGTTTGGCCAATGGTCTGAACTATCTTTGAGAGGCAACAGCTGTTACTTCCCCAAGGGAAAAATCATTACCCAGCCAAATCCATGACAATTAACCACACATTGCATTGCTGTTTTTCAGGATATTGCTGTGGTATCCACCTTTGGCATGGGCAACATTTTGCAAACCTGGAGGAAAATTTCTGGAAATAGAGGAACAGCGTTCAAACCTTCCTTACTAAGAAGATCCAAGGTGTGAGAAGAAGAGGGCTAGCTGCTTTAGCCTAGCAGACATGCCTTTTGGGCTGAAATTACGAAGGACTCGACGCTATAATGTCCGGAGCAAGAACTGTTTCATGACCCGGATTCAACTGTTGGAGAACAACCTGATTGAGTGCACATTGTCTGTGGAAAGCACTGGGCAAGAATGCTTGGAGGCCGTAGCTCAGAGGCTGGAATTACCAGAGGTGAGGGTAACCCAAGAAAAGACCATATGTAACTTGCCGCTCGGTGTATTTTTAGCTCTGGCTGTTTGTCATTTGGAATCTGTTTATTACAATCATGTTATTTTTGGAATTGGTCCGATCTTATCGCTGAATGGAACTTTGGCAAATGTACCTTGCTTACCCAAACATCAGGGCAGTCTATTACCTACAATTTGGATTGTGAGTCAATGTTATTTCCTGTCAGGATGAAACTCTTAACTAATATGCAAGGGAACATCAAAGGTTGTTGGTTTTTTTTTTTAATCTATAAGCAAAAGGATGTTTTTGCTTGTATGTAGACAAAGTGGATAACAATCACATTCACACATGACATCAGACCACTTTTATTAATGGGGGTGGCTGTTCCTATGAAATATATGTCAGTTTTGCTGGAAGAAGTATCTTAAAAGTCCATTTTTTTCCTTCTGTTTCATTAAACGGTCCATGAGATGTAAGAGTGATTCTAGCAGTATGTTTCAAAAGTCAACTAATTCTCAGTGAAATTTCAACATGAATCTCAATTCAATGCTATTATAAGTCTGACTTATTGCCACAAGAATCTAAAGCACAATAACTGTTTCCTCTAAAGCAATGGTTCTCAACCTGTGGGTCGGGACCCCTTTGGGGGTCAAACGACCCTTTCACAGGGGTCGCCTAAGACCATCGGAAAACACATATTTTTTGAAAAAATACAGAAAACATAAAATAATTGTATGGTTGGGGGTCACCACAACATGAGGAACTGTATTAAAGGGTCGCGGCATTAGGAAGGTTGAGACCCACTGCTCTAAAGGGAAGATTGGTTCCTCTTGGTGTCTCTTTACTTCAGCTACAGACCTATAAATCAGCATTTGAAATTTAGTGACAAACTGATGAATAATAGTGGTACAATTGCCCACCTAGCTTTTTTTTAAAAGGGTACATGAATGTTACGAGTGACTTTATTTTTAAAAAATAAACAGAAAAGGAGAGGAAAACAGTGAAAATCCTAGTCCTGCTGTCTGGTAATGTCATTTTGTCAGTACTATTCACCCCTGCAGCCCTGAGCCATCTATTTTTATTTTAAACCAGAAATTGTTCCAATAGAATCTGTAGGGGGAAGCCCTACCTCAAAGTGTGCTTTATCCTTCTGGAGATCCATAGAAGTTTCAGAGGTGCACAGAACAGAACAGAAAAGACATAGACTGCACCTGCTTTGAAGGATATCTCAATTATCCTGGAGGTTTTCTATTGGATGCAAATGTTTATATGAATGAAATTTGGGGCTTTCTGGGGAACAGTGTAAATTGTACCCCAAGAGAGTAAGCTATTTTTTCAGTCATTAACTAAAATGAAAACATAATGAAATTAAAACCACTTTTTCAGAGTGACCATTAAGTGAATGTTGTGGTTGATAACTGAAACCATTCATTTGAAAGAGGATTTTTGCTGAAACCAACAAAAACGTTGTGAATCACAGCCACATGATCACAGAATGCTAGTTGTAAAAGTGACCTTCCCAACATTTGGTCATATGGCTCTGTCTCTCTGTCCCCCCCCCTCCCTCCCCCCTCTCTCTCTACCATTTATAATGGCCGAGGGTGCTTTATGGACTATAAAAACACCTGTTTGGTGGCTGTGGTAACTTCAAACTATCATAATGATCAGTCTTAAGTCTAGGACTATCTGTACTCTTTATGGATTTGTCTCTATGCTAAATGCCTGGTTGTAACTATTTCCCCCCCATAAAGTGTCTATGGGAATATTATAGAATATAGATGGATACTTGTTTTTTTCAGCAGACATGGACTAACATGGACTACATTCTGTACATTGTAGATATGCATTCTTTGAATTATGTATGTTAAAAATAGTTTGTAACACCTTCATCCAACTTTCCAAATCAATGAGGAGCAAGGGTAAATAATCAGTTATGGCTATTGTAAAATACCAAAATATTGTACTATGTTTTCCTGAAAATAAGACAGGGTCTTATTTTCTTTTTACACTCAAAATATGGCTTGGGCCTTATTATGAGGGGAGGGTTTATTGTTTTGGGGTTGCCGGGTGGCTGCTCTCTTGTGAGCGGGCAACCAAAGAGCCGGGCAGAGCCTCATGGCGAATGGCTGTGTTGCGCTTTCGCAGCAGCGCAACACAGCAGCCATGAAGTGACCATGCTCACGAGCAGCCACCCGGCAAACCCCCTGTTCCAGCCGGGCACAGCACCATTCACTGACCTAGGGGTATCGCCAAGCTGTGTGAGGGCCTGTTCACTGCCGCCCGGCTCCCGCGGTTTGGCACCTTCCAAGTGAATGGCGCTGTGCCCTGCTGGAAAGGGTTTTTTTTCGGGTGGCTGCTCATAAGTGTGGTCGCTTCATGACTGCTGTGTTGCGCTGCTGCGACAGCGCAACACAGCCATTTGCCCATGGGGCTGTGCCCGGCTCTTGGGGAGCCTGCTCGCAAGAAAGCAGCCGCTCAGCAACTCCCCTCTTCAGCTGGGCACAGAGCCGCTCACCAACCTAGTGGTCTCCCAAAGGCAGTAAGCAACGCGATCTTCTTTGCCTCCCCCCCGATTCCCGTGACTTGGCACCTTCGGGATACTGCTAGGTTGGTGAGTGGTGCTCTGCCTGGCTGGAGGTGGAGGGGTTGTCCAGGGGGCTTATTTATATTTTTGCCCACCAGAAAAATGGGGCATGGCCTTATTATCAGGGCATGTTGTAATTTCGGGGAAACACAGTAATAGTATAATGCTTCCGGTATAATTAGTAAATAGTTATGTGTTTTTCAAAAGAAAGTGCTTAAGAAAATGAAAATGCCTAAACTTGCTACCCGACAAATTATTATATAGATCCTGAGTGCATCTTTTTAGGAAAGGTACTGCATTTATCAAAGAGAGAACTAATGCCAAAATTCCTTCCTTCATCTTTTCATAGAGTAAAGTAGTTATTCTAATAACACTAGATGCTTTGGCATGGGGAGAGAGACGCCTTCAAATTTCTGAACCCCAATTATTTAAGGTTTACAATTGTAACCTGAATTAGAAAACATGTAATACAAGAAGTACAGAGTTGACATGACTAAGGCTGCTTCTACCAGTTAATTCTGGTTTTTGACCTCCAATACACTTTATTAGTATTACCAGGCAGGTATGAGAAATTGATTTTCATGACTAGGAACAGTTACAAATAGTGAATTAATGAAAACTTACTTTAACAATAGCTTTGGGGTATTGAGATTACCTGAGGCTGGATTTAGGAGTCGCTTCAAGTTACAATCTTGCTATATGAATCATCTCCACCCATAATCAATGAAACATGTGATTGTTGGACAAAAGTTGATCAGTCTCACGCAGCCTGCCTCTTTTCAAAATCTCCTTTCATTTTATTACCCCAATCCAGCTCATGATTAAGTCCAAGCAGAAAACCATTGTTCAGTCTCACCCATTTAATGACAAAGAAAGAGCAACATACAGATTCATCTGACTCAAAAATTTGTATGTTCGGGTACATATAGAGAAGACAAAAATCATGCAAAGGCAATTGCTGTAGACACCAGCAAATACCGTTCCCATCTCAAGTCAAGCTTCGAAAACCCAGCTCTGCAGGTGGGAGTGGCACTGCTTCATTCCACAGAGTTGGGGCAAAAAGTTTCAATGGTATGAAAGAGCTAAGAATACTATAGAATGTTTTGATCTTGTGTTTTAATCAGAGAGGAGTGGCTGATGACAAGTTTCTAAAAAGTTGCTTTGGAGATTGTACACCATCAACAGTGCTGCGGTACTACAGAAGTTTCTTCTTTGCTGGACAATAACCCTGCATGAGGCTCTGTTCTCTTTACAGATGATGGCAAAGTATAATGAATGAGACTTCAGTTATTTAAATTCTTTCATTAGGAAGATAATGGAAATAAACATCAATGTTCTTATAGGACAACTAAGACAAGGAGGGCCTTTTGTTTCTCCGTCTTTCACCCTGTATATTCGTGTTGGGAGTGTAGCTGGACATTTGATTGCTGCCTATACTGCTTTTGGAAGGGTAGAGTTTTGACGTCACCTAATATCAAGTCATGGACCTCTTGCTAATCTAATTAATAGTTGGTCAACACTGTTATGTATAATTCTGGTTTTTGGTTTTTTTTTTTTAAAAAATGAGGAAGACCAAAGGAAAAATCAAAATTATATATAATAAGCTAGGAAGGATGACTAAAAGCATGATAAAATAGCTGGCATGCAGCTCCTGGAACTCATTTTATCTCTATGCTCTTGCAGTTGCAATCTGATAATTCAGTTATCCAGTTAAGATATGGGTTAAAGATATGGGTTAATATAGAACAAACTACACGGCATTCCTACATTCCATTCCAGGCTAAATTATCCGCCACAACTTAGTGTAGTCATCACAAAAATTTTGGATGGTACACAAGGAGCAGCTTTCTTTACAATCTCCGTTGATTCCCAGGCACCATGAATTTAGACTCATTCATTTTTTCTTGGAATGCTGGACAAGCTTCAAATGATACATTTTGTTTTTGTTAGTTTGCTTTTGGAATCTCTTCTGATGACTTTTGTATTACTACATTGTAGTACTTTAAAAAAAAAGCTACCAAAACCTGCTGCTGTTTAAAAGCTGTTCTGAATTATTCTGCAGCTCTAGCTTTCTTCCAACTGATCTAAGTTTTAACCACATGTCATTTTGGATAATTGGCAGCCTTTTATCATAGCTGATATAGGAAACTTGGATTCTGGTTGATAGATGTAATAACATTTATTGCTATGCTTGCTTTCACTTATCCCCCACAAATAATTTTGGAACCATATTTTTACTGAGATCTGTGCCATTTGGTATTGAGAAGGAAATGCAACTCCAGAAGATTTAAATTAAAAAAAGGTCTAAGAATATTTAGAATATATCCGATTTCTGTTATATTTCATATCTGTCAAAAAATTATGAGTTCCACCAATTATTTTATGATGAATTTTTATTTATATCCTAAACTGAGACATTTTCAGCCAAGGAATTGAAAATGTAATGATTTTTCTCAAGAGTCCTCAAAATCCTGTTTTTCTTTAACCTCTTTTAGTTAAGACATTGAACTGGTTACTTTAATCAGTTGAACTTTTTAATGTATATTACAGATAGTTTTATCTGATTTATTTTGCTGGCCTATTTTAGTCTTGCTGTTATAAAGATACAGTTTTAGTTTCTTACTTTATTAAGAAAAGTTTCTTAGGGACTACTTACTCTAAAATGCAGTAAATAAATATGGAAACCAGTTAGCAATTAGTATTAATAATGTGTTACCAACACATTACAAGTAGACAAAAATCACGCTCTAAAAGAACAGGAACACATTTTTTTTTACTCCTTGATCCTCTTGTAGCAGTATCTTTTCCTCCTTCTTGGGACTTTAAATATTTCAGTTGCAGTTCCTACATGCCACTTAAGCCTAAATTGTTCTCTTAAATAAAATTAAAAACTGTATTCACTGAAAAAAGGCTTCTAACTCCAATCCTGAATCCAGCTTTACATCCTGCTAATTTTGCTGATCGGATTTTATGATTGTTATTATTGGGAAGACCTAAAAATCACATTAAGCCAGAAAGCGGCAATGTGAAAACAGGCAATGTGAAGACAGAAGAAGGAAGGTGTGTGGAATATGTAAGCCACCTTGAGTTATTTGTAAAAATAAGAAAGGCAGGCTACAGATAAAATAAATAAAAAATAAACTAAGTAAGCATGACATCCAGACCCCAGAATACCACTACATTTTTTCTTAAGAGCTGGTGTTTTCTTCGAAATAAAAATCTTTTCCTGAATCAGAATAGTCACATATTGTTGGAAGATTTCAATAATTAAGGGAGGAGCTGGCAAATATTGTCAACCTGTTTCTGAGCCCAGTAACTGGAAATGGCTGTCCAAGGTTACATCTACAGATCTTCCCCATTATTTGCTGCCTAACACCTTTTAATTGACAATGCCAAGGATTGAAGTTGATCATTCTGTATTTTACTGCTGACGATTTGCACTTAAATGGCTATTTAGGAGCTGAAGTGTTTACATAAATGTTTATTTAAATATATACAGCTATAGTTTGAATATCTTAAATCTTTGGGATGCTTGGATGATGACGTATTTCAAAATGTCAGACATTTTTGAATTTGCCCTTTATGGCAAGGATCACCAAGCTTTCGCACCTCAGGAAGCACTAAATGCATAATTTTAAATTCCGCTAATATGATCTGCCTAATGACGGCTGAGTGCGTGTGGCTATATGATTGGGTGGGCATGGCCAACTCGATGTCACTCACATCAAGGGGCGCCTCACCAGCCTCTATTCGCCCCTCCCATCCCAGCCACTCCTTGACTGCCCACCCGGGTTCCTTAGTGCCCCAACAGGAACCAGTTGTTGGAGCTAAGCAGCCACTATGAGAAAGAGTTAGCAAAACAGCTGGCTCAGTTCAAATTGGATCTGACCAAGGAGGAGGCTCAGCAGAAGCACCTCACTGAGGACTACGAGCAGGGGCTTTTGAAGCAGAGGGAAGATCTGCAGGAGTGCAAGGCCAAGTACTGGCGCCTGGAGGTTCAGCGGGTTGAGATGGTCAACCAGTTCCAGGCCATGATGCAGTATCACTGGAACAAAGCCCTCCGGTTCTTCGCCACCAGTGGCACTTCCCTCCAGCCTTCACCCAAAGCCCCACATAGGAGGACGAAGCAGACCCCAAGTCAGAATTTCTCTCCCCCTCCAACCCACACAAAAAGACCCCAAAGGGAGAGACTCTCTGCAGTTGCACAAACGTTAATTGCAGGTATCCGTTCCAGGGGCCATATTTTGAAGACACCTGATTTAGTGCAGTATAAAAAAATGCAAATAATTTTTCTGCGGACCACCAAAATTTTCTCAAAAATATGTTTGGGATGGCTTCTGGATTAGGAAATTTCAGCTGCATCTCTCCCATAATTCCTATATAATATAATACCTGTAATTACAATAATTCCTATATTCACATCTATACCATTTTTCCATGGCTGCTACATATTTATTGAATGTGCATTATAATGTAAGTGTTTTTAATTGTTTCATAGTTGTTCACAACCCAGAGACACTTGCTTGAGATGGGTAGATATAGAGATTGAATAAATTAAAAAATAATAAAGTAATTTTGAAGAGCTTATTTTATGATCCCAGATGTGTTGAATCCAGTGACGTGCGGTGAGGTTTATGACTGGTGAGGCACTGACACAGTGCTGAGTTTCAAATATTTTTAGACTTGTGGACTTCAACTCCCAGAATTCCACAGCCAGGCGTGCTCAGTTCCAATTTAAAGCGACAGCATTTGTTTTTCTCCTTTGCTCCTTCTTTCTTTTTCTTCTCCTTCCCCTCCTTCTTCCCTCTCTCCCTTCCTCCCCCTCTCTCAAACACACACACACACACAAGTTGGATTGGACTATCTCTCCTACCCCTTCCCTCTCTCACTCACTCTCAAACAAACCCCCCCACACACAAAAGTTGGATTGGATATCTTTTCCAGTGGCTTGAAAGCAGCTCCTCTGCCACCACCCCCTCCCCCATTCCCCTGCTGCCTTTCCCAAACACCTCCACCATTGCAAATGCAGCCTGCTGTCTGGGTGGGAAATGCCTGGAACACAATAAAGCCCACCCAACACCTCCTGCTGGCAGGCTGGGGTGAGAGGAGAGGCAGAGAAGCTGGAGGGGAGCTGAGAGCCTTCCAAAAGAAAGAGGCTGGGGGGAAGTGTGTGTACTACATCATGGCTCTTTGCCTGGCTTCCTGCCTCCTCCTGTGGTCTCCTCAGTGCTCGCTTGTGCTCTCCCTCCCCAAGTGTAGTTTGATTGCAGGTGGAGCCACGTTGCCTTTTCAAACTTGTAATCAGTGAAGCTGGGCTAGATTTTTATATAGTTTTATCCAGCTGTGTGTGTGAGAGAGAGAAATGAATGGGAGCCTGGGGAGGAAGTCACTACACTTGGGGAGGGAGAGCACCAGTGAGGTTAAGCAGAGTCATCCACGGTGAGGCAGCAACTAGCTCAGCTTTTTCCTTTTACTTTTTTTTTTCATGATGAGAGTGGTGAGGCTATGCCTCACCTGCCTCACCTGCCTCACCTGACTGCACATCACTGGTTGAATCACTTGCAAAGATCAGATGCCTTGTGAAACACCATCACGGAGGTACTCCAGAATGACCTGTGAATTCATTCTCCAATTTGCATAGTAAAAGTTAGAAAGCATGTAAGGGAAAAGGGAAAAAAAGAGAAACGTTTATTGTTTGCAAAGACCAAATAATAACTTTTGTGTTTGTTTCTAAACTTTTCTCTCTCTCTAGACACACTATTTTGGCCTTTGGTTTCACAACAAGAGCCAGCAAGTGCGATGGGTGGAACTGGAGAAACCTTTGAAAAAGCAGCTGGACAAATTCGCCAGCCAATCTTTGCTATTCTTTGGGGTCATGTTTTATGTACCCAGCGTTGCCCTTCTGCAGCACGAAGTCACAAGGTATCTGTTGCAAAGATTCTTCACTTTTCTTTGCTGCCACAAATATTTTCTTGTTGAAGAGATGTCTCCCAGACGTCATTATTTGCTATTCAGAATTTTGCTTTAATAATGTATTTGCTCTCTTGTCCGTTACAGAGTTTCCCTTTTCTTGTTAACTTTTAAACATAGGTTAGCACTTAATAGGTCTATTAATGTCTTAATTAGGGCTAATCTGGATTTGCAGATTCTCTTCAAACTCAGGTTTGAAAATCATGGTTTGTAGCAAGTCAACTCTTCATAGTAGATGGCAGTACAAATCCTACTCTGGTATTCTACTGTGACTGAAGTCTCTCCATGTTTCTATCTGGTAGAAATGATGGTGATCCACATTCATCTTGTACTATTGCATGCCATCCTGAACAGACACAAATGATTGAACTATACATTATTTATAAATAATGCTTTTATTTCTTTGGAATCAGTAAAAAGAATTTAAATTGTATAATTAAGACATGTCAAAGTATAAGCCATGTGGGTGAATGCCTTTATATTTATGAATATAAGTTAACAAAATAACTTAAGAGTTAAGAGAATGTATGCTTGGGTTCTTATATTTCCCTATAAATGCCTTGTTTTTTCTGTCTTTGTAATAGGACACACAACAGAATTCCCCCCTTCCCTATCTCTGTAAGATCTCTAAATGAATAATTTTGCAAATGAACCATGTATTTTCTGTTCTCTTCATAGAAATTTGTTTTCTTCAGTGAAATCACCACTGAACATTGCAATTGAATGGAAACCCTGAAAATATAGTAGCAGCTTCCTTACCCGGGTTCTAGCAATGGTAGCAGCGTAAGGCACGCAGTAGTGGTTTCAAGCTCACATCCTGTCTCTGGCAAGGAAGCAAATGCCTGGTTCTGTTTTCCCTGCCAGGAAACTTGTCCTTGCAAGTTCTTGCTATTATCTCAGATTTGTGTTGTAGCATGCCATCCACTTAGCTTTGGAGAGGTATTGCATCATATGTGCCTGCTCTTGCCAGAATAGTAAGAATGCTGTTACTTGTATGTCATTATTGCACTTAAGGCAACTTCTGGTGGAACCCTTCTAATTGAAACTGTCTTGTGGTGGGAGACAGGACTTGGCTTATTACTGTTACTTGCAAAGGACCTTGGAGGTCTTCTAGTCCTACCCCCTGCTTAGGCAGGAAACCCTATACCATTTCAGACAAATGGCTATTCAACATCTTCTTAAAGACTTCCAGTGTTGGGGTATTCACAACTTCTGGAGTCAATAGAATGGGCTTGTGCAAAGTATCATGGGCCCTAATACTTCATGCAGATTCTGCGGAGTCTTGTGACAAGATGTTGGCAGTTCCTTAAGTCCAGTTGGATATACTGGTGCAATAACAACTGTATTGATAACTCATTGCAAGCCTGTACAATTTAGGAAGGCTTTGTCTAAAAACATCTTTGTTAGGAACATTTAGATAAAAAGTCATTTTATCTTCTGGGTGAAAGTTTTGGGTGAAGTCATTGGTAGATTTGGATTGCAGAGGATGCTGGCACTCTCCAGCTTGATCTCTTGTTTTTATCTGGTTTTGGAAAAAGAATAAAAATAATAAAACTGCAGGGCTGTGCACTTTTCAGTGTTTCTGAGGAGGTGCTTTGGACCTAGCCCAAGCTTAGCATCTCTGCTATCATTAAAACATCTAGTCTTCTTCAGTCTTCTGTGCAAACATGAAAATAATCTTTTTTTTAAGCTTATGCCTGAAATTGTTTTTGAAGCATGCACAGCCTTATCAAATTTCTCACTGACAGCTATGACAGACTGTGTAGAGCAAAGGATAGTGAAAGGTAAAGCTGGCAAGATGAAAATGCCTCTAGTAAATGGGTGAGATGACTTGGCTTTAAATGTGCCACCTCTGCTGGATGGAGTTTCATTCTTAAAATACTGGATGTCTGAATGTGAGGTAGCATTACTGCTGGAGTTTGAGGAAATGGAGAAAGGGTGTGAGGTGCACTTTTCTCCAGTGTTCCAGTCATTCATTCTCTAGTTATCTGGTTGAAGGGTTTTCATGTGGTTTATACAGAGCTGTCCCTCAAAGGCAGTTGATATAAAATGCAATACTTTGATTGCTGGCATGAGCTAGGCAATGTTGTCGTATTAACATCGAATTCCGGTTTTTACTTGCTAAAGCTGTTATTTCTTCCAATGGTCAGCTCAAAGTGTAGTTGTGAATCTTTTCGTTTAAAAGGCTTTTGCATCTGAAAAGACCCTTTTCTTCCTCATGTTATTTCCCATGTACTCTGAAAATTATTTGAGGTCAATTTGCATCCCTGACCTAATAAAGCTAGTCAGGCAGGCAGAAAGCTGAGATGTCTCTATGCAGTGTCCCATATATTGAATGCTGTGCCTCAAGGCTTAGACATTTATTTCCATTGCCTCTGTAGCCTATTGGCAATTAAGAATTTCTTTTTTAAAAAGCATTGGATTCTGTTGTCAGCCCATTTTGTAGTTATTGATTATTGAGTTTGATGTTTCTTTGATACTACTTTTGTACTGGTCCCAGGGTCTTATCAGAGAAGGGTTAGGAATATGGCCATCTAATATAATAGGTGGAGATGTCCACATTTGAGAGAAAAGAACAGCGTTAATAATCCCTGTAAAATATTCCAAATTATATTTTTGGATTTTCAGAATTTTTCTTGAAAAATATGGTATATTGTACAGGTCTGAGAAGAAGAAGTAAAATTTTTGAATCTTTTGAAGTTTTATATATCTTTGCAAAAGAGCTTTACATAGGTCCTATTAATATATATGGTAGGTAGTTAATAAATAATACTACAGTTTAGTATTTGTTTTCTTTGTGTTACAAATAAAGTAATCCAACACATGATATAGCAATATGAAAAAGAAATTAGTTTTCTTGCTTCAGTCCATTCAATTAAAAGGGCAGCTAAAGTGAATTATATGAACACTTCATTAAACAACAAAGGTTGATTTGGCCACTCCTACCCTATGTAGATTTCTGCCTTCATTTGTTACACAGTAGTTCTCTCCACATAGTTATAGAGGTAGATCATGGCTTACTTTTAAATAAACATAAAGCTTGTATATATAATAATTGGTGCCCATCAGTCTGGGAGAACTATTTCAAAGCCCTGGGACTGCACCAATCCAAAGTCAGAGATAAAGTATTGGAAGGAGATGATTTGAAAAAATAGTGAATCTTCCTAAGAATGGCTGTCATGAAGGCTGTATATAAGTCTAAGTGCTATTACTAGTTGGTAGGGAGAGCCTTTGCATCTTCAGAATGTCAACAACTTGCCATCATTGAGGGTATCATGAATTACAATCAACAATTGCACAGGAGAGTACCAGACTGAAGCTGACATGCAATAGCATTGTATAGTGCTCTCAAGAATTCAAAAACATTTAGAAGAAAATGGATAAAAAGAATAATTTTATATCACTCAGATATGGACTGACTGAGGAGAACAGTCTAAGTGCCCATGGTACCATCTGGTGGTACGAGCTGGGGTGGCTTTGAACTAGTGACTCCTGAAAAAATAGGGTTTCTGTGCTCTCAGTTCAGCTACTTATTTCCTGAATTTAGTTTCTTCCTTGGGTTATGGAAGCAGCCAGGGAGGTGACCCACAGTTGGGTTCATGCTGATGTGTCTGCTTCTTTGATAGAGGGGCTGGTGCCTTGGCCTTGAAAGAGACAATAGTGAATGCCCTTCTCAAGAGTCCATCCTTCTACCCCACAATCTTCAATAACTTTTGACTAGTCTCTTACCTCCCCTTTGTGGGAAGGATTTTGAGAAAGTGGCCTATGAGCAGCTGAGGAGAACCCTGGAGGAAATGGAATATCTAAACCTAGTTCAGTCAGGTTTCAGACTGGGATTTAGTACTGAGACAACTCTGATTATGTTTTTAGATGAGCTGAGAAGGTAGTGGGGCATCCATTCCTCTGTTCCTTAATATCTCATTGACTTTCTATATGATCAAACATAGAAAGCCAGCTGTGTGGGTTGGGGATTGGGAGTCCCGTTTTACACTGGTTCTCTTCCTTTCTCTAGACCTAGCTCCAGTTGATTGTTTAGGTTGGATGCTGTTCTGTTCTGTCCTCCCCTCTTTCATTTCATTTACATAAAACCACTGGGCAAGGTTATCTTCCAATTTCTGGTTTGATATCATTTCTGCTAGAAAACCCCAAATATTGCTGAGGCAAATCCATTTGTCATAGAGGAGTAGACTAAGGTTCCTACATAGCAATGTGAGATTACTGATCACTAATTAAAAGGAAGCCTCAATTGCAATTATTGCAGCCAAAGTCGGTACAACCAGTTACTGACTCTAAGGACACACAATTTTTTCCCCACATTGACACATTACATAATGGATGTAACAAAGATAAAAAGTTTGGAATTTATTTATTCTCTCAAATTCACTTTCTTTATCTGTGGGATTTACAGTAAGCTCTGATAACATTCATTTCGTTTTAATAATATTCACAGATATGCAAAAATTCAGAAAATCTGAAAAAGGCTGTTTCACTGAATTACAATTGTCAATCGGAAAGTTGCACAAACGTGTTCGTCTCTTAGTATTTTGAAGTGGCTCTGAGTTGTACATTTCACTTGTCTGTCTTGTGAATTCCATTTTATTGGCATTTTCCTTGCCAGCCTCATTGTTCATGTCTCTAATCGGGATTGATTTTCCCAGAGTTATCATTTCCTTCCTGGACATAAAATGAGGAATTTGTCATGCGCTCCATGTTCTGTCATTGTTTACATATCAGCACCCGGTTCTCATCTTGTGATTCTAACTTTCCTAAAAAGTGAGCAGGATGACAATCTGTTTTGCTGTGGTAACAGAATACAAATCAAAAAAGAAAAACAGCCACATTACCCTCCACCCACTTTTCCTGCAAGGAAAAAGACACTCATAGTTTCCTCAGACAGTTTTGCTTTGGTTTTTATACCTCTTACATGGTTTCAAAGAGCTGCAGTGGGAAATTATAATTGTTATGGTTTTTTAAAGAATGCACAAAATTCTGTGGAAGAAGGAGGTAGCTCTTTTCTCTCTCTCTTTTATCATTTTTATTATTTATTTACTACATGTGTAATCCATTTTTTCCTCAGGAGCCAAAGGATATGTGCATAACTCTCTCTCTCTCTTCCTAATTTTTCTCACAACGGCTGTGGGAGGGACTTTAGGCTGAGATAGTTGGCCCCAAACCTCCCTGTTAGTGTCCATGGATGAGGATAGATTAGAATTTATGTCTCCCTACTTCTTAATTTGACATCTTAACCACTATATTACATTGGGGTCAAGTGGGGTTCTAGATGTCTTTTGTTCAGCAGTGTTTTGCTTCTGAACTAGTCTGTTTCCATGCTATGAATAGGACCATAAGAGAAAATGTGTTGACTGTGGAGTTGGACCCATGACTATGACTATCAGATACCTCATAATAAACATCTCCTTCATACTTAGTGATACCTTTAAAACATACAATCTCAATTTCTCTCTCTCTCTCTTGCGCGCTCTCGCTCTCTCGCACACACACACACACAGACACACACACACACACACACACACACCTTACTCAGGAAGAACATTTTGTAGCAGCAGTTTTCCAATGAAAAGCTTTTCCTGGTTTCACTCTTCTGTAAAGAAAGTCAAGCAGATGTCTAGAGAATGATCCCCTCAAGGCAATTCTGCAGGGAGAAACATAATCAATCTCATTGCTTACTCTTTGACTGTGGTCCAAATAAATTGAAACTTTCCCTATATCTAGCATCTAAAGCTTCCTTCATACCCTGTGTTTCTAACAATTGTTTTTAAATGAATATTTGATTAAATTAGGTAACCTACTTTTGCAGTCTGCCTTTGTGATAGCAACTATCACTGGTGTTAAATTATGACGGCTGTTCCAAGTATTTTTCTTTTCAGACTTGCTCATAAATTTTCTGTTTTTGTCAGAGAACAATGAATCCTCCTGTATTTTTCAGAACGGAAAGTAGGGCTCATGTTACATCAAACATGTTAGTAGAAAAGGATCTTAATTGCATTATGAAACATGCCAAGAGAATAGTAGGATATTCTTATTAACAACCGAATTTGTGTAATACAACATTCATAATGATACGAGCAATATGGAAAAGACATTACTACGGGTAGTCCTCAACTTACAACAGTTCATTTACGAACCATTTGAAGTTACAATGGCACTGAAAAAAGTGACTTTATGGCTGTTTTTCACATTTACGACTGTTGCACCATCCCCATGTTTACTTGATCAAAATTCAGCTGCTTGGCAACTGGTTCATATTTATGATGGTTGCAGTTTCCTAGGGTCATGTGATCACCTTTTGCAAAAACAAGGAGCAAAGTCAATGGAGAAACCAGATTCACTTAACAACTGTGTTACTAATTTAACAACTGCAGTAATTCACAGTACCAAGAAAGGTCATAAAATGGAACAAAATTCACTTAACAAATATCTCATGTAGCAACAGAACATTTGGGTTCAATTGTGGTCATACGTTGAGGACCACCATTTATTTATAATATTGTTGAAATTATAATGTATTTATTATGAATATTTACCAAGTTTCAGTACAAATAAAAAAAAGCACAGCAGTCATAAAATTTCATCCAAGAAAATTAGTTCACAGATTAACAGCCAATTGTTAAAACGAAAGCAAGCTAAACACAGCAAGCATGCATGTTTAAGAAGCATGCATATTTAAAACATTGCCCTTCAATGCAGCCAAGCAGGTATCATCCGTAGATTCAATAGAATAAAATAAAATAGGTATGAACATAGGAGCTGTCAAGGTTAATGAGGGTAAGCTGGCATAACTAGGCCCTGTATTAACCAAAACTAGCTCACTCATCAAACCAAGAAGTATTCCAACTGCATGTAAAGGCCACCATACTTTCACAAAGTTGAAGAGAAGTGGGGGGTGGGGGTGGTTGCGGAATAGCTGATTTCAGAATATTTTTAAATCCTCAACGTACCATGGAGTACAAAAGAATGTAAGATGAAATAAGATAGTAGAAAGAAATAAGAGCTGGTAGTTACCAGTGAGGTTGTGAGCAGACCACTCTAAATGTAAGCACCACTAGTTTAAACTGGGCTCTAGTTCAAATGAGAAGCCTATGGGGAGCACTAAGTTGTAATATAACATAAGAATAATATAGAAGGTCTAGAACAGCCCAGATGTCTCTGTACTGAACTGTGTTCAGGGGTTGGATATTAGTATTCAGAGCCCTTGCTGGAACACATGGCAGTCTTCTCTGTCTGGTTCCTAGGAAGGTTTGCTTAATAGAAATATTTGCTGTAACATCATAAAGTCAGCTATCAATAATGCAGCCTTGCGGCTAAGGTGGAAAGTGAAGGAAGCAGGTGTCATTTGTGAGTCCCAGGAATGGGGATAGCACCATAGAAGATGGGAAGCTTGATCAGGCTGAAATGTGGCAGTCTCCCATCTTATGAGTTGACTTATGACTGGCTGCTTTTTCTTTTTGGTGAGGTGAGGTAGTTATAGCATGAAGGAGATGTTCACCTTTCTGGGGTGATATCTTCATGATATCGTACAACTTCAACCAGCTTTTGCAATAGATTGAAGAGATGTCGGTACAGCACATAGAATACAATAGCAGAGTTGGAAGGGACCTTGGAGGTCTTCTAGTCCACCCCTCTGCCTAGACAGGAAACCCTATACCGTTTCAGACAAATGGCTATCCAACATCTTCTTAAAGACTTCCAGTGTTGGGGCATTCACAACTTCTGGAGGCAAACTGTTCCACTGATTAATTGTTCTAACTGTCAGGAAGTTTCTCCTCAGTTCTAAGTTGCTTCTCTCCTTGATTAGTTTCCACCCATTGCTTCTTGTTCTACCCTCAGGTGCCTTGGAGAATAGTTTGACTCCCTCTTCTTTCTGGCAGCCCCTGAGATATTGGAACATTGCTATCATGTCTCTCCTAGTCCTTCTTTTCATTAAACTAGACATACCCAGTTCCTGCAACCGTTCTTCATATGTTTTAGTCTCCAGTCCCCTAATCATCTTTGTTGCTCTTCTCTGCACTCTTTCTAGAGTCTCCACATCTTTTCTACATAGTGGCGACCAAAACTGAATGCAGTTTTCCAAGTGTGGCCTTACTAAGGCATTATAAAGTAGTAAAGTTCCCCGGTGCTCCAGGATCTCTGAAAGATATAGTTCAGTGGTTCTGAGATTTCGTCTGTAAGTTCCTTCAGAATCCTGGGATGTAATCTGTCCGGTCCTGGTGATTTGAACTCGTCTAGGGTAGACAGGTGCTCACTTTCCATTTTCTTGGCGCCTGGGGTCAGCTCCCTTCACAGGAGATGCCCTCTTCAGGACAGCCCTGGACCCATACCTCGTAGAGAACAAGGATAAGAGGAAGGTGCTTCCCACGGCTGCAAAGAAGGGTCAGTTCAGAGCGACGCCTTACCCCAGACGGTCCTACTCCCGGGGACAGGACTTTGGGACTTCCTTCCGTGGTCAGGACTCTTTCAGGGGATCTGAGGCAGGGCACTCGGGCCAGGCAGTACCAGGGGGGTTTCGCTGCCAGGCAAAGATACCCAGATAGGCCACAGAAAGGCAAACAGCAGAAGCGGCCCTGGTGGCCATCACATCCACCAGACGGATATCAGAACTGCAGGCCCTGTCCGTCAGGGAAGACCTCTGCATCTTTCATCAGGATAGAGTGGTGTTGGGTTGGACCCCTCCTTCATACCTAAGGTATGTTCGTGCTTTTACAGGGCACAGGAGCTGGTTTTGCCCAATTTCTGCCCGGACCCTTCTCATCCTCTGGAAAAGAAATGGCACACATTAGACGTAAGAAGGGCTCTGAGGATCTACCTCAGAAGAACCCGGCAGAATAGAAGGTCTGAGGCCCTGTTTGTTTCATTCCAACTGGGGTCTCTGGGCAGGAAGGTGACCTCCACCACCATAGGCAGGTGGCTGAGAACCTGCATAGCTACAGCCTACCAGTCTCAGGGCATTCAGCCACTGAGCCCCATCACAGCTCACTCCACAAGAAGTGCGGCCACCACTGCAGCCTGGGCTACCCAGGCGTCATGGACAGAGATATGTAGGGCAGCCACATGGTCTTCCCCCTCACCCTTTGTGAGGAATTACAAGTTAGACACCTTTGCCTCGGCGGAGGCTTCATTTGGGCGCAGGGTCTTACAGACGGTGCATAGGGCAGGGGACACCCCCCACCAGGCTTAGTTGGCCAGTGCCCTCAGTATGTGACCCTCCCTAGGGACGCGCAAGCTTTGGTACGTCCCATCCTGGATACTCCTCCCCCCTCACTATGGAGAAAGGGCATTGGTACTTAGCTGATATGCCTCTTCTCATAGTGGGGGGAGGAGTATCCAGACCCCCTCCGACATGGTTATGTAACATGTGTTTGTTGAATGTTGCACTGGTATGTTAAGTTATTCTTCAATAAAAGGTTTGAAACCATACTAAAGTCTGGAGTGGATGGCATAACGAGTCGGATAGAGTTCTTTGCCGATAACTGGGTGGGTTCTGGTGGGCCAGGGGCGTGTCCCAAGAGCTTATCTGACTCAGTCCAATCAGCTGGAGGATAAGGTCAACCCATCCTGGATACTCCTACCCCCACTATGAGAAGAGGCGTATCAGTAAGTACCAACGCCCTGTTTCATGTGCAGAAAGCTCCTTCAAATACTGGAAGTGTCACTCAAATGTTAAGGTAGCCTTGAAGCTATGTGAAATATAAGCAACACGACTGCTTTGCTTTTAGAAGGGAACTATAATACAGTGTCAATGGGATGCTTGAAATATTTCTTCACATGCGGATGCAATGAAAGTCTGTATAGAACAGGTGGTTTATCTGTAGTGGGTGGTGTTTCGGAGAGTGCTATTCATGTGTTGGAGTTAATTCTATGCTTTTAGCTTTCTTTCATTATTTTGAATTCTTTTACAGAGTCAGAAATTTATCTCATGACCTTCAGAATGACAACGCCTTCAAGGCCACAATTCTATGTTTGTAAAATAAATTGCTGAGGATTGTAACTTTTTCTTCCTCCAGTGAATGGAGAGCTTGTTCTTATTGTTGATTATTGGGGGGAAAAGAGTTATTTATGCCAGAAACTTTAAAACACCATTAATTCTTTATTAGTTTGTCAGATTTGGAGGAAAATGCCTTTGTAATGAAAGTTGTACATCTCCTACAAGAGGAAGGGAATTCTTTTTTTGCACCATATGTGTCTATAGAGAATTTGTTTATCTTGGAGTTTTGATTTTCTTGTGAATCATCCAAGTTACTAGATCCATAAGACAGCCTAATTTCATTATATATAATTTATTTTACAATTGCATATGCCATTCATGGGTTTGTGGGATTTGGTTTATATCAGTCCTGTGTATCAGATGTGTTACTTAAACTCCCTGAATTTCAAAGTGTACTAAAATGGGAGGTTCAGAAAATGTGAGGTGTGCAGGCATTGAATTCAAAGTCCTGATCATATCCCGTGGTCTCATGTGAAAGTGTCACATAGAAGAAGCAGAAGGAGAAACAAATGATTGATAGAAAGATCTCATAGTTTTAAAGAAAACAAATAACTCAGAAAAGCCACAGCTTATTGGATTTGGCCAATATTTGGCAGATGAAGGAAGTTAGGTGGAAGTCTGGGATTGGGGATGGGCTGGATGGGAGCAAGAAAAATAGCAACATTCAATAGAGCAACCCAGATAATTCAAATGAAGCAACGCAGATAGTCCAAACGAGCAGACACGGCGAGAATACACAGATAGATTTTCTTAACTGCTAATTCGAACGTTGTTTCCTGCAAATGTCCCCTTCCAACACCTCACCTATAATCTCTCTTGGGCAATGTTCCCTCTAATTTTTTTTTCAGTGTGAGCAGAAAAGTATAGTGTTTCAGCGGCACGTTTTCATGCCCGAGCACCTGAATTTTTTTCACAGATGTCACCTAAGACAACAACTAAAACAGTATTATTTGAAACTCAGTTATGTTTATTCAAGGTACCCGCTTAATTAAAAATGTTATATAGTATCAGTATCACTTAACAATGCTCCTGCTTAGCAACCAAAATGTTGGCTCAGGAACTCTGGCATTGAAGTGTGCAGGTCTTAAAGCTGTCAAGTTACAAGATCCTTGCACCCCTAACCCTTTAGGGGAAAAAACTCCAGGGGTCTTCAAACCTGACAGCTTTGAGACTTGTGGACGTGAACTCCCAGAATTCCTCCTCCAGTCATGTTGTGGCGACATCATCTGCGTGGATCTGCTCCATCTTCGGTTTTTTTCACTGAGGGCAGGGCTGCCGCTGAAGATGCCAACGAGCCCCCACCGCCACCAAAATAACTGCTGCTGCCTCCTCTTCCTCCTCCAACAGCACCACCACATTTGCTGTCCAGCGCTGCGGGTGAAGTGAAGCTGCCAAAGCTCCTGCTGGCGCCTCTGCCCATGGCAGCGGCAGTGGCACCTCCCCCTCCACTTGGAGCACCTGAGCTGGGCCCCGCGTTACCCCTGCCGCCTCTTCCTCCGCGGTGCTTTTGAGAAGCCATGAGGCCTTTTTTTCCTGCTCCCCCCCCACTGCCGCCACCTTCCTACTGGCTCCTGCGGCCTCATGGCTCATCAAAAGCATGGCGGAGGAGGAGGGGGCAGGGGTAACGCGGGGCCCAGCTCTGGTGCTCCGAGCGGAGGGGGAGGTGCTGCTGCCATGGGCAGGGGCACCAGCGGGAGCTTTGGCAGCTTCACCTCAGCCACAGCGTTGGGCAGCAAATGTGGTGGTGCTGTTGGAGGAGGAGGAGGAGGCGGCAGCAGTTATTCTAGTGACGGCAGGGGCTTTGGGGGTTCACTTCAGGCGCAAGCGGCTAGGACTGGCTGCCCACAAAGGACTTTCCCAGGCTTGCTTTGCTGAACACGGGGTGACTGACAACAGTTTGAGCGAGCGCAGCCGGCGCAAACTACCGTCAGTCGCCTCGCGCTCATCAAAACAAGTCCGGGGAGGTCCTTTGCAGGTGGCCAGTTTTAGCCGCCTGCAAAGGACCTCCCCAGCTGCCGGAGCCTGTGACAGTAGAAATCACTGCGCGGCAGTTGCAAACTGCTGCACGGTGTTTCTTGCCATGTACACGGCCACGCAGCTGCGCACCTTAGAGGAAACATTGCTCTTGGGAGGGGCTAATCTACAACCACCTGTGCTTAATCATCTTCTGTGAGTCTGCCTACGGAGTTGCTGCTTCCGTTTCTGCCTTTGAGCCTCCCCACTGCTCCATGCCTCAGGCGCCTCCTGGTGGCCAACCAGCCTCTCTGGTCCCTGCTCTGAGTCTGAACCCTGCACAGGGTCCTCCACATCGTCCAGGGCAGACTCATATGGTTCCTCACTATCTGACTCCATCAGCAGCTCAACCGGATCCTGCTGGGCCACAACACATATGTATTGGTATGACAAGTAGTAATTGGATATGAATATTGAATGGTACCTATGAAAGGAAGATTAGAAATTATTTGGTTATATATAAAGGTTAATAAAAAAGAACTAAGCTGAATTTAGCTAAATTGATTATTGGGGGGGGGGGAGAAATGCTATGATAATGGATAGAGTTAAATGAAGGAGGGATAATGATAACAATGTATATATATATGTATGGGTACAACATAAGGTAATTGGATGTAAATTGTAAACAGTGACTTGGAAAGGAGGATTAGAAATTTTTGTTACTAAATATTATTGATGTCTAGTCAGAATAGGTCGTAAGGATATAGTGTTATTGGAGGATATTAGAAATAACAAATGAAATGCCAGTATGTGGTCAGGTTTTAAATCTTGGTACATTTTATGATGGAGGTTTAAACAATTATAGTCAAATGAAAATGGAGGTATGGTGATGGTAATATGTATAAAAATATCTGATTTAAAATACTTGAGTTAATACGAATATTGTGACGACAGCAGAAGAGAAGCATGAACGTTTTTTGTAACCAACTGATACACTTTCTACAGTATGTAAAAAGGAGGATTCTTTGTGTTGTGTTTGTTTTGAAAATTTAAAATAAAATAAAAAACTTTTAATAAAAAAAATTGCATAATATTCCATCTTCCAAGTTGCTACCATAACTACATACTTGTAAGGTAGATTAGTAGATTCTGAGAGATATTGACAATCCCAGAATCACCCAGTGAACTCCATGGCAAAGTATAGACTTGAACCTGTACCTTTCCTATCCTAACTCAGTAGTCTAATAACCAGACTACAAATTTGGTTGCTTATTTATTCTAGCCTCAGATTTCTACTATATCTTAACTTAACTTTATTCAATTTCTAGTCCACCCCCCTCTCAAAAGAGACTCGGGGCGGTGTACAGTCATATTAAAATAATTGAACAACAAATATACATGGTATAAATACAAAATCAATAAATTAAATTTATTGCCAAAAGGACATTTTCAATTTTATTTCTTGTCTATTTTCCGTTTTCTGTTTGGCTAACTTTAAAGTAAAAGTTTTGGACTAAATGGATGCAGCTTGGCTTGTTGTAGCTTAACCAGCACATTCTCCTATTCAAGAGTCTGGCAAATAGACATCAGACAAATGAGTATAAATACATACGTACAATTAATTAAATTAGCGCAATCTCTTTATGACTTAATAGCTCTTACCATTTGGTTTCAGAAGCATCCTAATCATGCTTATCATCTTACTGAATTCCTTTGGGAGACTGCTTTATACTATTGATTGATTAAAATATATGCATATGTTTATATTTTAGTTTTAAACATGAACTTGCTCAAAGGTAAACATAACTTGACACTTTTTAAAAATATTTGCTCTCATATTCTACTCCAAAATGCATGCAGAATTTAACATTAATATTTTATTTTTCTGTCCCAAATGAAACAAAAGGCAGATTTTTTATTCAACTTAAGATGCCTGGAGAATAAAGTGAACTGTAAACTAACAAACTCTGAAAATTACATCTTAAGGAGATTTATTAAATGTTCATACTTTCTATTGGAACTTAAAACTAGTGATATAGCAGTCTTGTGTAAAATAAAGGTAAGCCTTAGAAGCAAGCAAAATACTTTGTGTGAAATTAAAATGTTTAAAGCAAGATGGTTTATTTACAGTAGCATTTTTTTCAAACTTGGCAACTTTAAAATGAATGAAGTTCAACTCTCAGAATTCTGGGAATTGAAGTCAAGATACCTTAAAGTTGCCATGTTTGGAAAAACATTGATTTAGAGTTTCTTCTTTGAAAGCTATAATTTTACATATTTACTTCTGAGTAAATATACATAAGATTGCAAAGTATGACCTATGCTAGAAGGTTACATACATTCCCAAATCCTAGGACTTCCAGTGCTTTGCCATCTATATGGCACTCATCTAAATTATATGAGTACCATATAATATGAATTCAGTTTCATTCCGTGACAGCTATTTCCATGTTATCTGAGTTCTATAAAAGTGGAAGTCTCATAGAGTTGTAACATCTATGTATCGAGTTACAATCTTATGTAATTGTGTTGTGCTATATACTCTATTTATACCCTTGATCTATGCCAAGGAATTAGAGTAGATCCCAAGAGTTGTAGAACCAATCAGCCTATGCTTAAATTGCAAAGAAGGCTAAATATTAAAGTGTGCTATACTTTCCTTACATCTCATTTTCGTAGACTTCCCTGAACTTTTCAAAAAATTACCCTTTTCATCTGGTGAGCAATGTATTTATCTAATTGCATAAGACTTCGTTTGCCCATTCCCCTATATAACCTTACCAATCCAAGCAACGTAACTCTGAACATAAATCTGACGTTCCATTTTCTAATTTGAAAACTGCTATAATGCAGGTGACTTGAAAATTGGGATTTAGTGAACAGCTTGTTGATGTGCAAAGTCACAAAAGAATTCCATTCACTTGCCCAGACCTGTGGTATTTCTGTACAGGTTGGTACTCTAATGAGCTGTAAACACATACCTGAACTGGGCTGCTGGCACAAAGATATTAGTTTTATAAACTCCCTTTTGAGAGTTGACCAACATTTGCTAAAGGGCATCCGTATAAAGTTCTGGAACATGAACACAGTGAAAGTAAGCATGCTTAGAAACAATTTTAATATTGTCATGAATAGGGAAATGTTGCTCCACTTTCTTTTTGCTTAAAATAAAAAAAGCTTAGAACAGCTGACCAAGTATCCCTGCAGTTTCCTACACCACAGAATGTTGTGATATTGTCTTAATCAGAATGTGAAAGTGTGGCCTTTTGGCAGAAACCTCTGCCTTTCAGGCTTCTTTCCCCCTTTCATGTTTCTTCTCCAAGTATGTGTGGGGATTCCAGGTCTTCTTTGTTTGGTGTTTCCTTTGAACTATCAGTACTACCGTTCATGCTTACCTAGCAAACTAGGATTGTTTCTATTTTTAAGAGAAAGTGAAAAAAAATTGCACTTTAGGATGAAATGACTATCTACAACTCACCTGTTCCTGGAGAGAAAGCTGGCAGGGGATGAAATGAAGGGAGCAAGGCAAGACTACACCCCTTCAATGCTTTGTTGTCATAGTGCCAAATCTTTTTACAGAAACTTTCTTGGTGAAAATATAAAACAAAAAACAAACATAAAAGAGGCAATGACGGAATCAACAGGAAAAATGCTATGACTCCCTCCCCTAAAAAGAATCTTTGGACATATTAAAATGGAAAAGCATAAGAGGCTTCTTTATTTCTACTAAATAAGAGTCCAAAGCTCAGCATAGATAGTATCAACCCTGTTACAGAGATTAACCATATTATAGAAATCTGTTCTTTTCGACTATCTTAACATTTTGTTCTAGCTAACTCCCGAGATGCATTTAGAATGACAGGCAAGAACTAGTTTAACCATTAACCAGGCTGAATATTAGATAAATTTTCAAACTGTTGATTCCCATTGCGTCCATGTGTAATTCAGTCTTCTTTCCCCCTGTACTGTAATAGTTAGTAGTGTGCCCCTTTCTGGGCAAGCAGAGGCATATTTTCAGATGACTCAGTTGGTGTTGGTGGAACAATTAAACTCTATTATGGTGAGGTAAGTTTCAAATCATGTGAGAGATTCTGCCCCTTAATCTACTACGCCAAGCTGTAGGATAATAAGTACTTCGACTCATTTAAATATAGCAATTACATCTAACTTGATTGAGCATTAACTGACCTGTCACCAGCCTAAAAGTGTCAGCACAATATGGGGAGGGTCCTTTCTGGGCCTCTTGCTGCACCCACTATCTAGCAGCAGGCTATGCTATGTCTGAGCTAAGCATCTCTTTGCCCCAGCTCCCAAGGCCTTTCCCACATATCATTACAGTAGGGGAGAGATAACTGCTATGAAATACAGCAAAAACCAATGTAAGGAAACAAATAAGCAGATCAAGAGATAAATGATTGAAGTTGCAGCAATCAAATATAAAGCCCTAAAAAACAACAAATAGCATAGTTTGTGCTAGGAGTGAGATAGAATACATATGTGCCATGGATATTTTCGAATCTGTACATTAAATATATGTCTGTACATTGATGTGAATATTTTACATATCATGCTACATGACAAACAAAAGGAAAAGACAGACTGACGATAATTTCGATAGCATGAGAAAACAAGGCAATCCTATTCTGAGTGGAAATTTAGTCTGGAACAAACTGTTCAGCTGCCCTCTTGTTCATTTATGTGAGACAGGACAAGCGTCTAACACAGTTTTTTTCTTTTGACTTATTTTATTCTAACGGTGTCGTCGTCCCCCCCAAAAAAAAAACCTTTCCCCCCTTTAACTGCATTTTTCTGGGTCTAGGAATTAATTTCCTGAGAGCCTCTATGTTTGTTTTTTTTATCCTGTCACCTTGCCCCCAATTTCATTTTCAGTTGAGGTTTGTTTCACAATACCTTTGAGAAACAGGACAGAAGTAAGGTTCAAATGAGACCGTTCCAGAAATACTTAGTAATGTTATTCTCATCAGTAGTAATAGAGTAATTGTAGTGTGAAATGTTATTTAAAAATAGACATTCCTGGTATTATGCTGAATATTTCTCTGGTATTTGGGTTAAATTATAAGCGGCTCAAAAAGGGAGCTTTGTGTGTTTCTAAATTGTTGGTAGACTCCCTTGTAATTTGCTCTAATTAATTCAAGCATCCAAGGACAGAAGGACTGGATTGAAACTCCATCTTTCTTTTAGCTACAAAACTATATGCTTTTCAAAATTCTACATACTATCTTTAGACATTTTAATAAATGCCTCTTTTATTTCGTTTTCTTTTTACTCTATTCCAGAGAAGGTACAATTCACACTGTTACACCAATGGGAATGAATACTTTTTAAAAAGAAACCCTATTAGTTAGAGGACACAAATTTAGGGCAAATAGCCTCAGGATAACATTCTCTCCCTTGTGTCCCAGTCTTAGTGGCTATTTTTGTTGGCAAGGTCTCCTGAAACAGAGGAGGCACTAGGACTTTTTTGAGAAGCAACTTAAATTCAGCCCTTGAGTGGGCTGGTCTGATATTTTTAGGCATTTTTTTTTTTTTAGTTTTGGAGATTTAAGAGGCAGCATGGAAGCTTTGAGCCCTGAAGAAGCTTTACAAAGCATTTTTTTTCCAAAATGTTTTCCTTGCTATGAAAGCAAGCAACTTAGATTTATATACTTCCCCATAGAATTCTAGGGCCTCACAGTCAAAGCAAGTGGAGAACAAGATGAAGCTGTTGTGCGTAGGAGCAGTTCAGTGGAAGGGAGCTACAAGAAATGAATAACAGTAACTTGTTGGGCAGTCAGAAGATTTTTATTCAGAACCAAAACATAACTTGCTATGCAAAATCCATCTATTTAAGAGGGAAGATACTGATTATGATGGTTTGTGTGACATGCTTGACTATGTTTAAGGGAAGCATACTGAATTAACCTAATCATCTTGGTTTACAAAACAGAACCAAAATGTAACCATGTAAACTTTACTTGGTCAAGATGCTGGGCCAAAACAAGGTCAGCTACTTTGTGGTTCAGAGCATTGCATGAAGCCAGCCTTTGTGGCATGGCGTGCCAATAGGAAGCTGAACAAACTGGATCTCAAAAGGAATGATCTTCTGGAATTACGAGAAACCTAATTCTCTTCCCTTCAGTGTCTAATAACAATAGAAACTAGATGGATCAGGTAGGGAGATTATAGTTTTCAGGAGTTAAGTAAGCAAAGCAGTGCTCCTTTCCATAGGCGTTCATAGTAAAAGTGAGAGGAAATTAATGTCATGATATTATTAGGATTCAGAGATATTTCCTTACCTAAACAGAGAATGACCACTGGTGGACAAAAAAATAGTGGGAGTAGGAACAACTTCCCCATTGAGTTTGATCAACATCCCTATTGGGAGCATCATAAATCCTTCCTTCCTTCCTCCCTCCCTTCCTTCCTTCCTTCCTTCCTTCCTTCCTTCCTTCCTTCCTTCCTTCCTTCCTTCCTTCCTTCCTTCCTTCGGATATGGACTTGCAGATAGTGCATGGATGGTAGAAGCTTACACTCTCACCAGATTCTCCATTGATTTTCAGCCCATAGTAAGCAACTGATTTGCTTAAGGGAACAGGTTGCTTGCTTAATGACCAAGGCAGCTGCTTTACTACCATGAAATTTGCTTAAAATTTATAACATGGTTGTAAAATTTTACACTAAAACTGTAAAATTTGGTCAGGCATGAGGGTGACCGTCACCACTTACAACTGTAATGAGCAGGTTCCATTATGGCAGTAAGTAAAGTACTACTCTTATTGCTTAATTAACATCAGACCTTGCTAATGTGGCAAAGGCTGGTATCTATTTCTACTCAGAAGTAGTGAATTCAGTGGAGACTACCCCAAATTTGTAGTGGTCTCTATTGGTGTTTCTCAATTTAGCAAGTTTAAGAATTCTAAGAATTGAAGTGCACACATCTTAAAGTTGCCCAGGTTGAGAAATGCAGATCTATATTATTGGCAAGATTTTTTAAAAAATCTTCCCCACCTCTTTGGGTCTGCTTGCAATTTAAACAGAAGATTAAACCCTAAAGTTAGTTTCTGCTGGAATTCTAACTCAGAAAACGTGTGTGTGTGTGAGGGGGGGGGAGGGAAATGAGAATTGATATTTTGATCTGAGAAGTGGAGGTTTTTTTTCTCACTCAAATAATCTTTTGCATGCAGACATCTCTCTGCCTTACTTCTGGGTTAAGTTTTGTGTTGAGATTCGTACCAAACTGTTACGCACCCCTCTGATTTCATTGCTTGGCTTTACACGGGGATTCTGCCATTCATTTCTTTCCAGGCTCATTTTGGGAGAAAACAAATGATAACCTTGACCCCTTCGTTTAACAATTGTTTGGGTAGCATTGAAGAAAGCAATTTACCACTGGTCCTCACATTTACAATCTGCATGGCATCCCTGCAGTCACATGATCAAAATTGGGAGGGGGAGGTGCTTGGCAATTTGCATATGTTTGCCACAGTTGCAGTATTCCTGTGGTGGAATGTAGCTGTGGGAGCAAGGAGCTCTTTTCCAGAAGGCAAAGTGAAAACATAGCCTGCAATGCCTGCTATGCAGGAAAAAGGTAAAGAAGGACCTCTTCCCCAACAGTTCACAGAGTATATTTACTGTATAGTTATGCAGATAACTAAAGGGACACGGTGGTTCAGTGGCTAAGACGATGAGCTTGCCGATCAGAAAGGTCAGCAGTTTGCCAGTTCGAAACCCTAGCACCACATAACGGAGTGAGCTCCCGTTACTTGTCCCCGCTTCTGTCAACCTAGCAGTTTGAAAGCAGGTTAAAAATGCAAGTAGAAAAATAGGAGCCACCTTTGATGGGAAGTTAACAGTGTTCCATGTGCCTTTGGCGTTTAGTCATGCTGGCCACATGACCATAGAGACGTCTTCGGACAGTGCTGGCTCTTCAGCTCAGAAATGGAAATGAGCACCGCCACCTAGAGTCGGGAACGACTAGCGCATATGTGCGAGGGGAACCTTTACCTGTGCAGATAACTGCTTTCTAGTCTTATGAGATTTCTATTCATTCGCAAGTAACAATAAAGAAATTGCTTGGAAGAGCAACACTTGTCTTTCTTGGTTCTTGAGGCTTGACAGTAGCAGGGTGACCTTCCCAGGGAACTTTTTACAAGCAAAATCAACACAAGAGGCTGGATAAACTTAATTATTTGCTTTAATAATTGCTGGAAAAAAGGTCATAATATTGGGTGCAATACACTTAATGACTGCATCGCTTGGCAATGAAAATTGTGATCCCAAATTTGGTTGTAAATCAAAGATTATCTGAGTAGGAGTGAAAAATCTCACTGGCGTTCTGATCCTGGCTGGTTCAGCCTGAAGGCACCAAATTACCTTAGATAAACACTTTGCCTTCTTCTGCCTCTCTGTTACAATCCTGTCATTTGACTGTAAATACAGTGATATGCATCTGATAATGCATAAGTTTACAACTCGTGTTGTCTGCTAAAGGAAAAAAGCCATCTTGCAATTATGCCTTTGTTTGGACTTGTTTTCCACTCTTACATGCTTCCCACGAAATGAGACTGACAATCTGTGTTCGTATTATTGATAATAAAGCCATGTATATTCTACTCAAAAATAAAAATAAAAGTGACACAACCAAGGAAGCTCCATGAAACTTGTTTAGTAGAGAAGATATTCTGGACTTGGGTTCGAGTCTCTACTGACTGCAAAGCTTTGCCTTGAATTGATTCTTTTTTTCTTATTTCACCCAGGATATGGTGACCCTAAAAACACACAACCAACTCGTTCAATTCAGCCAGTTAGGTTCGTAAGCCAGATTCTGTGGTTTTGCCTAGTGCACACAATGGTGTTCGATAAACCACAGTAAAACAATCTATAACTTAACATAATTTAAAAACCCAGACCCATTCTCTCGCTCTCCCCCCCCTTCCCCCCCAAAACCCCACAAGGGCTTGTGTAGACGCTACTCAGTGTTTTTCTTTTTGTCATTCGTCATACTGTCATTTGGCTACTCTTCAAAAGCCTTTAAAATACCTGGGAAATTCTCATTCTGTGAAAGCTCCCAGGATTTCTTTCTCAATGAATGGTGATGGTTTGAAGCGTTTCTTCGTGATAATGCCGTGACTGTTACAACCTGGAGAAGCCAGGCTTGTTGGTGCTTTAGTGCTGTCTAGTGGCCGATGCTTGCCTGCCTCTGTTTCACAGATTGTATAGCATGACTTTGGATTTTATAACAAGGAGAGCAAAGCTGCTGTTCAATAGAGTTTCTAGATACCAAATTACGCTCATCTGATGATAATAAGAAATTACTCTCTCAAAAAAGTGGTCAAACATTCCAGTGATCATTGCAATACATCTTTGTGTTTTATCCTATTATGTGCATCTTAGTCATGTATATATGCAGGGCAAGGGTTTGTAGGATTGTGCTTTTCTTGTGGCAGACTACACCCATCCACCCACCCAGGCTAATTTGACTAGTATCTGAATGGTATCTTTTTCTAATGCAGTATACTGTATAGAGCAGTACTATACAGTACAGTAGTAAAATTACAGTATCGAAAATGTTTGGCAGAGCAAAATTCTTAGGGAGGAATATCAGTTTTTTTTAATTACTATTATCATTTTGTCCAGAGCAATATTGAGCTTGGTTTATATTGTTTTTGTGTTTTTATTTGTGAACTGCCCAGAATTAATTGGAATTGGGGATTATCTAAATTGAATCAAAAAAATTAATTGGAGAGTATGCTTTTTTAAAAAAAAAAACCTGAATCTTTGGATGATATGCAAGTAATAGCACCCTAGAAAGTGGCTGTGACTAATACAAGAACTAAACTAAAGTTTAACTCTGGTGTTTCTAATAATTCTCCCCTTTTATCACATTAAAAATTACAACTTTTAGGGGCTCTGGGATCAGACCTAAAGTTTTGAGAATCTTAAATTGTGAACATGTGTTAGGTTATATCGATTAAACCAAAAGCTTGCAAAAAAACTAAATCCCTCAGCCAATTGAAAAACTGGGTTATTTTAAAAATTACCTGATTAATTGGCAATGCTTTTCTTTAAAAAAGTGAAACATTTTAATTGCTCCAATTGATTTACTGATGATTGGTATAAATTATTCATGTTAACTAAAAAATAAATCCCATTAATTTGAATGGAAGTTTCTTCTAGCCAATTCAACATATTCTTAAGTTTGAAGATGATAGGAAAAGGGCATTTACAAAAAGTAATACTTTTGGTTAGAAATTGAAATTGATTAGCATATTTTATGCATGTAGGATTTACTTTTTCTAGACTTTTCTATTGTTTTTTGCACATGCAAAATAAAACCTCAGTTGTGGAAGATCACAGGATCACCTTACAATATTAATAGAAATTGCAAAATTCATAAACAGTGTTGTAAAGGCAGATTCTTTTTGTTTCAATTATAACCAAGACATAGGCAAGTCAATCTTCCTAACCTCTTTATAGATAATTACATCGCTCACCCAAGGAAATCCTTTAATGTTTAACAGATGCTTCTCAATTAAATTGGTATCAAAATGCCCAGTTTTGCTTTTAATTTCTGATGGTACTGTCTGATATTGACCTCATTAGAGAGAAGACTAAGATGATATCAGAATACATATTCTCCAAAGTTAAGAGATGGTATTGTTCAAACCCTTTCAATACTGCCATGCAGATACGCCATTAAAAAAATAATAATTTTTTTGGTCAGGGTGAAAGAGTCATCCTTGCCTACTTATACAAAATATAATGCGTCCTTGATTTCATCATAAGTATCACCTTCAATATTCCTTTTATTTATACAGAACAGCCCTATCAATACTTAAAACGTATTGAGAACAAAAATTGTACTCTCGGTTTCATTCTGTTCTGTCCCTTGTTCGCAGGTACCAGTATTATCTTCAAGTAAAAAAAGATGTTATTGATGGACGATTGCGATCTTCCTTTGAACAAGGGATAAGGTTGGCTGCACTGGCCGTTCAAGCTACATTGGCAGCTCAAGGTACAGTGAGTACATCTGCCCATTCTTTCGCCTCTTATCTATTTATTTAAGTATAACAATACATTCCTGTTAAACTGGAGATGGCAACCCCCTAGGAAGAATATTGACACTGAACTGCATTCTTAAAAGCTTAATACTGTGTATTTTGGAAACATTAGTGGCATTAAGTGGCAATAATTCCTGAAATGAATGAGTCATTCATTTGAATCAACCATTTTTTTCTTTTTACTGAAGCGGAAATTCTTAGGCTTCTTGCAAGATACTGAGGATGAAAATCATTAAGATGCATTTTAGTTTGAGAACTTGTAATATCCTAACATAGCATGCAAATAATTATTTTTGTACCAATGCCATAAGTCGGATACTCATCCAAATTTATTAGTGAACTGCATTAGAAAAAGAATAGTGGATCAGAGTTAGAAATAAATAGGATGGGGCTTAAATTCATGGTTCATGTCTTTTTCCTCCAGCACTGCAACATTAGAAGCTGAGTTAAAGTATCACTTTAGCTATGCTATCTTCTGTTCTGCTTCTACCATTTCTCATATATTTTGCATGTATTCAATGGATTTCTGCAAATATAATGTGTTTAAGCAATGGATTTTAAAAACTTAATATACCGTATTTTTGGAGTATAAGATGCACCTTAGTTTTTTTGGGAGTAAAATAGGGGGGATTCTGCCTACCAGGTATTCATCTGGCTAGTCCTTAGCCTGGTCAGCTTCAGCACATTAGTTCGCTCATTCGTTTTGAGGTTGGGGATGATTGGGGCTGTGCTTCTAAAGCAGAGCTGATTGTCGGAGGGAGCAGCAATTAGAAAAGCAGGCAAAGCATGGAAGATCGCTTAGCTCGTGTTTGGGCTGAAAACAGCTTCAAAAGCACAGCTGATCCTCGGAGGGAGTGTTAAGTAATTAAGCTCTCCGTTGGGAGAGCGAGTATGCAGAAAAGCGTAATGAGGGTGATATGGAATAACACGCACAAACCAGCATACAGAGACACTGAATAGTATAAAAATATAGTAGTTTACTATGTAGAAATATAGAGGTATTCAGAGTCCGGTTAACAGTCCAAGTCATACACGGTTCAGTAATTCAGTTATCAAAGTAGTCAGTCTAACACACAAAATATAGCTAAACATTAGCAAACCACAATACCTCAGTATACACCGATCAGCTTCTAACAAAACAGAGAGCTAACAGCCATTCTGGCTGCCTCTTATGGCTGCTTGAGGTAACAAACCAATTACATCTGTTAAGCATTTAAAGTAATAGATACATTTGTTACAATCATGGCTTATATACATTGCCAAGCCAAGCCTAGGGTTACATCCCTAACATTCTCCCCTCTTGGGTTGCCAATGTATTTACACACAACTTCACATTCTCAATCCATAAACATCACAATAATGATTTATGTTTTTCTTTAACACAAAATACAGTACATTTTTTAGGTTTAAGATACAATTCATAATGCATCCCTTATCAAACAGAGAACCTTTTACATCCCTAACAGGGAGCTCCAGTGACCAAATCAGGGAAAGTGGGGAAGGGGTAAGAGAAGGCAGCAGCTGTTACGGGTAGCCCTTTTGGGCACCACGTGTCGAGCATTTGGCAGCTGAAAACGCAACGTGCGGAGCCCAAAAACACAAGCCATTGTCGATGGCAATCTCTGCAGCCAGGAAGAGGACGTACGGAGGCTGAAAGTAGGGGCTGGCGGGTGGGGGGGGCTACATTCGGAGTATAAGACGCACCCAAATTTTCAGCCTCTTTTAGGAGGAAAAAAAGTGGGTCTTATACTCTGAAAAATACAGTAACAAATTTCCTACCACATTTATAAAGCTTAGGCTTGCAAACTTCCCTTCACTCTTTTGGCACACTAGAGGAAGATTAAAATTTCCCAGAAATCTAACTTGGAAAGCTATAGATTGCATAAACTATGGTTAAGGGAATGCATTAGGGAAGAGGTGGTTTCTGCTTGTGGTTTGTTCTCACTAACCAGAATTTAAACTAATTCATTGCTTTTAAAAATGGTGGGTTATTTTCTCAAAGTCACAAATGAATGTTTAGTATAAACTAGGAAAGGATGTTTGCATCTCTAAAATTAGCTACAGCTTTATCATAGATGAAATCATTGTTCCATGTATCAATTAAATGAAGTATATTTTCTCAAATAGTATTTGCAAAACCTTGATTACGGATTGAAATGAAATATGTCTTTATTATCAGAATGATGTGAATTTATAAATCCATATGCTCACATTTTTATTTTAAGCTATTGTTCTTAAATACACACAGAGAATTCCTAAAAGTTTTTCTTTAGTCTATCATTTGTATTGTTTGTATACATACCACCTTAGTGTTTTCAACAAGTTTGTATTTATTGGTTATTTTTAAAAAATGTATATTTATAATGATAAACTTACATAAAGCAAAGGAAATATTTTATAGGAATGTCATTCTAAGTTGAATGCAAGTGAAATATAGGGTGAAACAGTGACGTGCAGTCAGGTGAGGCAGGTGAGGCACAGCCTCACCACTCTCATCATGAAAAAAAAAAGTAAAAGGAAAAAGCTGAGCTAGTTGCTGCCTCACCGTGGATGACTCTGCTTAACCTCACTGGTGCTCTCCCTCCCCAAGTGTAGTGACTTCCTCCCCAGGCCCCCATTCATTTCTCTCTCACACACACACAGCTGGATAAAACTATATAAAAATCTAGCCCAGCTTCACTGATTACAAGTTTGAAAAGGCAACGTGGCTCCACCTGCAATCAAACTACACTTGGGGAGGGACAGCACAAGCGAGCACTGAGGAGACCACAGGAGGAGGCAGGAAGCCAGGCAAAGAGCCATGCTGTAGTACACACACTCCCCCCCCCCAGCCTCTTTCTTTTGGAAGGCTCTCAGCTCCCCTCCAGCTTCTCTGCCTCTCCTCTCACCCCAGCCTGCCAGCAGGAGGTGGTGGGTGGGCTTTATTGTGTTCCAGGCATTTCCCACCCAGACAGCAGGCCGCATTTGCAATGGTGGAGGTGTTTGGGAAAGGCAGCAGGGGAATGGGGGGGGGATGGCAGAGGAGCTGCTTTCAAGCCACTGGAAAAGATATCCAATCGAACTTTTGTGTGTGGGGGGGTTTGTTTGAGAGTGAGTGAGAGAAGGAAGGGGTAGGAGAGATAGTCCAATCCAACTTCTGTGTGTGTGTGTGTGTCTGTGTCTGTGTCTGTGTCTGAGAGAGGGGGAGGAAGGGAGAGAGGGAGGAAGGAGGGGAAGGAGAAGAAAAAGAAAAAGAAAGAAGGAGCAAAGGAGAAAAACAAATGTTGTCGCTTTAAATTGGAACTGAGCATGCCTGGCTGTGGAATTCTGGGAGTTGAAGTCCACAAGTCTAAAAATATTTGAAACCCAGCACTGTGTCAGTGCCTCACCAGTCATAAACCTCACCGCACGTCACTGGGGTGAAATTGGTTGATCAATGGGAAGACTTCCACTAACATAGGGAAACCTTTACTTTTGTCCATTTTTCATCAAAAACTTCTTTGGAACCATTGGAAATGTTTAAGCATGTATCCTTCCTCAAGTATACAGTGGAAATTATTTCTGTCATCACGGAATTACAACTGAATTTCAAACAGGTCTCTACTGCTTCTGAAGAATAATCCAGCACTGTTAATGTATAAAATAGGAAAAGGAAGGAATTCAAATATGATTTTTTGTCCCCCTCACCCATTTGAAAGATCTAAATCCCCTTCAAGAAAACAATGAATACTAGCCCCATGATCTCATGGCTGTACTTTTTAGATGAGATGAACGGTTTTGTGTCTTCATAGTCAAGGATTTCAACCTAAATATTGAATATCCCTCCTTCCTCCAGGTTAAGCTGTAAAAGAACCTTCTAGGAAAGAGTTTCATATGCAGAAAAAGCTGAAGCAATTTATTTCTCATTCCTCTTTCTTTTTCCCCATCCAGTTGGCTTTGGAGATTACCCTCATTTTGATTCTCGTGATCTCCGGCGGTATGTTTTGTTTCCTGTGGTGAGTTTACTCAGCATCTTCTTACCATCCCTCTTCATGTATTTATTTATTGAATTTGTATTCCACTGCAGTCAAAAGAGACGATTCTTTACTGGTAAATTGGCAATGTATGGAATATATATGTGTGTGTGTGTGTGTATATATATATATAGATGTATGTATGTATGTATGTATGTATGTATGTATGTATGTATGTTTTCGTAAATTTTCACAGGTGTAGGTATGCTGGTTTGGTTGTATTCGGGTCTTTTCCCGTGTAAGATTAAAATCTTACACAGGAAAAGACCCGAATACAACAAAACCAGCATATGTGTGTGTGTGTGTGTGTGTGTGTGTGTGTATGTGTGTATATATATTATAAGTATTGCTATGATGTGTAACAAAGATTAGAAATAATATTAAACTTAAATGTGGTACAAACGAAGGAATGTTAAGATTGGGCAACCAGTGTAGTCCAGTGATGAAGTTGTTGAAAACCAGCCGTATCTGTGTCAACTTATTGGGTGAGGTTTATAATCACTGGAAGTAGAAGGAGGAATTATGAATGTTTACTTGAGGTCCTGAAAGAAAGGTGGATTATAAACTGAGAGTTAATGTGATATAGTGGTTAAAGTGTTGGATTAATAATGGGGCAACTCAGATTATAATCTACCATTACTCAATTCACTTGGTGACTCAGAGCCTACCTATTTTACAAACAGTTTGTAATAGTCATATGGAATGCTACCTTGTACTCTTAACATGTGTAATAACTTCCCCAATTTGTGTCAAATCAAGAATGTTAAGTTTGCAATACTTGACAATATCCCTGTATGACTATAGATGTTCATTTTTTTAAACAAGCAATCATGGCAACAGGGACTTTCCTGTTGTTGTTTGAAGCTGTGTTTCCAAGAACATGGCTGGAAATGGAAAGGCAAGCCAATTCACTTTGAGTACTGCTTTCTGTTTGCCAAAATCATTCCTATTTCCATGTAAACAATTTCAAAAGAAAAAAAAAGGATAACTGTATACTTTGCTATAATCAATAATATGTATTTAGCAATCAAGACATAGTGAAAATGAGTATGTATAACCTGCATGAAAAAAACTGCATGGAAATTACAATGTACATTTACAAGGATATGGACTATATATCAATATATTGTTACTTTATCAAAAGTTAGTCCATTTTTCTCTAAAGTAAAAGAAAAAAAATCAGTACAAAAATATTTCCCATGCCCCAGGCCAACAAAGTTACCTGCCTCTTAGCAGCTTTCAGTAATTTCAAGTCAATCATTTACACCAATGATAATAAACAGCCCTTCTTTGAAATGTAGAACTCTCCATACAAAGGATCGTAACAAATGAAGAATAAGGGTGGGTAAACATTCTTCTGTTGTAAGGAATGTACCATTTTCTTTAAGATACTAATTACTGGTATATAATTCATCGAAACCTCTATGTCTATCTCCAGAGAAGGTCAGGAGAATATGGAACATACTTTGTAGAATGGTTTTGATTCTGTTAAAAAGAAAAAGTGATTTGCTTAGAAAAGAAAAAGTGATATTCAAGTCTTGGATGGATGCCAAGACCTGAATATTAATCTTTAATGTGTGTCTATACTCTGAAACAGATAGTGGATGTAATCACTCTATCATATCTAGTATTAAAGTAAATCTCTCATTGTCAGCAACCTCCTAGGTAACTCTTGAAGTTAAAATGATGCTGTTTTTTACATGCTGACAATTAATTAATCAAGTAGCTAATCCAGTCTGCTCTAAGAAGTAGTTTTAGCTACACTTGTTCTTTAACAACAAATGCCCACTGTAATAAATTAAATATAAGGGCTATTTTAGTTAATTAATAGCAAGCCTGTTGAGTGGGCACAGTGGGATTGAATACAACTTGCATTGTATTTTGCACTTTTGTTTTATTTTATCTTGTACTGCTTCAGAATGTGTGAAACAACATTTCTTCAGCAGTGAAAGGAACAAAGTTATGTACACAGAACAGCTCACAGGTGTGTAGCTATGTACAGGCACGTACAGTGCCATTTTTCATTCTCATTGTTTTACATTTTTCAATGTCAGGAACAAATATTATGGGGAGGACCCCGCGAACAAGAAGTTAGGCATTTTGATTTAAGTATAAATACACACCTGTGAAGCATTCCATCAACAGTATTAGAAAGAAAAGGAAAGGAGAGAGAAGAAAGAGAGAGAAAGAGAAAGAAAGAAAGATGAAAGAAAGAAAGAGAAAGAATGAAAGAAAGAAAGAAAGAAAAAGAAAGAAAGAAAGAAAGAAAGAAAGAAAGAAAAGGAAAAAATGGATGTTTATGTTTTATTTGTATCATTCATTGTACCCATCGTTTTTACATATGGCACACGAAAACCATGTTTAAAGCTAAAGGTATGATTCTTGATAATGGTTATTATAGGTATGACACCCTATGGGTATGATGGTGAACCTATGGCACGTGTGCCAGAGGTGGCAGGCAGAGCCCTATCTGTGGGTACGCATGCCGTTTCCAGCTGCACTTCTGGTTTCCGGTGCACACATGCATAGCTGGTCTTACGCGGGAGCTGGAGCGCTGGAAAACGCCCTGAAAACACTCCCAAATACAGCCAAAAAGCAGATTGTTTTTCTGGTCGTTTTCAGCGAAAAACATCCCAAAAAATGGTCCAAAAATCAAGCATGTGTGCTCCGGTCAGCTGGTCTTCAGGTTTCCAGTGCTGCAGTGCACACACATGCACACACATTAACACACCTTCCAGTTTGGGCACTCGGTGCTGGAAAGGTTCGCCATCACTGCCCTATGGTTAGTAAATAATATAGGTATGACATTTTCCAAATAACATAGATTGCAGTACTTTTGGTCATATATGGCCAACAATTAAAAATAGATCTTCCACATTCTTCCCCCCTACCCGATGTTGGAAGTTCTAGTCAGTTCACTATTAATAAGCTATTATAATTTTTTGTGCTTTTTTACTGTAGGATATATTTAGTTTTAGAAATAAATTATCATGCCCAGGAGCATTGTTTACAACCTAGTAAGTGAGAACAATTGCCAGTCCTTCACCTCTATTAAGTACAGCTGAGAAAGACCCTCTTCAAAGCTCTGGAGGTCTGCAAATTAGCACTCTGCAATCTAGTATATGTTGGATAATTAGAATCTGCCAAGATTCCCGTCATACTAGAGCATGCCAAGTTAAAGAAGACTGGTACAGACCTATTGAGCTAATTGGGCCAATCATATGAGATGACCTAAAGCAATTTCCTGTTTTCCCAGTAAAATGGTTAATGCCTTGGGATAGCAGTTGCTGGTTTGCCTTGCAACAAGCATGGCTTAAGAGGACTGGTTTTAAATTACATTGATTTCCTTCTGCCTTTGTCTGATTTTCACAGTCATGCAATTTAAAATGCATGACTTCAACTCCCAGAACTCCCCAGCCAGCATACTGGTTAGTGAATTACGGGAGTTGAAGTCATACATTTTAAAGTTGCCCACTTTGAAAAAAACACTGCTTTAAAGTTTGTTTTGGGGTACAGATAAGTACATAGTTATTTAAAATCAGATGGCTTTCAAATGTATGGCTAAATTTAAAGTGTCTTATTTAGTTATTTGTGGAGTAGGATTTTCTGTTGGACTGCTTAAAATGTTTATCAGGAAAGATGAGTTTATCTTCAGGATTTTGTTCAAGGAAGAGCTCTTTGCCCCTTGCATTAAAGTGATACAGTTCATGTTTGCTCAGTTAGTTTGTAGACCTGTTTGAATTGTTCAACTTTTTCCTCTCCTAACTTTTTAAATATTTGAATATTTTCTTCACTCTTCTACCATTCCCAAATGGATCCTGATGTATTAGAAAGTTTGATTTATTGTAACTTTGTGTTAAGAGTATGTAACTGAATCATTTTGTTTCTTGGGAGCAAATAAAAGATAGTTACACAAACCAATAATTGATTGCAGTAAAGTTTCCTTAAAACTTGAAGCTCTTTGTTCCATCACAGAAATGAAGCCTTTAAATTTTATTTTCATAAACTTGGCATAAGATGTTATATTTGAATAAGCAGTCCTATTCAACATACACAAAAGGCTGCTGGGCAAGATTATCTACTGCAGAGGCATCAAACTCGATTTCATTCAGCACCGCTCAATTTCATTGAGGGTTATGTTTGATGCTGGGGGGGGGGGGGGGCTGGCCAGCTCCATGTTACTCATCAAGGCTCCGTTTTCAGCTGTGACAGCATCCTGCAGCCTCCTGCCAGTGAAAATGGAGCTCGGGGAGGCCGCAGACGGCCTGCACAGGCTCCGTTTTCAACCCTTACAGCAGGGGTGTCCAAACTTGGCAACTTTAAGACTTGTGCTGGCTGGGGAATTCTGGGAGTTGAAGTCCACAAGTCTTAAAGTTGCCAAGTTTGGACACCACTGCCTTACAGCCTCCTGCAGCCCTTTGCCAGTGAAAATATAGCCTGGGGGAGGCTGTATGTGGCCCTCTTGGGCTGCATTTTCGCTGGCAGAGGCACCACGGGCTGGTTCTGCTGTTGTCAGGCCAGATCTAAGCACCCTGTGGGCCTTCACGTTTCAGTTCTCGTCCAAGAAGCTTCTTCAGCTCTTCAACTGAAGAAGCTTATTGGATGAAAAGCAAAATGTCTTCAAAGAAAAACCAGAAAGTCCAGTTGCCTCTTGAAAAAAACACCTTTGAGATTTCCTTATGATAATTTTGTGAGGAATAGTATGTGTTGTTAACCTCCCCTTTGTGCATCCTGTACTCTTTTAGTAAGTCAGTTCCTTTTTGTTTGTAACTGTTATTTTCTTGATCTTTTAACGCCATTTAGAATCGCTGTGTGATTAAGGGGGGCATGCAAATGGTCTAAATGCATAAATAAAAGCAAATTAAAGGCATTGATTCCTTGAATTCCTTTTTCCATAATAAACAGAGTTTTTTATTGTCATTTTATTTTGCAGGATTTGATTCAAAATGAAGCCATTTTGGAAGAATTGATTCAGAAGGTAGTCCAGGAACACAAAAATCATAGGTTTGATTCCCAAATTATTAACATTTCATTGCTGTCAATATAAATTACTATTCAGTCAATAGGCTATTTCTTACAATTAACTATTTTTCTAACGCACGTAGTAACTTTATGTGGATTGGAACTTCATGTCTCGAAAAGAATGTCTGTTCCCATGTCAGTCATGTTAGTTAAATGAGTCTTGTAAAAGATTAAGGGAAGAAACAATGAGGGCACAGAGTTTCTCTGATGCTCTTCTTGCAAGATTTCTCAAAGGTATTTGGCCACTCTGGGGCAAATCATTAATTTTGCTGTGATATGAGGGAACTGTTTTGGCTGAACATTTCGGATTTTTGTCAATTTTCATGCAAATTACTGATTATAAGGGGAGTACATGTTTTTGTCCTTGTATTATTGATAAGGCGATAGGATAAAGTGGTAGACTGCCTAAAGCTATTTGCTGAATGAGTGGCACATAGTACACTGAAATACTCGTTTAGCTTATATAGAAGTTAACTCAATGACATCTTGAAACTAGGTTACATGCATCTGAACCCTTATAATATTTCCTTTGATTTTGCTCAGATTTAGCATGTGTTTACAATATTTGGATAAGCTGATAGACAAAAGATACATGAATATTGTAATTATCCAAGACAATTTGATAATGATTACTTGTATGTTGTCCCCAATAGCTGTTACCAGTTTTTAATTCTTTTTATATTATGAGAGGGCTTTTTTTTTAAAAAAAAAATGTTAGCTGTCCACAGTCATCCTTGAAAGATGAGCAGCCATGTAACTTGATTAAGAAAATAAATTCAAAGCAAAGAGGATGTTAAAATCTTTGGCCTTTTCAATAACCCTGTATGATATTTCTGTTAATTTTATTTGCAGCAGCCTTTCTGCAGCAGAAGCAGAATTGCTTTACATCAGGGAAGTGGAACGACTAGATGGATTTGGGCAGGAAAGCTTTCCTGTGAAGGTAAGGGATTAAGGCTTATACTATATTGGTGAAGTAAAAACATCTGAATAGATCAGTGGTTCTCAACCTTCCCAATGCCGCGACCCTTTAATACAGTTCCTCATGTTGTGGTGACCCCCCCACCCAACCATAAAATTGGTATCTCGGTTCCTAAGACCATCGAAAATATGTGTTTTCCAATGGTCTTAGGCGACCCCTGTGAAAGGGTCATTTGACCCCCAAAGGGATCCCGACCCACAGGTTGAGAACCACTGGAATAGATGATTATTAGTGGAGGAGGAAGAAGGGATGAAAAGTTTTTGTTTCTGTTTAGGGCTTGGGACCAATCCTGCTGCAGCCAATCTCTGCTATTACCTTTGAGAATTAATATGTTGTTGTGATTAAGGTATCAGAATTTCTAGGGAAATTCAGATTGAAATCATACTTCAGTGATGCAGCTGTGAACGTGAGAGAAGAGTGCCTGTCGCTCGTGCAAGTGGAGCTGTGTATGCTCTGTGTGTGTGTGTGTGTAAAATAAAATTAACATTCTTGCATGTTTTTTTTTAAAAAAATTCAATCAGTATTTTCCCTTTGTACTTTTTTCCTGTAATAATCATCTTAATATGATTTTTCCCCTTTGATAATTCACACATTTTTACCCTGTAGCAATAATAATTATTGCGTGCATGCAGAATAATTCAAATTATTGCCTTTTGTAGCTTTAGGAAACACATTTCCCCCTCCTTGTGTTGGCTATGGAACCACGCCATTGCTTTAGGTGCTATGGGCAATTCCATTTCTACCCTAAGGCACATCCTAGCTCAAGATCAATCCTGATTCTGCTGCAGCTGATAGAAAGAATCAGGACAATTCTCAAAATAGCTTGGAGGGATAGAAGTAAATAAACATTTTGGGTAGCTCCTGTGGTTTAGATCTTGTGACAGTCTGCATCAAAGTTAATGACTTTTTGCAGCAAAGGGTAGAAATTAGCATCTCCTTTCCCATTCCACTTTCAACTTTTAGCTGACTTACCAAATGCAAGATGTATAGGAGATTTAAAATTCTGTTCTCTAGCAAGCAATTCTGTAACAAAATTTGTATTCTGATTCGCATGAGTGATATTTGGCAAGAACCCAGAAAAGAGAAGGGGACAAGTGACAAAACTTTTATCATAACAAGAGCTCCATCCTTTTTGCACAAAATTGTGCCATAAGGGCAAAAGGTTGGGGCTTGAATTGGGAAGTTGTGATGTACGTTTTATCATTTTGGAGGTAATTATGATTGGCGACTGACATTTATGGTAGTGCCAAAGCATGTGCCATTGCAGGGCTACACAAGACCAAAGGGAGAGATGCCAAAACATAAGGTGTATGGGCTACTTACATAAATTACATAAAAATAATGATTTGAGCTTCACCAGTAGGGGTAGTTTTTGACTTACCAGCACAGTTGAGACCAGAATTTTTGTTGTTAAGCGAGGCAAATTCATAAGCGAATTACTATAGTTGTTAAATAAATCCCATGGTTGTTAAGTGAATTCAGCTTCCTCCATTGGCTTTGCTTATTGGAAACTGCCTGGGAAAGTTGCAAGTGGCAATCTCATGACCCCGGGATGCTGCAACCTTTGTAGATGCATGGATTGGATTGGATTGGATTTATTAGATTTATATGCCGCCCTTCTCCCAAGGACTCAGGGCGGCGTACAGCATTAAAAAACACATAGTACAAAAGTTAAAAGGAAATTAGAAACAGTCCAAAAAACAAACCCAATTTATATAACACTCACATTTTAAAAATTAAATAAAATTAACAGGCCAGGCCGGCTTGCTGGAAAAGCCAACTTTTTAGGGCGCGTCGGAAGGACCGGAGGTCAGGGATTATGCGAAGCTCCGGGGGCAGCTCATTCCAGAGGGAAGGCGCTCCCACAGAGAAGGCTCTCCCCCTGGGGGTCACCAGCCAACACTGTCTGGCCGACGGCACCCTGAGGAGGCCAACTCTGTGGGATCGTACTGGAAGGTGGGAGGCTATTGGTGGCAGTAGGTGGTCTCGCAGGTACCCTGGGCCTAAGCCATGGAGCGCTTTAAAGGTCATAATTAGTACCTTGAATCGCACCCGGAAGACAACCGGTAACCAGTGCAGGCCGCCTAAAAGGGGTGTAACATGGGAGCACCTAGGTACCCCTATGATAACCCGCGCGGCCGCATTCTGGACCAGCTGAAGCCTCCGGGTGCTCTTCAAGGGCAGCCCCAAGTAGAGAGCGTTGCTGGTTACCAAACATCCACATTTTGGTCATGTGATCATGGGGATGTGCAATAGTCATAAATGTGAGGGTCAATCTTAAGCCACTTTTTCTTGTTTCTTTGTGCCTTTGTAACTTTGAACGGTCACTAAACAAATTGTTGTAAGTCGAGGACTACTTATAATCTAATTCTGATGCACTATAGATCCAGCAATGTTTCTCAGATGCTTTTAAAAGAAAAAAAAAGCAAGCCATTTCCAGCCATTTATTTTCAACATGACATGCAAGGCCAGGATTTTCCCCGCTGATTTGTTTTATCAACATTATATGACAATTCAAGCCAACAAATATCTGATGCAAGTGACTGCTAGTAAAAGCTGGAACCGCGTAGCGGTTTTAATCAAAAGATTGGAATCTTTACATTTTCAGAGATTAGAATTTGAGCTAAAGTTATTTTGATGTACATTTTAACTTTCTGTGCAGGACAATCAAGGAAATGACTTTCATCTTGGAATTTTCTGCATGGGGATTTTTCTAAAGAACCCAATGGGAAGATCCACAGTGAACTACAGGTAAAAGTAAGATTGAAGGAATTTTGCATTTGATCTGACCAAAACTAGATCAAAATGCATTTGAAACTTTGAGTTGGTTTCAGTAGGGGGTAACAATGTAGGGAAGAGTAATTTCCCTTATACTGTGCTGTCAAGATGCATAGGGGAAGCAGCATACTTGACTTGATAACCCATTGATCTGACTCAACAGGTTTGGTATATATCAGTGATGGCGAACCTATGGCACGCGTGCCACAGGTGGCATACGGAGCCATTTGTCAGATGAGTTCACCCTTTTTTAAAGCCATTTTTCGCCCTCCCCAGGCTCCAGAGCCTTTATAGGAGCCTGGGGAGGACAAAAAGAGCCTCCCCCGCCCTCCCCCGGAGGCCTTCCGGAGGCTTCATGAGCTTCCCTGAAGCCTCTGGAGCTCAAAAAACGGCCCTACGGGCAAACCGGAAGTTCGGGAACAGACTTCCAGTTTGCTCAGAGGGTCGTTTTGACTGTTCCAGAGGCTTCAGGAAAGAGTCCTGAAGGACCCTCAAGCCTTTGGAGCACTCAAAACGACCCTCCGAGCAAACCGGAAGTGACTTCCGATTTGCTCAGAGGGTTGTTTTGACTGCTCCGGAGGCTTCAGGGAAGCATCCTGAAGGTCCCTCAAGCCCTCGGAGGTTCGTTTTGACTGCTCTGGAGGCTTCAGGGAAGCGTCCTGAAGGTCCCTCAAGCCTCCAGAGGGCTTCTAGGGGTTGGGGAGGCTGTTTTCGCCCTCCTCAGGCTCCTATAAAGCCTCTGGAGCTTGGGGAGGGCAAAAAAAGCATGCAAAAAATGGGGAAGCGCCTGTAGTGCGCGCATACGCACTGGGGGGTCGCGCATTGCATTATGGATGCAGCACGCCTGCACACGACCCCCCCCCCGCGCTCCCCCCACTTATGGCACGCGAGCCAAAGAAGGTTCGCCATCGCTGGTATATATTATGGTTTAGATTTTATCCACTGAAATCAATGAGAATCCAAAGTGCTTTGCTTATAATAATACATTTGCTTATATTGTATTGGTGTTCTTTGGAATAATTAGCTTATTATTAGTCATAGTTTATAGACAGAGAAAAAACATAATCTTTAAAAATGAATATACCAGATCTTATTTATGTTTCCTTTGTCATTCAGTTAATTTTTTTCCTTCAAGAAGTCTAACAACCATAAAAACACACCTAGATTTCCATTGGTTTATCTTTGCTTCTGAAAGGATCAAGATTTGTGATTACACTGTATATGCAATAAAATTACCTGGATTCATAATTATATCTAGAGCAATTAAATGATTTGTGAATATTTCTTCTTGTAATAAAACAAATATTCTGAACATGTAGCTTATGTCAACTTTCTTTATTTAAATAGTTATAGCACTCATGTCCCCCAAATCAATCTTTTTAGGCAATGCTGGGTGGCAATTCTGGAAAGTACAGTATTTTTCGGAGTATAAGGCACATCTTTTTCCCTCAAAAAAGAGAACGAAAATCTGGGTGCATCTTATAACTGAATACAGCATTCTTTGCCTCCCGAAATTCTGCCCCCTTTGCAAAAATGGCCATGCACAGCCTTTAAAAGGCTTCCAGAGTGCTCCTGGGGACTGGGGAGGGCAGAAATGAGTGAAAAACAGGCCACTTTTGCTCATTTTTGCCCCAGAAGCACTCTATAAGCACTCCTAAGGCTATCCATGTCCTTTGTTTGACAACAAAAGGGGCCCATTTTCATGAAAAACGGGCCGTTTTTTGGGATGTCTGCAGAGTGCAAAACATTTTTTTTATTTGCCTCTTCAAAATCTTGGTGCATCTTATACTCCGAAAAATACCAGTAATAGCTCTTGCATATTCAGTAAGATGAAATAATCTCTTTGCCAAAGGAACGCAAACATTAAAATATTTTGAAAAAAAGAGAGAGGAGGATCAAAATTGTGTGTGTGTGTGTGTGTGTAAGGGATTGACAAATTAAATATTTACGTAATGGATAGCCAAATGAAATATTTTTACAATGAAATTACCCCGTTTAAAACCATGTTATTTTTTCTATAGGTGGAATGATATTGGAAATATAACACACAACAAGTCTTCAATTGTTGTAGAATTGGTTAACAAAGAAGAAACTGTACTGTTTCATACGGTAGGCAAATGATAAAAGATCAGTCTCAGAATCATAATAATTAATAATGATAAAAGTGACATATCCTGAGCCCAGTGATAGATTGCAATAAAGCTTCTATAGCCAAAGACAACAAGAAAATGTGGCAATTCTTAGAACTTAGAACCATACTGATGGCTCCACAGAAGCAAAGCATCTTGTTCGTTCCTTTTCAGAGAGAGAGAGACGTTCCACTCAAGTGGGAATTTCCACGTCGTTCTCATGAATGTTTACATCACCTAGGTATTCTATATGATAGAGAGCAGTAGCCTTCTTCCAGGGATGTTAACCAGGTGTAGCAAAATTGAAAAAGTCTTGCTGTCTTCAATTTACCTTTGGAGAGAAGCTGCAATACGAATTGGCACTGCACTAACCCTACCAAATAATAGCAATAGCACTTAGAGTTATATACCACCCCGTAGTGCTTTACAGCACTCTCGGAGCTGTTTGCAAAGTCAGCATATTTCCCCCCAATAATCTGGGCCCTCATTTTACTGACCTCAGAAGGATGGAAGGCTGAATCAACCTCAAGCCCATCAGGATCAAACTCCAGGCTGTGGGTAGAGATAGCCCTCAATGCTGCATTCTAACCATTGCACCAGCAAGGCTCTTTTAAATAAAGTTTGAAAAAATGGGAGGAACACTCAGTTAAATAGGCATTCTCTCCCTTTATGTTTGGCTTTAACAGCTTGGAAGTTCACGACTTTTTGAAGTATAAAATTATAATAAAAGCATTTCTTCCCACCTTTTTGAAGTATACAATTATAATAAAAGATATCCACATCCCTTTTATTTCAAAAGCCCCTTTAAGTTGAATTTTGCACTAAAACTGTAACCCAACATTAGTTATGTATTTACTGATTGAGTTGGGGGCTTTGTGCTGGGCATTTGGCTGTCAGTAAATGAATGGAGATGAGGGCTGAAGAGGGCAGTGCCAGGTATCTGTTAGCAGTCTCCCATTGAGCAGTGACCATCAGCTGGTCAGAAGTGGCCAGACTCAGCAGGCCAGTGGCTACATGCTGATTGAACCTGATCTCCCCAATGTATAAATTTCCTAGTTTAGAGAAAGTTGTTCTCTGCATTTTCATACTGCTCTGCCTTTGGGAAACTTTGAGCCAATTACATTCACTTCTGAGCCACAGAACTGGCAAAGACCTGCTCAAGTTTAATAATGCAGCAGCCTTATTTATTCTTTAGCCCAGTTTTGGAGCCAGATGGTATGGCAAGATTGCACTAGTATCCCTGATCTACGATAACTTGAATGATGCTAAACCTGGGATTTTTGTATCTATTTTTCTGCAAAACATTCTCCCTACTGAATATTTCAGAGGAACATGGTCAGTGTTATATAACTCTTTGTTATGTTTGTCCCAGTGAAATTCAATGTTATTCTTTCCTTCTTTTTCCCTGTTCTCTCCCTCCCACCTTTTCTGCTTTAAAAGGATGACCTTGAAAATGCCAAGTACATTTCACGGCTCTTTGCTGCGAAGCACAAGTTTTACAAACAAAACAAAATCTGCACAGAGTAAGTACATATCTTTGGGAAATTCTGGCTGGCTGCAATAAATGTCAAGTGGTCGTGTTTTTGGATTAGGTTATTTATGTATTTGTCATGGGTTCGTTTGTTTGTCTGTTTGAGACCATTGTATTATTTATTCTCCATCTGCTCATTGCCCATATAGCAGAATCAAAGATTATAACTCTAGTTGTAATGTGTTTTCTTCATGGGTATGCCAGAGATACAAAAAAAGAGGAAACATTCTTTTTTGTAGATGTCTTGGAAATCTCTCATTGAAAGACAGTCAAAGAATGCTTGAAATGAATCAGATGAGAAGGAACGGCATGAAAATCAGGTGTTTCCCACTGTAGTCTAAAATCTACAGTTTAGGTTTAGACATTTGTACAAGGCTTTATAAATTATTGGCAAGCCCCGTAGGACTTCTCAATTTCTAACTTGACTTTGGTTAACAAACCAGAATGAGAAAATTGGTTTCCAGAAACTTGCTTTTTCCTCCTGGTTCCACTTGGAGGAAGTGTTTTTTAGTGTTGCTGTCATTTATGGAATAAGCAACCAGCAGCTCATGCCAAAGACTATTATATTCAGGTTTTCTGTTGGTTTCTTTCTGATTTATATCTATCCCTATCTATACTGCATATTCATCTCTCCTTGGTTTTAAGCTTTCTGTCCTCTGTCTTCCTTCATATTAACTTGCCATGGCAAATATTCCTTTGTATTGGAGTGGAGAAGAAAAACGTACTGCCACTTTATACAGATTGTGGTCTGTGTTGAACTACCACTTTTTCTATGGGTACATAAGCTGCATTTTCTTGCAGGTTGTTATGTCACTCTGGTCTCAGGAATACAAGTAGCCTTTATCAGAGGTGTCAGTATAATAATGTGATATCTGAAGCATGGGGCCATTTAAATACTCCGTTGTATTAGATGTTTCGTTTGGTCTGATCACGGCTTTGTAAATCTGGATAAGCACTAGATTGCAGTGATTTTTATTTTGTTTGCTTTTGCAACAGACGTGGAAGTGGATTAATGTCATGTAAGATGTTTGAAAGAGAGATTCTTGAGATGCACATCTGTGTCCAAACTCAAGTGTTTAGCTACTGTGAAATCACTGATCTATCACTGTCTATCTAAGTGATTGAATGGAGGAAATAATCAAAGATAAACAACCAGGTGCCTTTCAGATACTTGGACTTTAGTTCCCATGTTAGATTTGCTTTTTTGCTTGCAATGCCCCAGCAGCTTGTGCATTTGAGCCATGGGTGGCACAGTGGTTAGAATGCAGTATTGCAGGCTAATTATGCTGACTGCTAGCACTTCAGCAGTTCGAGTCTCACTGATTCAAGGTTGACTCAGAAACTTTAGGGCAATGCTAGCTGGGGAATTCTGGAAGTTGAAGTCTATACATCTTAAAATGGCTAAGATTGACAAACAGTGTCAATCAAACAGTTTAATTAGTTAAAATATGGCTAAGAGGAAATCATGGTTGACTTTACAACCTGACTTACAAATTGAACTGCCATATCTGTCCTACCAGTATTTATCATCTGTGGAGCTTTCATAACTGGGTGTTTCCTACATGACAGTATTGGCATGCTAATTGAAATATGTATTAGATTTACATCTTGTCTTCTATATAGAATATACAGCAAATGCTCCCTTCTCCTATCTGCCCTCACAACTATAAACCTGTAAAGTAGCTTTGCTTTGAGGGAGTGAGACTGGCCAAAAGTCCCATTGTGAGCTTCCATGGTTGAGGATGAATTAGAACCTGGTTCTCCCTGATTCTAGTCTGAGAAGTCAGAGAAAGTAGGAAGTATAACACTTATGGTTAAAACCTAAATCACATCAAAACATTGTACACAATTGGATACTTTATTTTTAGCTTTGCACCCTTTGTTTTTGTTTTCATTGCAGGAGTCAGACACATAGCAGTGTATAACAACTGTCCTTTTATTACAAAGCACAACCACCTAATAGCCAGTTTCAGAAAGAGAAAATAAAACAAATGATCGTATAGGAAGACAGAATGATAAGAAATAGCAGGCCTCTTGCAGTGGCAAATATTTTATAGAAATGAGATAGGGGGAAAGAAGTAACGTTTGCATTGGTTTTGTATTCGCTTTCCTGTACCTTTAAGCTCTGGAAGATAAGGAAGTTTAACTTAATGAGTTTCAGTCACGTAGAACAACACAGTGACCTAATTTCCATAAAAGAAAGAATTTCCATGAAAGAAAAGAAAAAACCCTAATGCAATGAAAGTAATGCCAGTTACTGTATGCCAGTAACTGATGGACAAATAGAAGAGCGGGACCAGGTCATAGTTCATCCACAGAATTCAAATGAAGGTAGAAGCACAGGTATCTATATCTACTTGCGTTTTCTTGGCTAAAAATCTTGGCACTCTTTGTAGTGGTTGAAAGCTCTTGAAGGTTTCTTTCGGTGCATCTTTAATAAAAAGTAATATAAAATGTGTGGTGTCTTGATCCAGATTTGAGTCACCACAAATGGGGTGGGTGTAAATTTTGCATGAGATGATGGGGGGAAGAGCAAAAGAGAAACTGCTGATGGATCAACCCCATTTTCAGCACCTCTCCTTTCCCATTCATTTTATTCCAGTTGTCCCAGCCATCCGAGTATGAAAGCTAGGGTTTTTATTCTTACCCGTGAATTTTTTAGCATTTAGAATTTTCTTTACCATTCAGAATTTTCTTCCTTTGGGTGGGAACATGATGATCTAAAGCAGGGGTGTCAAACTCATGTCGTCACGTGTCGTATCACAACTTTTTGTCCCTTTGCTAAACCGGGCATGGGCGTGGCCAGCGCATGATGCATCCGGGCCATGAATTTGACAGCCCTGATCTAGAGATTATTTGTGAAGCTGAAAGGATTGTGTTTCATGTGAGATGTTGATATACTTGTTTTATTGATGTAGTGTTGTTTGATGTCTTTTTTTTTTACTTTTTTTCAAATTCTACTTTTGTTGTCAACTGACTTTGGAGTCTTGTCTGGAAAGTGGCCAGAGTGTTTTCAGAATTTAGCAAAAGAATATGTTGGTTGGGTTAATAGCATTAGTTTCCAAGATCTATGATTTCTAGCTTGAGGTTTTCCATATCTTCATCTTTTACGTTTGCTGTTTGCAATTTGTATGGAGGCAGGCATGAGTGGGTCTTTTCTAATTGCACATCACATCATTTACCAGATCAGAAAATGTAAGATGAGGAATTCCACCTTTCCTTTCTGCACGTAAGCACTTTATTTCTACCGTACCTTGTGAATTTGTTTTTTATTTTGTGCCTCTTTGTTCTTTCTCCCACCTCCCACCTGCTTCTTACTATTTTAACATGAAATTCCATTTACCTGCTTGTTTCTCTCTTAGCCTGTGAGTGCCTTTATCTTGGGTGATTTGTTATGCTCTGTTATCTTTTTTTAAAATTCCCTTTCCAAAACTGGCCTTCTCCAACTTGGTGCCCTTCATATCTTGGACTTATAATGCTCATCACCTCAATAATGGAAGTGACAGAAGTTGTAGTTAAACAGGTCTGGAGAGCTGTAATTGGAGAAAAATTGGCCTAAACAATTTCAAATTAACTCTGATAGTTTGGTTTGGTTCTATTGAATTTATTGTCTGCATTTTCAGGTTTAAATAAATTAGTTCTTTTTTTAAGGGCATGTATGATAATAAATGTTAATGCCTTTATAAATAATAACTTTCTATTTCTTTAGTACATATATTTTCATATCCATTTCAAAACAGATAATAACTGCCATTATGTAACAATCTTTTCATTCCACTTGCATAAGAATACATGTTCTGTATTTTACAGAATTACAGTGATTAAGAATCATTTCCATCTTTTCCCCACAGACAATCAAATTCTCCTCCCCCTATCAGACGGCGGCCCACATGGAGCAGATCATCTTTGGTAAATATCTTGCCATGAGTGCTGAGCTCAAGAGACACGGAATACTCTAGAGCTCCTCCGACTACAAACAGTTGTAATAAACCGTTTTGTAAAAAGAGCCGTGGTGGCGCAGTGTTTAGAATGCAGTACTGCAGGCTAATTCTGATAGCTGCCAGCAGTTTGATTCTCAGTAGGCTCAAGGTTGACTCAGCCTTCCATCCTTCTGAGGTTGGTAAAATGAAGACCCAGATTATTGGGGGCAGTAGGCTGATTCTGTAACCCGTTTAGAGAGGGCTGTAAAGCACTATGAAGTGGTATATAAGGCTAAGTGCTATTGCTATTATAGACAGATTACCAAAAAAATGCAATTAATAACTGTCCAATATCAATGTTTTATTTTACTTCACTTTTTAGCCAAGGCAACACACCTTTATTATGCCTCCTGTGCATGTCCAAGGTGGAGAACACTACACTGAAACTCACAATTCACAAGGTTAGTGATGGGAATGGGAATAATAGCAACAACATCAGATAATAGTGCCTACTTTTTAAAAAGGAATTTACAATATCAAGCTTTTTTTTTTTTTTGCACTATGATAAGGATAGGCATTTTTCTTCATGAGGTTTCTATAACGTATTTGAGGAGGCCACATCCCTGCAGTTGGCTGAAGACAGGGCAGAATTAAATGAACTTTCATCTTTGTCCAATATGTGCATCCTCTTTCCGAAATAGATTTGCATCCAAGTTTTGCCTTTCCAAATCCAAACATCTGGCTTGACTCGGCAGTCTCCGTGTTTGTATTTGTCTCACTGGCCAGGTACATAGTTAATAATAGTTGCCGGATTGAAATGGAGCCTTTCTGGTTGACAGCCATAGTTTTTAACCTACTGTGCAGTCATATCTCCCTTTCTCATGGAAGGTTACTGCTGATCTGGCTAATACTTGAACTGAATGGCAGAGAAAGTGAAGTAAGTAAGTAAGTAAATGATTCATTGATAAGAATTATTTAGCAATGACATTCCTAGTGGGTTAAAATCTAAAATTGCAGAGATAAAAGGTATGTCTTGGAATGGTAACAGGCTAGTGGAAATAATAAAATAGCTCTGATTCCATCCTAAGGTTTGGAAATAGATGGTTGCTTTATTTTTGCTACAGTTTAGAAAAAGTACCTTCTTATGTTTGCCTTCGTATCTCCCCTTAGAGCAGGGGTGTCCAAACTTGGGAACTTTAAGCTGGCTGGGGAATTCTGGGAGTTGACGTCCACAAGTCTTAAAGTTCCCAAGTTTGGACACCCCTGCCTTAGAGAATCCAAGGGAAAATGTATTTATTTATTTTACAGTTTTTTTTATAGAAGATTCTGGACAAACTTATAACCTTGAAATTATAAAATCAGCAGTTGAAATAAATCAAAATTATAACAAGCAGTCAATTCTTTCTCCATGATGGTCTCCAATAAAACATAGTTAGTTTTTGAAAACCTAAAAACTTCAAGAGAGATTATTGACATCTGGTGGTCAAAAGTTCTAGATGGCTTCCAGTTTGGAAGCCATCACAGAGGAGGCTTATCATTCATATTTGAGAACAAAAGTTCTTGCCAGTCTCCCCACCCACACCCCCAAATTTCATTGAATGAATAGAGAACATCTGAAATGAAATTATAAATATTCCCAGTTGAACATAAATACCATTATTCTTCTGAGCTTACTCCCATCGACATGTTGATGAAGGTAAGTGAAGGGCAATGCATGAATCTTATCACGTCTACTTTTTGGGGGATGTCATACTTCTGAATAAAACTGCAGTCAGCAATACATGGTCACTATGCTTCAAACTTTTAATTAAGAGTCCTGCATGTACTCGGATGAGAGTACAAAATGTTTGTGTGAGTAAAATTCCAATTAAAAAGGAGGAAAAAGATTTTTGAATGCATGGGTGGGTGGATAGATGGATTGACACACAAAGCCTTCCCAAGTTGTACATATTAGAATTCTGCACCGACAAGAACGTTATTGAATAGTGACAGTAATAGTATTTATTCCATTCAAAAGACAATGATCCCGAGTTTCTGTGCTTGTTGGCATTGCTATTCCTAAATGTGAGGAACTCCAAAACTGCATTAGATTTCTTATTCTACAGCCATCAGTGAAGAGACTTCGTTTATGCAGGTGGGACTGCTATGGCCGAAACTGAGATGTAGTCCTAATAATGTTTTTTACATCACTTTTTCTACCTGCTATATAGCCTGTACATTATATTTTACAATCATTTTCTACTTTTCCTACACACAGATAGCATTTTTCATGGAAATGAAGACATGTTTTACTATAGATCTCAGACTAGCTTGGACAGATGTGCAATGGACTTCAGCTATTTGAACGGCAGTGTCCCAAATGGCAGTGTGTGCAGTGCCCAAAGTATGAACTCTCTCAACCATTCGCAGAACTTTGTTCAAGCTTCTCCAGTGTCCTCCAACCTCAGTATCCCTGGAAGTGACATTATGAGAGCAGATTACATACCAAGCCATAGACACAGTGCAATAATTGTCCCTTCATATAGGCCAACCCCAGATTATGACACTGTAATGAGGCAAATGAAGAGAGGAGTGATTCACACTGATAGCCAAAGCCAGTCTTTGAGGAACCTCAACATTGGGAACACTCATGTTTATAACCAACCCACAGATCTTGTATACAGTCAACCAGAAATTCAGGAGAGACCTTCTTATACCTTTGCGTATGGGCCTCAAGGCACTTATAAAAAACATATGACTCCTTCTGAGCAAGTGAATCCCATGAATGCTTTCCAGGCAAAACCGACATCTAGTGCCATTTCTCATACAGTTAGTACTCCAGAGCTGGCCAATATGCAGCTCCCCAACAATCAAAGATGTGGCCCTGCACACGTACTGAAGAACTATATTTTCAGGCCACCACCACCCTATCCACGTCCACGTCCTGCTACCAGTACACCTGACTTAGCAAGTCACCGCCACAAGTATGTCACTGGCAGTAGTCCTGACCTGGTCCCTCGGAAAGTACAGCTTTCAGTAAAGACTTTCCAAGAGGACAGTGCTCCTGTTGTCCACCAGTCACTACAGGAAGTTAGTGAACCTCTGATGGCAGCCAAACATCATGCAGCAATCAACAAACGCCACAGTTTGGAAGTGATCAGTAATATGGTGCGTGGTATGGAAGCTATGGCTTTAAAAAGCCTAAATGCTCCTTTGCCACGCAGAAATACCCTACGCAATGAGATGCAGCCAGAGGAAGTGGTGCAAAGAGGGCATGAGGTTCAGCAGCTCCCTCATTACCATCACAAAAAGACCTTCTCGGATGCTACAATGCTGATCCACAGCAGTGAAAGTGAAGATGAGGAAGAAGCATCAGAATCTGTGCCTTCCATGGCAGCCCTACATGAAAACATGGAGTATAGCGTTCAATTGCAAGCTGCCTTGGCTCGGATACCTAACAAACCTCCTCCTGAGTATCCTGGTCCCAGGAAAAGTGTTAGCAATGGAGCTCCGCGGAATGACCAGATGAATAACGTTCCGCGGGCTGTGTCTCGAGCCAAGGTGGCGAGGCCGGGACCAGCCAGGACAATTAGCATATCTCGGACTGATCAGAGCATGATGAATGGCTCTTCCCTTGGTCCATCAATCTCTGAGCCAGACCTCACAAGTGTCAAGGAACGGGTCAAGAAAGAGCCGTTGAAGGAGAGGCCTGTGTCTGAAATGTTCTCCATTGAAGATAGCATCATAGAAAGGGAAATGAGGGTGAGTGTATTTTCATGAACTTTTTAGCAGTATCTCTAAACAGTAACCAGAAGTTACAGATGAAAAGAAATATTTACTATGTCATCCAAAAGAAGCCTCTTTCAAAGCTAGTTTAAATTAAGGGCATAGGCTTATGTTTGAACATATGGGCGATGGGGGGGGGGGAGAGAAATCAGGTCCAAGAATGTCTTTATTAAATTGCAATTATAAACATAGTGGTTAGAAACTTGAAGTCTTTCACTGAAGTAAGTAGCAAAGTTGAAAAGTTCTTAACTGTAGCTTTTAGAAAATTTACATAAAGATCATTGAAATAGATAAATGTTGTCTTGGATCATGTTCAGAGTCAGCATAAATATTTCAGAATACTTAAAATAGAAGACACTAGATTTCATTGATGCATAAGCCAATGTGATGCCTGAACTGGTAGTAAGATAGTAAGAGATCTACGGTATCACCTTAAAAACAGGTCAAGGCCAACATTCTGTTGCTGTGGTACTCATCCAGATGTCCTGGGGAAATCTACAAGCAGGACATGGGTGAACCACACCATCTTTCTTCTATACTCCAACAACTGATATTCAGGGATATCTTCCTCTGATTGTTGAAATAGTGAATAATCGTCATAGCTACTGACCATTGATAGCTATCTGCCCCCATTTTGAAAGTTATTCAAGTTGTCATTGTTATAGTTAGCTCCCTAGTTTAAATATGTGTTGTATGGATAAAAGCAGACTCATTGATAGGAAGAAAAATGTAGAATTGCTAATGTACTCATATTTCCAGACTGAACAAGAAATCCAACATCTAGATTACTCAGGTTGACAGAACATTAATTTTATTTTTAAGCCAGGGTACATTTTTTTACCCAACCCCTCCCTAGTTCATCATTCCTTGGGTTTTGTTGTTTTCAGGTCATCCAGTAGTAACTAGGCATATTTTAGTTGTCTTTTGAAGATCTGGAAACTCCCTAGAAAAGCTTATGAAATGGTAAGGCTTAGGGAGGCAATCAGAAGAACAGTTTCCCTTGAAGCTTTCAACATCAAGCCAGACCACCTAGATTTGAAATGCAGTAATTTAGAACAGACTTGTAAGACAATTTTAATTTTAATAACTTTGTAAACAGGTTACCGTATTTTTCGGACTATATGATGCACCGGAGTATAAGATGCACCAAGATTTCGAAGAGGCAAAAAATAGCTTTTGCCCTCTCTGGTCCCCAGGAGCACTCTGCAGGCATCCCAAACCCTCTGCACATCCCATTTTTTCAAAAAAAATGGTCTTGTTTTCGCAAAAAATGGGCCCATTTTTAGACTCCCAAATCCCCCACACATCCCGTTTTTGCCCTCCCCAGCCCCCAAGAGCACTTTGCAGGCATCCCAAACCCTCTGCGCACACCAGTTATGCATAAAACGGGTCCATTTTTGGTGAAAATGGGACGTGCAGGGAGAGGTTTCAGGAAGCCAAAAATGGCCATATTCAGTGTATAAAACTCACTGACATTTCCAACCTTTTTAGGGGGGTAAAAGTGTGTCTTATACTCCAAAAAGTATGGTAGTTGAACCCTGAAAAATATTTGAGAATTCTTTCAGGGCTACATATAAATCTATGAATAATATATTTGAAAGGTAGAATATTACCAAACTGAAAGAAGAGAAGATGGCCGACATTTCATAATACCCCTTAAATCACCCCCCCTCCCGGCCGGAAGAATGACCTTTATTTTGTTAGTTGAGAGCAATCGAAAAAGGTGCAGGAGTTAATGGCGAGTTAATGGCATGTATAGTTTTTGAACCTAACAGAAATGGGCCATAGAGGGTGGGAGAGAAAGAGTTCTTTTTTTTTTTTTTACATTTTTCAGCTTTGCACATTGATACAATACTTACCTATTATGAACCTTTGCCAGTTGATCTTTTGGTGGGATTGGGGTAGATGGTGAGAAGAGATGTATTTTTATTCAGTTTATATTTTCAATGGAGCTCATTGGTTTAATTTCAGCATGACAACATCATTTAAAGTATATTAGCAATCTGGGTGTTAGATCTGATTTTTGCAGTTTTCTTGGCTAGCTTGTGTTGCTCATTCTGTGGCTAACATTTACATTTGACAGAGAATATGAAAGAGAGAAAGGACTGCCTCTGATGACAAGTCCTCTGTATTGTGAGACAGTTTCTTTGAAATTAAAATTCTGCATTCATGTCAGGATATTATCTCCTTCCCCCAAGGAAATAATAGGAAGTTTAGGAGATGCATTTGGGTTTGTTCTGCTAATGACGATCATCTGCACTCCTCAGTTGGTGTTGTAGATTTTGTGGGAGATTAAAACAACATTCCAACATTCTGCTGGCATTGTTTCTAATCATCCTGAGATGAAAGCATGCCTTTTCTTGCCAAAAGTATCTAGAGAAACAGAAGATGGCAGGCCTGGAAGCCCAGAAGAGGCCCTTGATGTTGGCAGCACTCAATGGACTCTCAGTTGCTCGAGTTCCAGTGCCTGAGGATAGCCAAGATGAAGGAGCCAAGGTGCCAATGGATGAACGGGTAAGAATAGGACTTGCAAAACAAAGCAGATTTTTTTTCTTTGGGGGGGGGGGGGTATAGGGAGGTTGTCAGCAATGGTCATTCTTAAATTGTTCATTTAAAAATACTTGAGAAAAATAGTATACTATACACTTATGTTAAGTGTAAAATGTAAAATGGGGATTATAAGTATGGGATCACTAGTGCAACATGGGGGGAAATATTAGGACCATGCTAGGTCATGAATGTCTTCCCTATGAATTAGTCCATGAACAGTTTTATTTGTCTGTAAACAACAGAATGCTTTTATCCTTCCTTACCTTTCAGTTGCTAGTGGTAGTATAGGTAAGATCTCTCTCTTTGCTAGTATATCACCAAACAACTCTCTGAGAATGAATTAAAGTAAAGAATAAGATTGCTAGGCAATATTGGAAGAAAGTATTTCGCCAGAGGGATTAATAATCCAAAAAAATATTTGATTGTGCAGAAATGGACAAACTCACATTAGAGTTAAAGGGAAAGGATGATTCGGAATACTATGCGGTATGGGAGAAATGATATGAATGGATAGACAATAGAAATAAGAAATGGAAATGTACATAGGGTTAGAACGTTTGAAAACAGAATATATATAATGTATCTAATATTTATTCTAGTTGTATGAATTATGCCACAGATCTGTTAAATATGTGACAGAGACATGTAAAGAAAAATTGTGCAATAACATTTTTTTAAAAGAACAAGTTGGAACAGCCTTTTAGAAAAACACTCTTTTTTTTCATTTATATCTTTAATGGAAAATGGTAGTGCAAAACATTGAGGAGGAAACTGGAAGAAGGTATGGTGTTTACCGAATATGAGCAGATTCCAAAGAAGAAGGCAGACGGGATTTTTACCACTGCCATTCTCCCTGAGAACATCGAGCGTAATCGTATCAGAGAAGTCATTCCATACGAAGAGAATCGAGTGGAGCTGGTACCCACCAAAGAAAACAATACGGGCTATATCAATGCATCCCACATAAAGGTAACGATGGGGAAAACGAGCTATGTACAGGGGAAAGAATCGGGGCTAAAAGAAGTTGACATGAACCTGGGTGACCAAAGTGCTCAGTCCTTGCTGAGATGTGGACCAAGTAGCAGGCTGGTTACCAAGGCAACCTATTGGCCTCAATAGCTAATAAGTAACCCACCTCATTGTCACTAGGTTGCAATTGTCATCCAGGATTTATTACACCTGAAAATGAATATTTTTTTTGGGGGGGGGGAATCAAAATTTAAACCGATCTCTTTGAAGAGTAATCACTTGGCTTCATTTGGGCCCCACTCGTAGATACTCAAGATCATACTATTAAAAAATATTTTTGAGCAAAGCAGGCAAATGATTTTGTTGCTGTATCCCAAATTTATGCGGGGGAAGACAGTGATTGCTTCAGGGCAGTGAATGAGCCTGTGGCAGGGAAAATTCCAGAATCAGTGATGTTATTTGGATTGTATTTCATTGAATATCTAAGACTACACTAGTACAGGGAGGCTTTTTAATGTAAATCTGTATCATTAGTTGGAATAGGCGCAAAATGTATGCTATAGATTCAGGCTTTTTGAAGATTTCTGCCTTGTGCTCTTAAAAGTTTGAGCTTTAGTGGGTGTTTGCTTCCAACTTGATTGACTCCATGATGGTTTTTTCCCAGAGTTTCTCTTCTGCAACTTATTCTGGTTGTTGTTGTTGTTGCCAGACAGAGAACCTTTTTATTTCTTCAGACTCCAGTGCAGTTCTTTGATTTTATTTCTGTTGCTTTCTTTTCTGCTATTAAAAGGCCTTATTTATTACATCGGCAAACTCAGCTTTAAGACTATTTTCATGTTCTTATTTGGTCTCAATTTTAACATGTTATGTGAGCTGCCAGTGCACCTGTGTATGGAAATCCATGGATAGATGGCATCAACTGGCATCTTTAGTTGATTTCAGATTACATTCCAGATCATCCTTCGATCCCGACTTGGGTTTGTTCTTGCTTTCGTTCTGCAATCTGAATCTGAAACAGCTGAACATATGCAAAAGAAGTTGATTTAAAGGCACCATTTATGGCTTTTCTTACCCTACTGTATCTTCAAAACAACCCTGCACGAAACCTAAGAAGATGGCTAGGGCAACATTTTCAAAGCGAACGTCTTGGCCTGATGGTGTAACTGATAGTGACACTGAAAATCATTTCTAGAATAAAAGAGTTTAGAAGAATATCATTCCATGTTTTTTATCTAGTGGTTTGTTCTCTTGCTAGTTTTTTAAAAAAATGAATACATCTATTTATAATGATAACTTTTCATTTTGGTCCAAATAATTTTTACCTCTAACTATACTTCCTGAAAGACATTTCTCTTGAGTTCCAAGAGCTGTTTTGATCATAATTTGCAATACTAAAACCCCTTGTTGAGTTAAAAGCCTTCTAAATCAGAATCCTATCAGATTTTTGCCAAAAGACCTGGTGGCAAGAAGATATTGGGTACTTTTGGCACAATCTGCTTTAGCTTGGATGACTGATTACTGAATGGAACATTTTTCATCTATCTATGGGAGGAGAAATTGTTTGGAAAGGCATAGTTTCACCCCATCAGGTGGCAAGGGCCAAGAAGAAGTCTCCCTAGCCAGTTTTAAAACCTCATATTTCATCTGGTATATCAGTATTGGACATGCACACATTGTTCTGTAGCACATGTCGGGGCATGTGCTGATCTGTAGTCATATACGACTCTGCGTGTTGCCAGTACATTTCTTTCCTGCACTCCAAGTGGCTGAGACAGAAGCCAAGCAGATGTTCTTTTACTCAGAAGGTGAAACTCCATCTGCAATAATTTTTTTTGCCTCATTTACACAGCATGTGATTTTTCTCCCAGTTACCAATATCTAATATAGCTGCAGTCAGGATATTATTATTCCCCCATGTTCCAGGCTATTCTTTCACTCTTGACTGTTTATGGATTTTTATTCCAGCTTGTTCCAGGTAGTTGAAAATGGGCCTTTCAAAGCTAGTGAAGAGATCCCCACAGATGAAAATGTGATTTAAAAAATATTAGAATGTTCAGAAATGAATAGATTAACGCTTGCAATTAGAGGAAAGGAAGAATCTGATTATTATAATATATAGGAGCTATTCTATCAATGGTTAGTTTAGTTTAGTTTATTGTCATTGCACCTTGTACAATGAAATTAAATGTGATCTTCAGTATACAATGATAGTTCAGGTTGTGATTGTTAAGGAATCATGTGCAGTCATTAAGCACAACATCAGGTGGTGGCTGGTTTCCTCATTGACTTGACTTATTGGAAGCTGGTAGTGAAGATCAAAAAGCGTGATGATGTGACTGTGAGAAGCTGTGACTATTGTGGCTGTGTGCCAGTTGCCAAGTGCCCCAATCCTGTGACTGTGGGGACACTGCGACAGCCACAATTTTGACACAAAAAAAATTGTACCCAGACAACACACTGTTTAATGAATGATGAAATGTTTGTATTAAAATAAAAATTTTTAAAAATGGTAAAAAAAGAATTGTAACCAAGGCTGAATAGTCTGACAAGAGTTATCCTACTCCTCTGCCAGTCTTGGTTAGGTTGTCTGCTTTTTTTATACTTTAATTTTTGTCCAGATTGCTGAAATTACAAACATTCTATCCATATGTTCTAAATAATCTCAGTTGTCAGCATTTTTACTTCTTCTTTTTTTTACCACCATCATCGTATCATCTTCAAACTCTCCCTTTTAAAAAAATTATTAAGACATACAACTGGTGAATTTTTCATCTCTGAGAAATAGACATACATATCAGATGAAACTGGGTATGTTTATCTTAAGAGAAAGAAGGACTAGGGGAGACATGATAGCATTGTTCCAATAGCTCAGGGGTTGCCACAAAGAAGAGGGAGTCAAACTATTCTCCAAAGCACCTGAGGGCAGAACAAGAAGCAATGGGTGGAAACTAATCAAGGAGAGAAGCAACTTAGAACTGAGGAGAAATTTCCTGACAGTTAGAACAATTAATCAGTGGAACAGCTTGCCTGCAGAAGTTGTGAATGCCCCAACACTGGAAGTCTTTAAGAAGATGTTGGATAGCTATTTGTCTGAAACGGTATAGGGTTTCCTGCCTAGGCAGGGGGTTGGACTAGAAGACCTCCAAGGTCCCTTCCAACTCTACTATTGTATTGTATTGTAAATGTTGACCCCTGGAAACTCCACATAGATGCATTTATAGATTACGGAGTAGAGTTGTAGAATGACATTACAAGTGACACAAGCAGACCAATTTTTTAATCAGAAAATTTATCCAGAAAAATATTAGAATGGGGAGGAATGGCAGACAATATTTCACAGGGGAACCAGAAACAAGAAGTGGCTTCATTCAAAGGCCCATTTTCAACTTTTCTTCTAGCCCTAGGTTGCATTTTGTTTGTTTTGCTTTCAAATGTATATTTCCATCAAAGCTAGACTAAGAACATTCCAATTACTTGAATATTGTAAATATATAATTTCTACTTTGAATTAATAGATAAAAACATGAACTTGATTTGGTGTCCAGCCTTAAGAAGAACAAAGATGGGTAGATCAGCTCAGCAATTTTTAAATGTTAGTGTTATATTAATTGGGTTTGTTTTTTGGATTGTTTCTAATTTCCTTTTAACTTTTGTAATATGTGTTTTTTAATGCTGTACGCCGCCCTGAGTCCTTTGGGAGAAGGGCGGCATATAAATCAAACAAACAAACAAACAAACAAACAAACATGTTATAAGCACCCATAGGAGAGTTGTGCAGTAATTCCTCTCTCTCTTTTCCCTAGGTGACGGTAGGTGGAGAAGAATGGCACTATATAGCTACACAAGGACCTTTGCCACAAACATGCCATGATTTCTGGCAGATGGTGTGGCAGGAAGGAGTCAATGTGATAGCCATGGTGACAGCAGAAGAGGTATGTAACAGGACAGGAAACATCTGCAATGGAACACAAACAGACGCTTCCCAGCCAGGAAAAAAGTTTCCAAGGGAGGTGGACTTAGCTGCCTTTGAGATCAGGCTGAGTTGTGGCTAAGTGAGGTGTTAAAAGTTCTGGCCATTTCCCAGGCTCATGTGCTTCCTTTCCCTTTCTCTCATGAAGCCAAGAACAAGAATTAGGAAACTTTCTCTTCCAGAAAAGGTGAATTGTGAGATCCATAAGAGTCTTAGGCATGTTCTCCTTCCTCTATCCAGAGATATCCCAGGGAGTTACAAAAGTGTCATTTTGAATGTGACAGAAGGAAGAAAATTTTAAATACATACTGCATAGAAACCATAATCACCACACAAATAGCAGTCAGGGTATCAACAGTATGAAACATTAAGCCACTGAGAAACATGGCTAAATATGGAAATGAACCCAAGACATATTATTTCTAAGTCAGCACTATTACCCAATAGAGACTTCAAAAGCATCCTAGTAACACTGGGGCTGAGTGAGAGCAATTTATATCTTGTCCAGTATTATCATTATGTGGAATATTTCAGTATGGTGTACCTTTTGCTTCTGAAGAGAAAGGGGGATATAAAATAAAAAAACTACAGCCTTGTAGTTATGCTAGTGTAGACTGATCGGGGTTGCAAAAGAAACCATCTGGCTCACTGATAACTCTGAATATGATCTTTAATTCATTCACTTGAGCTGACCCCTGGCCACATTGATTTTAATACACAAACACCGAGATGTTTTGGCAACCAAGTAAAAAAATGCAAGGAAAGGAAATTGGTATTTAGTACATCTAATATATATATTATACATACATACATATACATAAATATACATACATACATACATACATACATACACACACACACACACACACACACACACCACACATAAATATACATACATATATATATATATATATATATATATATGTTGTATTTGTGCTGATAAAATAAAGGGAGACTAGTATAGATCCATTTCGAGCTATTTAGCTCTCATCAGCTAGCCATACCCTTACTGAGATTCGAACCTGGGCTGTATTATACACTAGGTAAGAGTTTTAGCCACTATGCCACAGGCTTCTCCTCCTTTATCAGCTGAGCCAGGGAAATAAGTATGTGTTTGTGTTACAACCCCTGGTATGACCTAATATGGGAGGGAGCTCACTCCTCCCTCTTTCTGTCCTTTCGGCTCATCACAGAAAACCATCCAGGCAGAAACCCATATTTTTATTTTTAATGTTGCCTTTTTATATTTGTGTTGTATTTGTGCTGATAAAATAATATATATATATATATATACACACACATATGTATGTATGTATGTATTTATGTATGTATGTATGTATGTATGTATGTATATTGTATCACAACCCCTGGTATGCCTAAATATGGGAGGGAATACACTGTTTCCCTTTGTCTTTCGGCTCACTCTAGGAGACCATCCAGGAAGAAAACCATATTTTTAATGTTGCCTTTGTTATATTTGTGTTGTATTTGTGCTGATAAATAAATAAAGGGAGACTAGTATAGATCTATTTCAAGCTATTTAGCTCTCATCAGCTAGCCATACCCTTACTGGGATTTGAACCTGGGCTTACTGGGTATACACACACACACACACACACACGTATATATTGTATATATATTGAAATAGATCTATATTAGTCTCCCTTTATTTATTTATCAGCACAAATACAACACAAACATAGCAAAGGCAACATTAAAAATAAAAATGTGGTTTTCTGCCTGGATGGTCTTCTGTAATGAGCCGAAGGACAGAAAGGGGGAGTAGTGAGCTCCCTCCCATATTTGAGCATACCAGGGGTTGTAACACAAATACATACGTACATACGTATGTATGTATGTATTTGTGTTACAACCCCTGGTATGCCTAACACAAAACCCCTGGTATGTAACACAAATACATACCTATTTCCCTGGCTCAGCTGATAAGGAGGAGAGCCTGTGGCTTAGTGGCTAATACATCTGCCTAATATGTAATACAGCCCACGTTCTAATCCCAGGGTATGGCTAGCTGATGAGAGCTAAATAGCTTGAAATAGATCTATACTAGTCTCCCTTTATTTATTTATCAGCACAAATACAACACACACACACACACACCAGTGGTGGGTTCCTGCCGGATCGCACCGGATCGCGCGCGCTCCCTTTCGGCGCTAAACCCGGATCGCGCGCTCCCTTTCGGCGCTAAACCCGGAAGTACGTTCTTGCCCCGCCCCTGGCGACGCGACGACGCTTGCCTGCACTCCACCAGCTCGGCTGGGAACGGAGACGTTTCCTCAGCGGAGCGGAGCGCCTGAAAGGGATGCAGGCTCAGCCTGCCAGGCTGCCACCACTCCACTGAAGACATTGCTGAGCAGAGAAACGTCTCCGTTCCCAGCCGAGCTGGTGGAGCGCAGGCAAGCGTCGTCGCGTCACCAGGGGCGGTGCAAGACCGTACTTCCGGGTTTAGCGCCGAAAGGGAGCACGCGATCTGGGTTTAGCGCCGAAAGGGACCGCGCGATCCTGGTTTAGCGCCGAAAGGGAGCGCACGCGATCCGGTGCGATCCGGCAGGAACCCACCACTGACACACACACACGTATGTATGTATGTATGTATGTATGTATGTATGTATGTCTCTCTGTCTACACACACACACACACACACACACACACACACCACAAATTATAGGCCGTTAGTAGTCAGGCTGGGAGACATCCCAGCAGATGTGAGGGAAAACGGCAGATTTCTGTGTTACACAAGATCACACTGCTTGATCAATGAAACACAAAGATTGAACAGAAGTGCACCCACTGTACCCACTGTTTAAACAAAAAAAAATTATTAAGAATTTTAATTTCAATACTAAAAACTAAATACAAATGAAACTTAACAAAAGAGAGATTCTGTCCAATCTCGTGGGACAGGCAAAAATAATCTTAAAGCAGGTGATCTCTCAAATAACTAGGCTCTATGCCACGAATTTAATTCCTTTTCTTCTTCCTTTTTCAAATCTTGGAACATGTCTTCCTATGTGGATTTGTTTTGATCAGTTTGCCCTCTGTTATAGCAAGAACTGTTCTGCGGCAGGCCTGGGTTTTATCCTGCGTACCGTTGAGGGAGGGGTGCCCAAATGGTTATGCGTGTGTGGGTTTTATGCTGTAGGAAGGTCTCTGAAATAACTTGCTTGTCTTTGCTGGCCCTTTCCTCTTTGCTTTTGTTTTGTTTTAAATCCTTTGAACTTCTGCCTGGGATGACTCAACCATTACAACCTTGTTTGTAACATTCTAGCTCCATTAGAAGATTGCAGGATGCCAAGCAAAGCAAACAGAATTCCAGTGAATTCTGAGAATACAAAGCCGCTCTTATTTGAAAAGAACGGCATTCTCAGCTCATCCAAGGCCACCTCTGCGTACTAGAATCCTTATCAGCTGCAAGGAGACCAGAAGCTGTTGTTCCTGTATAAAAGTATCAAGTGGGGGGGGGAAAAGTCTACTGTTCCATGCCAAGCAAAACAAATAATCCCCAAACTGTACGTTGCATTGTAAAACTGGCACGCACCGGCAAGCAGCAGTCTGAATCCAGTTCAGATGCAAGGATTTTACAGGCACAGAGGGTCAGCTGTTCTCTTCCTGATCATTCCCATTTTAAACATTTACAGCTATCAGCTGTTCAGAAGGGGGAGCAAGAGTCCATTAAATGCACCGATACAGAATAATTGGGCCACGGAAAAAGTTGCTTTCTAAGCAGCTGCAGGGAACAGGATAATCTTATGACCCAGACCGTGATTAGATGTATATATGCTGTTGCTACCTTTTTCATGACGGAGGGAAACTTTGGAATCCCAAGATAGTAGAAATGTCTACATAATAATTGCAATGGGAATTCCTACCATGCTGAAATTTGTTTTAGCTTGAACATTAGCTGTGACGTAGACCTATGAATTAATAATAGAAAGTCTTTAACAACACACTTTGTTTGTGGCTATATTACAGAATCTAAACATATAGAAGAGTAATCTTAAGAGTATGGAGCAATTTAGGAGAGTTTGATTCATTCCCTCAGTGTCCTTATACCGATCTCTTAATTTCCTGGGCTCATCCTGCAAAGATTTCCAGCTTCTTGAATGGACTTCTTCAGGAAGCTTTCTAGGAACAAAAGGAAAGGCTGACCTTTCGTATCTCATTCTATGACTCTGTTGGCAGTAGGTGGAGCAGATGACACCCAGACAGGGGATCAGTTCGCATTGTGGACTTTTCAATCTCTGAACACCTTCTAGATTCATGTGTGTTTGACCTAGAGTTTTTGACTTACCCTATAAAGCTATTTTATATAGATTTTTGGTTGGACGTTTAAAAAAGAGTTGTTTCTTAGTGTAATCTTTCTTTGATGTAAACTCTATTGGCAATTGGAACATACTTGTAAGGATTACTCTTCTGGAAATTGTTTTACTAATTTGTATTTCGGTAATATTTGCAGAGAGGCTCCTCTTCTCCAATGGTAGAATAGAAACAGAGTTTCTGTGTGTACATGTATGGGCAATGTGTACATATTGTTTGTTTGTTATTTATATAGCCACCCATTTTTCAGCCAACTCTGGGCGCCCCACAATCAAAAATTAAAGAGATATAAAATTATTTTTAAAACTCTAAAACACAATGAATTAAAACAAAGCATTATGTCCCTGGTTTATAAGTTCATATCTGCATCTACCAATCTGTTCCTTCTCTTCCAACGTATTGCAATTTTGTGACTTTGCTTCCTCTAATGCTGACACAAACTGAATCCTGGAAAGGGGGGGAATAATTGTAATGATAATGCATTGGGTGAATTCTATCTCTCCTCTCCCAGCCCACTCTGTTGCTTGCACAGAGTTCCATGGAACCCTAGTCACCTCTGACTGATTATGTGCTATCAAGTCAGTGTTAACTCTCGGCGACTTTATTGGTTTAGTTTCTCCATCCTCGTTGCCTTTCAGGTTTTCCAATGGTGCACTCAATGCCATTGTCCATCCAGGTTCCTGCTGGTGGTTTTCTTCTTCTCTTTCCTCCCACCTTTCCCTTTCCCAATATTAGAGCCTTTTCTAGAGAGATGGTCTTAGCCTAATGTGTTGGAAGTGGGATGATTTGAGTCTGTTCATTTGTGTCTTGAGTCAGATCTCTGAGTTGAGTTGTTCATTTATTCATTTGTTTGTTATCTTGGCTATCTATATTATTATCAGCAGTCTTTTCCAATTCCTGAAGTTCAAAAGCATCAATACTTTTTTCTATCTATCAAAGTCCACATTTCTTTTTTTTTAATTGAAAAAGTTTTATACAAATAATTTTCCCCCTTTTTACCCCCCTCCATATAATGTAAATCACATACAAATACTCTGTCCCCTCCCCTCCCCCCAACTTAAAAAAAATTCTCATTCAAATATTGTACCAAATACTGTACCCCCTCCCCCCATCTTAAGGTAAATTACTCATTCAGATATTGTACCCCCTCACCACCCAACAATCATAATATAAGTTTCTCTTAGAGTAGCAATAGCACATTAATCCTATCTTCTAAGTTAGTTGAACATATATAAATCATGATATAAATTTCTCTTAAAGTAACAATATTTCATTAATCCCATCTTCTAGGTTAATTATACATATATATTACCCTGCCCTCCACCCTAACCCTCCCCCACCTCCCACTCAAACCCACCCTCCTGACTTCCGCTATACACCACTCTAACAATTCCAAGCATCCCATGTATTATTTACTCTGATCATCTATCAGTCTAAACATTCTTACCTAAAGGCTACATAGTACTTCCTAGTCTGGTATTTATTCTGTATATAATCAATCCATTTTACCCATTCCTGTGTATAGTTCTCCTGCTTCTGACCTTTTAGGAAAGCTGAAATTTTTGCCATTTCGGCCATGATCTTGTTCTGGGATGGCATGCAGAGTTGTTCATTTATTCATTTGTTTGTTATCTTGGCTATCTATATTATTATCAGCAATCTTTTCCAATTCCTGAAGTTCAAAAGCATCAATATTTTTTTCTATCTATCAAAGTCCACATTTCTGATTACCAGACAAGTTATTGACTACAGGGTCTATTCTGTTTAGAGGGTCACATGCCAATAGTCTTGTGCCTGAGCACATGTGTTTTATAGATCTTGGATGCTGCCAAATTAATTAATTCATTCATTAATCAATTATTCAATTTCTATTTTAACCTGAATGTCTTCTCAGAGATCATACCAAATATAAACACAAGATTTGTATTTTAGTAATTATATTCAATAAAGGTAAAACCTGTGACTGTATATGCCAATTTAAAAAATATTATAGGTGGTGGTGAGACAAAAGTAATAGTGATATATGCAGCATTGAACGGCTGTTTAACTCATTGATTTATCCTAGCCTTTCTCCAAAGAAGTCTGAATAGCAGATGGAGTTTTCTCCGTAGCTCATGTTACTTGCATTACAATGCCATAAGCTAAAAGAAGATACCGTATTTTTGGAGTATTATACGCACCTTTTCCCCCCAAAAAAAGAGAGCGAAAATGTGGGTGCATCTTACACACTGAATACAACATTTTTGGCCTACCAAAACCCCGCCCTTATTGCAAAAATGGACGTATAGAAGGTTTGGGGTGGCTTACAAAGTGCTCTTGGGGGCTGGAGAGGGCAAAAATGAGCAAAAAATGAATAGTTTTTGCTCGTTTTTGTCCCCTCCCCCCAGCCCCAAGGAGCACTGTACAAAAAACAAGGCATGCAGAGGGTTTGGGAGGCCTGCAGAGTGCAAAAACTTTTTTTTTATTTACCTCTTCAAAATCATGATACATCTTATACTCCGGTGCATCTTGTAGTCTTAAAAATATGGTAATAACCCACAACTATCCTGTGAACTGTATGGAGAATTGAATCCAGGTGATTCCAATCTTATTCTGACATTGTAAGACCTGTATCATGCCAACTTAATACTTGTTCTGTTCTTTCGTTTCAGTGATTGTTGCTAATTTTGTTTCTGTTTCCGTTGGGGGCGGGGTAGGAAAGAGGAAGAACCAAAAGCCATCGTTATTGGCCAAAACTTGGCTCAAAACATAGCTCAGCCACTTACGGAAAATTCAAAGTGACCACCAAATTCCGGACTGTTTCTGGTTGCTATGCTACAACAGGCCTGAAGGTCAAGCACCTAATGTTAGGACAGGAGAAGACTGTGTGGCATTTACAGTACACCAACTGGCCAGATCATACTTGTCCAGGAGAGCAAGACTTCCTATGTAAGTTTTCCTACATGTGAATGTAATGGTAACTGTACTAGGGGGAGGGGGAGGGAGAGCAAAAAAGGAGGACTGTTAAGAAATGTTTATCAGGAAAGATAACAAATAGATGACGATTGCATTTTCTTAATGAAATGAATCCTATTATGTTAGAAAAATAAATGTAATAACCTAACAAAATTCATTTTGTCGAGAAAACAGTGAAGAATGAATTCTGCATATGAATGTTGAATAATGAATAGTCTACATTGACCGTAGAATACCTAAATAATATTCTTATGTGCTTGTCAGGATTTCTTGTCAAAATCCAAGATTTTGCTTGGATTCTCTTAGATCAGTGTTTTCAAACTGAGTAATTATAAGATACGTGGTTTTCAACTCCCAGAATTCCCCAGCCACCATGCATTTCCATTTTTGGTTGTTGAAGTTCATACCTCTTAAAGCTGTCAAGTCTGAAAAACAGTGTCTTAGATTAACTTCTGTATTAGAGAAAAAACATATATAATAAGGCTCAGCAGCTGGTTTTCTAATCTGATTCTCCCAAAGAGAGGAACTCAGATTCTACACTTCAACATATAGAATACATAGTTGGATTGATAAAGTCACTTTAAACAACTTACCTTACTCAGAAGTGCTGACGATACATAGAAGTGGTTCTCAGAATCTCTAGCAAAAGATTCCACACTGACTGCGTAATGTGCAGAGTTATTATGAAGTTGTTCCCTTGAGAGCAGTTGCCAGGGATTGCATATAGTGGCATTTGATGGGCTGATGATCAGATTGCTTTGAAATGCTTTACTGTATACACTATAACATTTTAAGAACCTATTTGGATACAGAAGTCTCCCCACTAGAGAGGTTTTAAAATCCGCAAAGTAGCTGAAACAATTACATGAAGTTGACATCCTTCCTCTCTTCCCCTTCTGCGGATTCCAGAAGCTCTTAAAGCAGAGTCCTTGAGTAGGACTAAACAGTTTTGTGCCTTGTTTAACATCACAGATCATTGTTGCCGAGGGCTCTGTCTTTAACAACTATGGTGCAGCTAAGGGGAAACCTGATGTTTGCTTGTTTTGCTATTCAGACTTTTCACTAGGCCTAAAAATGACACCTGGAAATTGAGGGTAGGGCAGAAATACTTGAAATTCCGTCCCAATATGCAAGGTAAGGAAAGGGCCAGATGGATGGCCCCTTCCCATTAGATAGTGCTCCAGCAGGCATGTTTCTGGGAAACTTGCTGTTGTTCTGATCCCAGCCTGTTAATCACAGGAATTGCTGTAAGTAATGTCTACAGTCATCTGCTTCAGGGACCTTGGGATTTGCAAAGGGTGTAAGAGTGTGTGGGGGGGTATTTTTTTAAACAGCTGATTAATTTAAAGTCCCAAGTAGTAATCGACACCCTGCTGGCACTTACTGAATTCAGTGCGGTTTGCTGTCTAGAGGCCAAATAATTAGTGATTCCTAAGAGCTGTAAATGATCATAATTTAAAAAGAAACTTGCTCCCCTCGACTGACTTGCCATAGTTTATGTAAAACTGCAATAGATTTGGGAAATGTACTTTTTTGTTCATTCCTACCTTGCAGCCTATTTGGAAGAGATCCAGTCGGTGCGCCGTCACACCAACAGCATTCTGGACAGCAGTAATAATCGCAACCCTCCAATTGTTGTGCACTGTAGTGCTGGAGTAGGGAGGACAGGTGTGGTTATTTTGACAGAGCTTATGATTGGCTGCTTGGAACACAATGAGGTAAGTGAAAGGGTCTTCTTTAAGTTATTTATTTCTTCCTAAGAAGAGGTGCAGCCCAAAGAGTGCCACTACAGGGTGAAGTATAAATGTATGCCAGTAAAGATCCACCAATACTAAAGGGGTCATCATATTACACTGTGCCACAAAAGCAACTCTTGTGTGGCCTTAAAACCTAACAAATGTGAATTATGTAAATAGATAGGATAATCAGAATATATTTCTTATTGTGGCAAGAGCCTCAGTCAGTCATCAAAGTATCAACATAGTTTATACACACTGGCCTATGCATCTTCAAACTCACAGAGACATGAAAAAGAAATGAAGCCTAATGCCAGTGGAATGCAAAAAAAAAAAAGGGGGGGGGAGATCTTTGCAAAGCTCAAGATAAGTAAATTGACCCGTTCAGAACAACAACCATTGGTAATGATCCAGCCATCCCAGTAAAGTATGCTAATTAACATCTGTAGTGGAATAGAAAACAAATGTGTCCATTCAAATCTAAACGGAGGGAAACTTCTTAATTAGTTCTAGTTCAGCAATTTCATGGTGGAGTCTCCAAATCCCAGCTTGCAGTACAGTGAGAAAAAGAGACAAATCTCCTTCTCTCCATGAATAATTTTGCATGTCCCATCCCCCACTTGCCTTAGTTAAAGATTAAAAAAGAGAGAGATTTGAAAGCACACTGTCCAATATTTGTCCATGTCCTCTCACACGGTTTTGAAGCTTGGCTTGCAAAACAAGGATATTGTCATGGATTTGTTTTTGCAACAAATACGAAAATTAAGGCTGAAGGTGAAACACTCAGCTATTAACAGTTGGGTTGAGCCCTGCGAGTCCAAACTAGCCTACATTTTTTTTCTTGCTTAGATTGAGTTCTAACTAGCTTAGCAAAGCAATTTAGGCTGCTGTTGATCAAATTCCACACAGCAGCATTCTTTGGTAAGGTTTGAAAGTTAACAGAGTTGAGAAGAGGAAAACTGAGATCCTTATCTGTACTTGTTTAAAACAAAGAGAGCAATCTGGTGGTTCAAATAAAATGTGTTATAAGGACCTGGTGGAGGAATGATACTCATCTGAAAGTCCCAAGACAACATTACCTCTCATAATCTTCTATATTCTCTAGAGTCCCTCTGAACTATAATACTTAAATTATAGTGTGACAGAAAACTGAAATTTTAAACTTCATTGGGAGCAATAGTACTGAGTGGCACAGTGACCTAGTGGTGAAGACACTCGCTTCCCATTTGGAAGATTGAGCATTCAATCTGGGTAGCGGCAGATGTTTCTCTTCTAGGATGCAAAAAAAAAATCTGCTGTGAACTCCGCATGGTGTGGAGAAAGGCATCCGGCTAGTAAACTCTCAGTTCCACCCAGTTGCCCCAATTCTACCCTGAATTAAAAGATTACAGAGTCATAAAAAGAGAATTTATTGGGAGCATTAATACTAATTGTGTTTAATTTACAGTAAGTTTAACAAATCAGATTTGAAGTTTTGCATTATCAGATTTCAGTGTGCTACTCAAAGTAGCTCTTCACCCCAAAATAGATAAAAGTATATTATGATGTTGTTCAAACATAGGGTGCCATCAGTGAAGATCAACATGAATTAGTATTATATATGCTGAACTTGTTTGAACCTCTAGGTGATGGGAATAGCACTGGGAAAGAACTGTGCTACTTACAATAATCCTAGAAAATTAGAATCGGAGTGAATTTTGAAATCAGTTACTCCAACCCTTTTTCCAGGAGTAGCTAATACAGGAGTGCCCTAATACAGTTCCATTGTTGAACAGCTCTTATCATTAGGATATTTTTCTGTTGTCCAATCAAAATCCGCATTATCCATTCAGCTCACTGTTTTTTGCCTTCTAGACAACAGCAAACAAGTTTTCTACAACTTCAGTAAAACAGTCTTTCAACTGTCCTATTTAAAGACAACTATCTCATATCTCTGTTGTAAAACATGGTCAAATTTAGGTAGAATAACAACTTTTGACATTTATCAGAGAAACAAAGGAACAACAGTGGCAAGTGAATACAAAAATACAAATACACCTCTTAGCTTTTGCAATTCTTTGGCAAAGAGGGTCCAGGAGGAAGAGTGATATAAAAATGTTTATGCAGTCTTCTTCCTATGTTTGCCTCACTAGTGACTGCAAGGCAGTAAAACTGGAGTTCTAAATATATCTTGTTAAGTATCATTCTAATAAGTTGTCTTTAGATGTCTTTTTTGACTTAACTGACACATTTTTTAAAAAATCAGAATGGCCCTTCTGAGGCTATTGTTAATTATTGGATTTATATTAGTTGCAGAATATGAGTTGAACCATTTCTTTTCTTGCTATGACACAGGTAACTTATCCACTAAAACAAATATTTGCTAATGATCTGAATAATTCACTTTTCTTGTTCTTTTCTTTCACATGAAAACTCTTCCCATGAATAAAGAAACATCTTATGTGTCTCTGATACAATTTAGAGCACAAGAGAAATGAAACTAAATGGCCCTCTAATCTATAGGGAAGGAGAAGAATGTTGTCCAGTTTAATTTTAGGTTGATACTTCCTAAGTTGGTATGCAAACCTGGACTTACTTGCTCTTCTGTATTTATATTTATCCTACTGTGGTGATTCCCAGAAAAAAAGGAAGCCATTAACTGATACAACAATGGGATTTAATGGTGCAGAATAAGAATTAAAATGAGAGGTTTGAAGAAAGTGAATGCAACAGTTGTATGACTCCTACATTATTTTGTTTAGCTTTACAATGATAATATTGCTATGAATTTTCTCTACCTCTTTGCAGAAAGTAGATGTTCCAGTGATGCTTCAACATCTGAGGGAACAGAGAATGTTCATGATCCAAACTATCGCACAGTATAAATTTGTCTACCAAGTCCTCATCTTATTTCTACAAAATTCCAGGCTCATTTAACATCTTCAAAAGAGAGACAGCCTCTTTTTCATTCACTTATTTAGACAGCCTTTTTGGTTTGGCTGAGAATCACCCTACTACAAAGCTTCTTGCTTTGCGGTGTTTTGTGACACCTGATCAAAATTGCTTCAATGATAAGGACACTTTGTTCTTCTTGCAGATGATTTTATATGAGATAATTTATTTTTTTTAAATGATGTGTGAACTTTCTTAATTGGTGGAACGTGGGGTAACCTTAAAATGACAGAACCACATTGGACACATCTCTTCATTGTAATCTGTCTTTAGGACGGGAAATAATCCTATCTGGAGATGTTCTCTTGACCATTGCATTTCTATATGACATGCATGGCAGCTCTGCTATTTTATTGTATTCTATTTTATTTTTGTGAAAAAAATATTTAGCAATCTGTTTTCAGGGCTGTGCACATAGAAGAAAAACCAGCTTAAAATAGTATTTGACTTTTGTTCAAATTTAAAAGCAGATATATGTCTATAATATTATTGAAAAGGAACAAGCTTTTGCCATCAATGATACATGCAGTGCCTTACAGAATAGCAGTGGGATTTCCAATAAGCTCAAGATTTCAAGGGTTGAGTACTAAGCAAGTATGATTATACTGGTAGTACCTTGATGGTGGATAGTAGCAATATTTAAAGCTATAAAATAGCTGAAATACTGGAAAGAGATCCATTCTAAGAAGTATTGAAGGGTGTGAGCAACATCTAATCAATCCTAAATCCTACAGTTGATGGTGTATCTTGAGTCTAGAAATTGCCCTGCAGGTGACGTGAAATACCCAGATCAGGGGCATATTTCAAGTCAAATTATTCTTTGAATCATACAGAGTAAATCTGAAGATTTTTTCTATTGTTCGCCATATTTTGGTAAAATATTTTGTTGGTGGATGCTGATAGTGGCAGAGTCACCCTTTCTGTGACCTCCTGTCTGTTCTCTCCTTCTAAGGGAGAGGTATATATTGAACATGGTTGTGTAGCTCTTTTTAGAAATCTTACTAGGTTAATATACAAACAGTTTTTGAGGTTAATTTTGGCTTACCATAAACCAATAAACTACCCGTAGCCTAGGACAGCAGGTATAAGGACATGACAGTTCAAAGTGTTTTAAAAACATCAATTTAAATGAATAGGAAATTCTAACTCTTACTGATTTAGTATTGTTTGCAAAAGAGAATGTTCTAGTGGTTTGGATATGTGCCCTAAGTGTCTTCAGGCTCTAAAAACCCCTGTGCAGTTTGTGTCTGCAGGCTCTGTTGTGTGGCTGCTATGCAGTACGTGGATTCACAAATAATTTGTAATCATCTCCACATAATATAACAATTATGTTAAAGTAGACTTTTTGTTTATTGCCCCTGAAAAATCAGGTGACAGACAGATTGTCAACATAGACAAAATCTATGTTGTCGCTAGGAATTGACAGCGACTTGATGGTACATTATCATTGATCCATTTATCTCAACGGTGTCCACTCTGATTTGCCATCGCTCTCCAAGGTCCTGATTCAAATTATTTCCCCCCCTCCCACTGAACAATATGATTTGCACATCAAAACATCCATCTGACATTGAGTTATTATAACTAGTTTATATATATATATATATATATATATATATATATATATATATATATATATATATATATATATATATATATATATATATATATATATATATATATATATATATATATATATATATATATATATATATATTCTATTAAAAGAGATGAAGTTATTTTTGTGACTAAACTATACATTAAAATTGAATATATATAAAAATGATATCAAAGCAGCAGTCACACTTTCTACAGCATGCTTTCTTTTAGATGAACACACAAAGTGACATGGCAGGCAGTTTCTTGAATAGAAGAGGCATTCCCATCGTATATCTGATGGGGAAAATATGTCTTAACGTAATGTTTGACGTCTGTGTTTTATCTATATTTATGTTACACAGGTAATCCTTGACTTACAACCACAATTGGGTCCAACATTTCCATTGGTAAGCAAGGCAGTTGTTAAGTGAATTGTGCCTTATTTTAAACCTTTTTTGCGATAGTTGTTTAGTGAGTCATTGCCATTGTTAAGCAAATCATGCAGTTACTAAGTGCAAGCTGCTTTCCCCCATTGCTTGTTGGAAGCCAGCTGGGAATTTAACAAATGGCAATCACATGACACTAGAACAGTGCAACTGTCGTAAATATTTGCCAGTTGCCAAGCACCCAGATTTTGATCACATGACTATGGGGATGCTACATCAGTTGTGTGAAAAACAGTCATAAGTCATTTTTTTCAGTGCCATTGTAACTTGAAATGGTCACTAAATGAAGGTTGAGGGAAGAGGGAGTTTTCTTCGCACCCACAAGAGATCCAAGTCCAGCCCTCCTTGAATTCTGTTGACTCTCATCTACTTCCAATTTACTTGGATAATTAGTAGCTCAGATTCTTGTAAAGTGCATTAGCATGCAGACATTTGAACCACCTTGACTCCTGATTTCTTGCACCTGATGTGAATGACTATAAGCCAAGGATTATTTGTACTATATTTTACATAGTACATACTTTTATTTATTTTTTAAAGAATCTGCAGTTTCTTTGTAGGGATTAAACCTGTCTATATTGATCTCCGAAGGATTTACTTCTAAGTATATATAGATAGGCTTAGCTTATTTTAGTGCCTTCACATGTTAAATCTGATCAATTCACCCCAACCTTAGTAAGAAAAAAGACAGAATTCAAGCCACCTTAAATGTTTAGGAAAAGAATATATAGAGAATGTCTTCTGTTGATGCTCCTTTAGAGACTCTTATTTCTTTAATGTGCAGTTTCCAGTCCAGCATATCTTTGCCAATGCCAACATATCTCTTGTTAAATTAGCTGAAACCATTTAAAGTCTTTTAGTGGCATCTGCGTGATAATTGAACAGAGACGCTTTGTATCTGGGAAGCTAGCCAAGGAATAAACCTTGAAGCAAAGTGTATTAAATTAGTTATCTCATTATAGTTTTTTGAATAATTTCCTAATGATGAATTAAGTTTGAAACCAGAACTGTCAAGTCCCATTGCTCTATTTGGCCTGACAGGTAGGGAGTTAGAAAAAGAAAATAATCCCCTCCAAGGTCTGATTGCTCTGAGATTTAGGATGTGATCAGTATAGTCTTGGCTGTTCTAGAAGTATGCAAACCAAAAGAATTTATTTAATAAGCAGACATAATGGATACTAAAAAAGGAAATATTGATGAGAAATTGCCAAGGCGTTTTGTCACAATGCATACCTATCTTGCACACATAATAGCAAGGGAAAACTTCCTGCAGTTAAATGCCCAAAACCAAGCCACTAATACTAATATAATAAAGACCCATTACTAATGTAATAAGGAACCATTTTCACACTATGACTACAAGGACAATGATGTTCAAAGAAAAAATTTAAGACTATTAAGGCACATATTTGTGTGTGATTTTCGGAATATAAGACACACCTTTTTCCCTCAAAAAAGATGCTGAAAACCTGGGTGCATCTTATACACTGAATGCAACATTTTTGGCCTCCCGAAACCCCGCCCCCTTTACCAAAAGGGCCGTGCATAGCCTTTAGGAGGCTTTCAGAGTGCTCCTGGGGAGGGCAGAAATGAGGGGGAAATGACCTGGTTTTTGCTCAATTTTGCCCCCCAGCCCCCAGGAGCCTTCTAAAGGCTATTCATGTCCTTTTTTCTGGAAAAAAACCATTTTTGTGGGGAAAAAAACTTTTTTTAAAATTTGCTTCTTCAAAATCTTGGTGTGTCTTATACTCTGGTGCATCTTATACTCTGAAAAATATGGTAATGCCTCCCAGTTTTAAGTCCGATGCCTTAACCACTACACCAAATGGCGCTTTCTTAAGTTTATGTTGTATTTAATATAGCAATTTAGTACATTTTGAATTATCTTTGAATTATCATTGATCTCTTGATCGAAAGATAAAATTCTTCCCATGAACACCCCTGTTGTCACAGATCGCTTCTGCCATAAACATTACTACTCAAAGTTGCAACCAAAAGGGCATTACTAACTTGTAAATCCAAAACATTAAGATAAAGACAGTAGTTACTGAAGAGGCACAGCTTTGTAATCTGATTGTCCTAAAATCACTCATGAGGGATATACATATAAAACCATGCTATTTACTTTTTATGTTGTAGATAAAATTTATTGTATCCTTTCTAGATTCTGATAACTAGTTATTGGTGGTGATATTGGTTGCTTTAATATATTCCTTCTGGGCTTTCACATTTTGGCAGCAAATTTCTACATTCATATTGTTTTTCCAAATCTAACTTAAATATTACCTATACCCATAAAGCCTATCCTACAACGGTTCAATTCTTAAATAATACCATAAATCATTATTAACTAAAAATCCACTTAAAACTTCCCATTACCTTGAAAACAGAGATTCCTCCATATACTATAAGTGCAGTTAACAGTGATTGAATACATTATTTCAAATCAAGCTATTAATCTGCTTTTAATTCAATACTATATTTACACTGTCCAGTATATTTCAGACGTTCATGTAACAGAGACTATATTTTAGAAAAAGGGCTACCACAATTACCGGTATGTGTCTACATATGCTTAACGGTTGGAGTTACAATGCATTTTACCTGGACAATACTGGATAGGCCTTCCTCATCTGGACTCCATTGGGCATCCCATTTTCAGATCATTTAACTCATTTGTATGTTGATGTAGATACTTTTTAGAATGCCTTCTCATGATATATATTCCATTGTAGCACCGAAGTGCAAAACCAAACATATATCCAAACTTTGTCCTCAAATCATTGTTTATACATTTGTAGATGCTCTGACCTTGCACTAAATTCTTTCAGCTTTTTTTAGTGTTGGCCATATAAAATAAAATGAAATTGATACTAATTGTTAAGTAATTGGGATATAATCATGTTCCATAGTAAGGAAATTATTTTAACTCACAGCTTTGCACCTTTGTTAGCTTATACACCATACGTGAATTTGTGATTAGTCTCTGATTCAGTTATTCTATTTGTTTTTATAACAACAGTCTCTATTTCTTTAGCAAAACAAGACGAAGGTCTCCTATAATACAAATCATAGTTTCAGCTAGAAAAGATTTCATCCACAAGTTAATTTAATGTAGGAAGTTGTGTCAAAGAATTATTGACAATGGTTTCGGCTTACATAAATTTGTAAAGGATGAGCCTATACTCATTGGTATATTTGAAGTCATTTTTATTTAGTGAAATGCCCCCAAAAATTGAAATTATAAGTCTAGGCTATTACTTTAGCCATACTTAGATATATCACCATTACATATTTGAAACATAATTCACTTTATGGATTAACACCTCACAGTTAATAAACCATAGAAATAAACCACCTTGGGTTACAGCTTTAGGCTTCACATCGCAGGACAAAGAGGGACTACTTGCAGTTCCAGGGTTGCCAACAATCCCTTGTTTTATACTCCCCCCACCCCTTCTGAGCAGTACTGCTAATATTGGCATAAATCTCATATTTGGGAAACTGTACAGCAAGTTGTATGAATGAGTAAAAAAAAAAGAACCTTTCCAAAAGAAGAGAAAGAAACTCTTAACCTCTAAAACAGTGGTAGTCAACCTGGTCCCTACCGCCCACTAGTGGGCATTCCAGCTTTCATGGTGGGCGGTAGGGGTTTGCTGTAACTCTGCTTTATAAATGTTATAAAGTAAAGTTACTTCCCTACTATATAAATCACCATTACCGTGGAACCGGTGGGCAGTTAGAAAATTTTACTACTAACAGAGATACAAAAGTGGGCGGTAGGTATAAAAAGGTTGACTACCCCTGCTCTAAAACATGTTGAGAGGTATTCCTAGCTGCTAAAAGATATCACAGCCCTCTGTCCTAGAAGCCCTATGCCTGATAGGTGGCATGCCTCTTCGGCCATTGTTTTGTAAGATGGCAGAGAGCTGCTGAACATTGGGCAACTATGCAGCATTTGGAAAATGCCCTGTGCGCTAAAGATAGCTCTACAAAGTTAATTGTTTGACTATTACTTTTAAAATGAATTTCTGTGCTGTGTTAAGACTTCTCTATATCCATATATTTCAAATAGCTTGTATTTGTCTTGATTTTTTTTTTTTGAGCCTGCCACAGAAGTTTGCAAACTGCCTTGAATGCCATTCTGTAATATTTTCTTTTGTAAACAATTAGAATGGAATGTAAACTTTCATTCCAACAGTAAATTTGAACTCTCTTCATTGTTAGCATAGGGTCTAGAAATGAGTTCATCACTGACGTTTTCTGAAATCTTATATGTCTATATCTGTGTGTGTGCTGCTATTCAGTTCTAAAAAGCATTAGTACACTAGAAGATGCAAAGTAACAATAATTGTCTCCTGAGATCACCACCTGTATCAACTTAGTACCTTAAAACAAGTATCTTAAGTGGGTATTTCACAAACAGGCTCTATATGGATGTCCCTAAGCTATACCAAATATATACCAAGTTTGTGTTCCAGAAATTAACATACTAAATACATTTTACATCATTGGTTTGTTCTTGTTCTGGTTTACTGCAGTATTTTTATTCCTCACTTGAGAATTACATTATCAACTTAAATCCATCATCGAAAAAAAACCTTATTTCTTAAATATACATTTTGTAAACAATTAAGTTCAGTCATTTTATGAATTCACTATGGTTGCCATAATCCATCTCCTATTTTTTGTACCATTGAAAGCCTTAAAAAAACCTATGCATGCCATTTTATATTTGTATCAGTACATAAGCTTATGCTTGTTGGTTTCTTTTGTATAAAAGCAGTTGACTTTTTGACAGTATTTTGCACTTTCTCTGCTTTCCTTTGGTTTTTATAATTTTTTCTTCAGCATATAATTGCAATATGTTTTTTTACATATTACACTGCCTTTTTGTAAATATTTGCAATATAAGAAAATTTTGATTCAAGCTTTGTTTTGTAAAAGATTATGCTTAGCCTTCTTATTATGCAATAAATTTTTTTTCAACTTTCTAATAATCAGTGTATTGATTTTAAAACATTGGCTGTGACTATTTTGTATATGCTGTTCAGTGGTAGCCTAGAAGTGGAGCTCTTGCCTCAGAATCAGGAGGTTGTGAGTTCAATCCTAGGTAGAAGCAGATATTTCTCTCTCTGGGCATGATGAGAATATATCTGCTGAATATAACACCAGTGCGGTGACAGGAAGGGCATCTGGCCAGTAAACACTCAGCTCAGTTGCTGAGACTCCACCCCTCAAGGGATTATGTGGGGGTCATTTAAAAGAAGACGATGACATGAGTGACTGGCCCAAAACCACCCAGCTGGCTTTCCATGCACAGTCTCCAGGATATGTGCTGAATGAGAAAAGGCAGCTGTTAAATTTGCCTAATTAAGTTTGTGTAAAAATAACTGAATGCCCTGTGTATGGAGGGAGGAAAGGTTGGAGAGACTTATTTGTTACATGTTCCCATGCCTTCTCTAGACAAGTAGCATAAGAAAAACATCCAACAATTTACTGGGTTTCAGCAGAGTAATAAATAACCACTTCAAAGAATAGCAAAGTCAGTCACATTCAAGAAGATGCTTTACTTTTAACATATATACAAGCATACACAAATTACAAAATGAAAAGGTATATTGATTCATATACCATATTAGAAGATGAATTAGTATGCTGTTTCTAATCATTTTAAGAGTTTAAAAATGTTGAGGGAATAAGTTAGCATTTTCCAAATAAGTAGGGGAAGGCACTATGGAAATGATACCACAGAATACAGGTATCTGCAGACGCAGCTGGTAGAACAGGAAGATGCATAGCTTTCAAGAGAGAGAGAAGAATTAGTAAGTGACAAGAATTATCTTGTTTCAGATCCAGGAAGATAGGACTTTCACACTTTGATTCATCAAAAATACTAATACACTATTGGCACTAGGTACTTTCCATTCTTCTGGTCTCACAATTTTTTAAAAGAAAATGTTCCAAATTATTTAGGCACTTTTAGACATGTAGAAATAATATCAATTATGTCCTTTGTGGGTCTTAATCCATTCTTTAAAAGATACAGTCCTGGAGTCAGGCTTGATTTCTTGTTACTGACAAGGTTTCTAGCAACAGCACATAAATTCTTCTTTTAGATAATGCAAAGTGTTCCAAAACAACTTTTTGGACTTTCCAGTGTGGTTTTCGGTTTTGGGACTTTCTAGTCATCTCCCATGTAAAAATAATCTGGGTCTGAACCTGCTTAACTTTTTGAAGCTTAGGGTCAATTAAGGTCCCGTGATAATTTCTGTCATTCAAACAAGCCTCTATAACTCTAGACAATCAGCAGAAAAAGTTCCGTTTGAGACTAAGATTGTTCATTGTCTTGGCAGCTTTAGTGTCAACACTGTCCATCCCACTTGCTGCAATGAGGTTTGAGAAATGCTTTGCATCTGTTGTTGAAACATAACGTTACCCAACAATCAGCATTTGTTTAAAGTGGTGCTGTAAGAAAGCATCAAGTATGAAGAAAAGGCCCATCTGTTTGGAAATTACAATTCGTTCAAGTCTGGAGACAGGAGAATATTTGTAGCTCAGGTTGTAGATTTAGGCACGTTTGTCCTCCCGAGCTTGCTGCTTCCCTCCCAGATGTTTCATTACCAAACTAGGTAACATCTTCAGCGGGATACAAATATCAAAGACAGAACACGGAAGGAAGACGGTACCAACGTAATATACAGAATCAGTTGCAGCTATTATAACCAGTTCTACTCGGGCAGACAGGACAACAGTTAAAAACCAGAATCCATGAATACCAGCTGGCTGTCAAACGGCATGACTCAAAGTCCCTGATTGGCAGTCAAACCAACAACAAACAGTGTTTCAACTGGGATGAAGCCAAAGTCATCGGCCACACCAATCAGGTGTGAGTTTATCAAAGCCTGGCATTCTGCCAATGGGTCCATCAACAAACACATTGACATAGAACCAGCGTACAAACCAATAAGGAAGCGGACTATCCAAACCACCAACCAACCACAGAACTGATTTTCCTCCAACTATTGAATTTCATGCCTCCTAGCAACCAATCAGAAGTCATAAGACCAGAATCAGTCTTGTGATTCAACCAGTCTTGTGATCCAATCCATCTTGTAATTCAAACCAACCACCCAGGACCTATATAACAAACAAGATACTTTGCCCCAAAACCTTGCTGAAGATGTTACCCAGTTGGTAACAAAATGTCTAGGAGCCAAGCAGCAAGCTCAGAGGACGTACCTGCCTAAATCATTCAAGTTTCTTTCCAATTAAACATATACCATAGAATTACTCTGAATATACTTTTAGTGTTTAGTTTAACTGATCAGCTTTATATTTGAATTTTTAAGAGAATACATTGCCTTTAATTGGAAGAAGCAAAATTAAGCTGAATAAAATCCACCATGTGTAGCTTTCCCATGCAGTATCAAAACACTGAATACTGCTATTCATATCAGAAAAGGATATTTCTTAAGGTTTAACTTCTATTTAAACAATCTGCACTGAATTCTATTCGGTATCTTTATGGCCAAATGAGCAGAAGGCACTTGGCAAATGTATGCTTCTTAAAATACATGTAGATGAGTATCAGCTAAATGTTTTTTTCAAAGACCACAAATACAGTAAAGGTATTTCCAGATGTGGAAACTATCTATTCCTATTAAGAAACAGGAATAGATCATTGACAAGCCTCCATTTTTTCCATATTATTAAACCAGGTATGCTAAGTTATACAGCCATTCACAATGCTTAGAAAATATATGAAGTATTCGCAATCCCTAAATGTATTATTAGCACAAACTTGAATAAGCATAATAAGAATATAATTAGAGACAAAATATATGCAACATCAACAATCAAGTTGTATATGTAATAGTCTTGAACTTGAACTTTTGAGATGCACGGTGTGTAATTACATTTAAAAGTTACAAAAATGGTACCCAGAATGTTTTTTATACACCGAAATCACAATAACGAGGCAAACAAGCAAGTCAGGTCAAGCAGTGTTGTCCAAATTTAATTAGTCATTTTGCATAAGATACAATACATTAAACTCAATTGAGAAAAGAACTGGTCATTTTTGCACATGATCAATCAAAGGCATTAGCTGTGTGAAACCATGGCATTTTCTTAGGGAGGAAAAGGCATTCAGAATTAATTTATCAAGGCTCAAGATATTTCACATAGACCTCAGAGAATGGAAGAGGCAAGGCCCAAATGCACCACATGTTTGTCATTCCAATTATTTTACAGAAAAGCTTTCATTCCGCGTCAATTTTCAAAGCACTCCTGAAGTTTCCATAGCAAGGCTTTTAAAGAAAGGTTGAAGGATTACATAGATTCAAAGACTCAGTGGGTCTCTAATTCCTTTTTGATCTCTATAACGTATGGATGATCTTTCCCATGCGCTATCTCCATGATAGCGATTGCCTGCAAAAGGGGGGGAAAATACAATTGATTCAGACAGCCTTGGTTTATGAAATATGCTCGTCAGGGATTCCAAAGAGTCAGAAACCTCTGGCTGGTTTTTGTCCTCTTAAATGTACCCCATTGAAAACAGCCCATTTGATTGTAAGTATCAAACCGTATTCTATACACAGTACCTTTGATCCTGAGAGATCTCTGAGCTCTTTTGAAAGGCACAGAAAAGCAAAAAGTTAAATGACATTATATCTGCTTTTCTGTTCCAAACTTGAGAGGACTTTTGCCTAGGGCTGTTCGAGCCACATTTGGCCCTGATTATATTAAAAAAAAAACTGTATTACAAGATGGAGTTTGGGTAGTCAGGAAGAATGGGTCATGCTCCCTCTGTAACCTGTGACCATATAAGTACTGTAATCTTGTCCTTAGCCCGTGCTAAGACCTTGTAATCATTTGTGCCACAATTAGCAGGGAAGTACTTGTACTTATAAATTGTGACAATTTAGTTAAAATATTTCAACAGATTTAAGGTTAATACTTTATTTTTATTCATTTATTCATTTTCTCTTTTTATTCTTTTTATAAAAAATACGAGGCAATAAACATACCTAAAAGGGATTAATGATCCACCTTGATGATTCCCAGTTACGTTCAGTTAACAGCCCCACCAAAAGTGAATAGGATTAAATTGAAGTTATTATATATGTAGACTGTCGTCTACGTGGGGCTGCCCTTGGAAGACCATCTAGAGCAGAGCAGTCCTGTGTGCCAGATCTAAGCACCCCACGGGCCTTGAGTTTACACCCCTGATCTAGAGGCTTCAATTGGTCCAGAATGCAGCAGTGCAGGCAGTGATGGGACTACCTCGGTACGGCCTTACAAAGCCTCAGCTTCACAAGCTGTACTGGTTGCCAGTTTGCTTTCAGGTGCAATTCAAGGTGTGGTTGCTATCTATAAAACCCTAAAAGGCATAGGGACTAGTTGTCTCCTGAAAGATCAATCTGGCAAGATTGGCGCACTCCAGATTCCTTTGATTAAACAATGCTATGTATTGGGACCCCAGAAGCCATTTTGTCTGTAGAAGTGCTTTGCCGTCCGGAATGAGTTTCCACCTGATATTCAAATGACCCCCGTTTTTCAAAGGCCTCTCAAGATGTGGCTTCTTACACAGGCCTTTGGCAAGTGTGATTGAAGCACCTTTTTTCTCTTCTTTTTCTTTGTTTCCATCTGGGTTTGTTATTTCTGTCATCTTTATTCTTTTGCTGTTGTTATTATTTCCTTGTTTGTAAATGTTTTTAACAATTGCTAGCCTGTCCAGAGTCACTGAGAGTTGGGTGGCTTATACATTTTGATAATGATGATGATGATAATGATAATATTTATATTACAGATGCTTCCCTGAAGATACTTTCAATTGGAAAAGCGCAACCAACTAGAATCAGATAGTATATAGCATGTAAAACAATCTTTTGGGGGTAATGCTACATCACTGGATATAATTAATAATAAAAATTATTCAGACACAACAAGGAGAGGATACAATTGACAATTTGTCACAAAGCATCTTTCCCAAGGTACCGAATTAATATGTATGCAATTTAAAATCAGTATGTAATATGAAGTGATCATGGAATTAGCTAGTGGCAGAGGATTGAAAGAAATTCACGAAGGTGAAATCTCAGGTTAATTCTAAAGCAAATCAGCAAGATTGGCCATGAATTAATTTAGGTGGAATCACGCAAAGTACCAAAAATCAGAGATAAACATCTTTCATCTTACGTGACTCGTCAACTTAATTTAGATGAACTGTCCTCTTGAATTAAGGCTGATGTATGATTTATGTAAGCTGCTTTCTGTAGTAGTTGTTTGTCGATCATAAAGGTCAGCAATTCGGCGGTTCAAATCCCTAGTGCCGCCTAACGGAATGAGCTCCTGTTACTTGTCCCAGCTTCTGCCAACCTAGCAGTTCGAAACCACGTAAAAATGCAAGTAGAAAAATAGGAACCACCTTTGGTGTGAAGGTAACAGTGTTCTGTGTACCTTCGGCATTTAGTCATGCCAGCCACGTGACCATGGAGATGTCTTTGGACAGTGCTGGCTCTTCAGCTTTGAAACAGATGAGCACCACCCCCTAGAGTTGGGAATGACTAGCACATATGTTCGAGGGGAGCCTTTACCTTTACACCGAGAACTCTAACTTCCTTTTCATCTTTGCTCTAGTTTCTAGAGAACTTCTATCATTCCTGCCTGGCTGTTGACCCACTAGAAGGCATCCCCAGCAATTGCCCCCAGAAAAGCAAAATGAGTCCCCCAAAATGAGAAAATGGAAGCAAAATCTGTGCCTCCACGTCTATTGCTTGCACACTCCTCCCCCCCCCCCACACATGGGTTTTTGTGAAGCCACAGACAAAAAAATATTTTGACTACCATATGCACTAACGTTCAAACTAGCTACTGAAATGCAATCTGCTTGGTGCCATATGTCAGCTTTGACCACAGCCAAGAACATTCAGTTTCTGAACAGCTCCTGACTGTATACAAAAGCATGAAAACTCAGAACAACTTTTCAGTGAGGGATCTTGCTGGAAACCCCACATGCATGACTTAAATTCAGCTCTCTCTTCCTTCTACCTGAACTGGAGAGTTGGAGCAACCACAAGAAATAAACTTGGAAAATCTTTGGAATCATTTGTTTTTAAAATAATTATTTTGATTGAATTATTTTACTCTTTCGGTGGCAGGCAAAAGTTGAATATGACCCTATGTACATTTAATAGGGAGTAAATCCCATTAAAATCAAGGAGGCTAACTTTCAAGTAGGAATTCATAACAAAGAACATTATAATGCAAAGCCCTTTGGAATGAACATATATTCCTAAGCAAAACATTTATATGTGATGACATGAAGGTTCAAATTAAACTAACACCAATATTCTGCAAAGACAGCAAGTATACCTTTTTGAGAGCCTTAACACCAGTTGATCTGTTTTCCAAGCCCATGTAAAGTCTTCCCAGCTTCAGCCACATGGATGCCACATTGAGGGAGTAAGAAGGATAGTGCTTACTGTAAAATATAAACACACATTTGCTTATAAAGAAGCGTGATTTCTTAGATATTCAAGAGGCATCTATTACAGCCTTGCCTTAACTTGACCATGAGGGCAAATATTTCTTTTAGAGACAGTGGATGTTTTCATGGAAGGAACTTTAGACAACTGATGCTCAACAGATCAATATTTTTTTTACAGATAGCCAATCAGGGAGGAGGAAATTCAAGAGCTAAAGTATTAGTACACCAGACCCTTGGTAGTTTTTTAGCCAGCCTAAACCAGCTTAGGACATTAGGCTCCAAGCCCATAAAAGCTAGGCAAGGATCAGGGGTGATAAATCTGATTTTGGCCTCAGGGGAAATGTGTGCTCTTGTGCTTTCCCTATCACCACTCCCCGCCAGCTGATCTATGACTTCACACTGGCATCAGATTCAAAGGAAAAGAGCTGTATTCCCAGCTAGGGGGGAAATTATGCTCTAAGATAATAATTTATCAAGGAACCTACTGATTGCTGGCTCACGCACCCATATATACAATGCTGAGGTTTCCAAGGCTGGTGCTAATGCTTCTCTGTCAATAGGCTACAAAATATAGCCTTTTAAGAACAATCTTGTTTATAGCCTTAAAACTAAAATATCTTAAGAAGCCACCAGTCCTGTAAAAATCTGCCATTTCAAAGAAATACTGGTTCTTCCCATACAGAAGGTGAGCTGGTCCTCTAGGTTTTGGACAGGGACTCCCACAACCCTTTCTTTTTGTTCATAACGGCTGCCGACTACGATAGCTGTATTCCAAAGCACCTGGAGGCAATCGGACTGCCTATCTGTGTGATGCAGAAGTGTCCATATACCTCAGTGGCTCCTAAAAATCCAAGCCAATGAAATCTTTTTCCAAACCAAATGCCTCGAGAGGCCTACTGAAGTACCTCCTGTAGGCCAGAGGTCTGCCACAAGAACCCACCTTCCTCTTCACCTAAAACTCTGCTGAACTTTTGTCAATTCCTAACTGTCATGAGCAAAATAAAAGACCAACCAGTTACAGTAGCATTGCTGGAGGGGAGCAAGAGGAGCAGGCATACTGGGGAGAAAAATGTTGGGAACATAGGATCAAAGAAAGATGCCTTATATCAGGGGTGTCCAAACTTGGGAACTTTAAGACTTTAAGACAAGTCTTAAAGTTCCCAAGTTTGGACACCCCTGCCTTATATGAAGACAGGCCATTGGACCCTGTAGCTGTGTCTCGATATTACATTACAGCAACAATCCAGTTCCTACAACACTGTTTCCAGCCACTACCAAAAATGCTGACAAATGAACCCGTGACCTTTTCCATGTAAAACATGTATATGAGTTATTGTCCTCCTCATGAAGGCTATATTGATTAGGAAAACCCCCGAGATTGACAACTTATATGGTGCTTAAGGTCAAAACGCATAGCTAGCCTAGCATTCTCTTTTCTGCGCAAAATCTGCTTCATATTTTGTGACATCAAAATAGATCCCTGAATGTTCTTAATTCCATGACTCTTCAGAAAGCAAGAGGTCAGAATACCAACCAGTCATCATCACAACATGAGATATTGGGAAGATTGGCTAACAGAAGAGAAACGGGAACATAAAACCTGAGATCTCTAATGATAGAAGAGGCCAGAGTTCCAAGAAAAGATTTTTTTTATCATAGAGCCTACCACTTGATGGGTCTTAGAGATAGAGTGCTTTATAAAATTTCAGTCACAGAGGGTTTGTTTATATAGTCAACGTCCATAGGTTCCCCACCTTACTAGTTTTTTCTCTAGAACTTTTCATCTAATCTTCCAGAGAAATTTGCTTGTGATATATACATATATTTATTCAAACATCAATGTAAAGTAATTAAACGTTGTTGCCTCAAGACAACCGATTGTCACCATAAACAGGCTTATGTTTTTTCGGGTAATTGTTTTATGTAATTTTATATTGGCACCATGCACACCAAAATATTTAGGAATGATATTTGTTTCTTTGCTCATTGAAAGGAAAGCCAACGGTGTGTTTCATTAGATGTATTTCTTTACAGATATTTCAATTTCCTATATTATACAAATTACAAGAAGAAAAGTCAGGTACCTATATGGTTTAATAATCTTCTGCCCGTAGCGCAAAGCACCTTCCCAGTCTTGTATGTACAGACAAACTCCCATGGCCTGATACATCATATGCAACATATAAACATTAGTCTCTGCAAACACAGAACCCATCTTGTCCAGACTGAGCTCACAAATCTCCTGCAGTTCACCTGGGGGTAAGCCAAGAGTTAAGGTACATGACAAATGAAAACTATATTTTCCAAGTTAGGTTTCTGAATATTATGTCCCATCATTACTGCCTCAGCTGAAACTACAAGGATGTATACTCTGTCCCTTCTTGCTTTTTGTTCTTATGGACTTAGCATTTAAAGAGATTATTAATTGTAAATATGTACCCTCCTAGCTAGGATTTTCTCTGAAGGCCTAGACTAAAGGAATTATGATGTCTTCATATGACATTTGGCCTTTGAGATGCTGTATAGTTTCAGTTCATCTTTGCATGTTGTTCAAAATCCACACAACACAACGTGAAGCTAATAGTAGATAGACAGTAGTATTTTGAATGATACCAAATATGTTCCTCCTTGCTTGTTTTCATCCCAGGGAGATGGAGGGTGCTTTCAATAAGGATGGATGGAACAGCACCCATTTCCAATCCACTTCAGTTTGAAGTCTTATGCCAGCCCCATCCTTTTTCCAATACTGATCTGTATTTTTTTTTTTAGCTTGTATGAACATTTTTGAATATTTTCACCAAGTGTATTCATAAAACACCTCATATATTAGCTTAAATGTTCAAATTATGGTTCCAATAGGCATGATGTATACGCAATTGTATGATTTATATTATATATATATATACATACATACACATACACATACATACACACACACGTACATATACATATACACATACATATACACATACATACATACATACATACATACATACATACATACATACACATACATACATAACACACACACACACATACGTTTCCCCAAAAATAAGACACGCCCTGCTAATAAGCCCAATTGGGCTTTTCAGAGCATGTGCCATAATAAGCTCTCCCCTGAAAATAAGCCTGCCCCCAACTATTTAAGCACATGCGCAACTGGTCCCCGCCATTACCACTGTACTCCCATAGAATGTGTCTCGCTTCTCCCTCCAATGCTACCCCTCACTAAAGGGATGTTGGGGAAGGGAAGCAGCCAGGCCCGCCATTATCATTGGGGCTTGGTGGGAGGTGTTCTTTTTCCGTGAGGGAATGGGGTGCGAGGTGCGTTGCTGGCCTGCCACCTTCCACCCCACCCCTAATGTAACAGCTGCCTGGCTTCTTCCCTTCCTCGACGTCCCTTTAGCAAGGGGGTGAGAAGCGAGACATGCGTCCTAGCGTGGAATGAGACTGTTCTCCTCCTGCCCTTATTCCTCTTGAAGGGAATAATAATAAATAAAAAGTAATTATTTAATTGTTAAGCATCTATAAAAACATATGCTAGCAATCACTTGCATTCTTCCTGCGATAAGATCTAAATCCTTTATATGCCACCCCTATTTCCTCCAGGAATCAGCACGTAACTATGCTCTATCTCAAGTACCAGAGCAATCCTCACACCTTTTGTGCTGTTAATAAAGGGACCAAATGGGCAATTAAGCAAACAGAGAAGGGAAAAGATAACAAAACAAAACATAAACACTGCCAGGAAGGATGTAAATCTAAGTTAGGATATATGCCTGAGTTTTACAATGTAGTTAGATTACATGACTAGAGTAATTTAGAATAATTAGGATACCAATTTGAGGGAGCCTGAATGTGTTTTCAAAATGTGAAGTATACCTATGGTTGACACGTGTTGGGGAATCTTACACAGAAAAATGGTGAACTCTTAATAATACACATTTAAGCCTGTGCAAAGATAAGACAGAGGAAATAGGCCCTCTCAGGAGAAAGAAATCTTCCCCAGAATTTTGGGATGGGGGGACTGCAAAGGATTTATTAGCTATTCCCCAGCATTTTGGGGTGGGGAGATTGCAAAAGATTTATTAGATTTTCTAGCTCGGACCCGAGGCAACTGGAAACTCGACACAAAACACTTTCTCCCTCCGTGCCTCTCTCTTTCTCCCTTCCCTTCCTCCAATTCGCTGACAGCTAACTGTCTCTTGAGCCCAAAAGGCCGGGGTGAAGAGTATCTCTCCCAAAGGCCCGTGAGGAAGGGCTGGGGACAGAAAAGAAGGATGAACAGCCAGATGCCTCACAGCGGAGGCAAAGTGATAAGAGGTGGATGACTGGGGGAGAAACCCTGGGGGCGAAATAGGTGGGCGAAGGGCAGGAGGAGAACAGTCCAATTCCACGCTGGGACGCACGTCTCGCTTCCCCCCCCCCTCGCTAAAGGGACGTCAAGATAGGGAAGAAGCGAGGCAGCTGTTACATTGGGGGTGGGGTGGGAGGTGGCAGGTCAGCAACGCACCTCGCACCCCTCTCACACAAAAAGAATACCTCCCACTAAGCCCCAATGATAACGGCGGGCCTGGCTGCTTCCCTTCCCTGACGTCCCTTTAGTGAGGGGTAGCAGTGGGGGGAGAAGCGAGACGCGTGTCCTAGTGCTACAGGAGACGTTGCGTTCCTTGCCCTTTCGTCCTTGTAAAAAAAACCTCGTGAGTTCAACTTGCGAGGTTTTTTTACAAGGGGCTTCACTGGACGAATGGGTAAGACTTCTCCCCCTACACCTGCCACCCCTCGCTAAATGGCCGGCGGGGAAGGGAACCAGGCAGGCTGCTTTTACCACTGTGGCGAGGTGGGCAGTGTTGGGCCGCGAGGCGCGCCTCTTACCTTTCCAGGTCCATCGTGTTCCTCGCCCCTTTTGTCCAGGGAAGCCCCTGGTAAAAAGAAAGAAAGAAACCCTTCTCGTGACTTCAAGAAGTTTGCTAGAACTCACAAGAAGGGTTTTTTTTTAACCAGCATCTTTTCTGAACGCAATGGCGAGGAACGCGATAGAGCTGGAAAGGTAAATGGCGCGCCTCGAAGCCCTCCCCTATAATAAGCCCAAGGCCATATTTCGTGGGTCAAAAAAAATAAATAAGACCCTGTCTTATTTTCGGGGAAACATGGTGTGTATACACACACACACACACACACACACACACACACACACACTTTCTGAGCTGGGAAATACATTGCAATATTCAAAGAACAAGAACTGTTTTCTAATCTGTACCTTAGTCCAGGAACCATGAATTAGGATGGCTTAACAATGCAGTTCAAGTAAAATTCTTTAAAAGTTTCCATTTGAGAGCAGCAACCCAAGTTTGTGGAAAATCATTTTTTGGATATGCCTCAACAAGTGAGACTGCTAAATTGAACTGAAATTTCAGCTTTGCAGAAATGGACACAAGAAAGATAACACCAAAGGATATATTTGTAATGTTTGGCCCGCCTGAATTCCTCAATCACATTTCTGGCATATCTGATCATATCTCGCACAGCCTCCGTAGACGGAGGCTCATTCAGTTTACGGATTTCCAGTTTATCTTTGTCCTGAGGGAAGATTTATAAGAAAGTTACAAAGGCTATTCCAAAAACAAAAAGAAGATCCACAGGCAAACTGGCAGTAACTAAACTGATCAAAAATGCGTAAGGCATCTTAAAACTTGGTTCCTTCTGGATGTATGGGCTAATTTCTATTAATCTGAAAGCCATGGGCTAGCTACTGTGATCATGAGGTGATCTGCAAGGCCCTAGATTACAGAAGACTGAAGAAGCAAGTTAAAAAATCATTCAATTTCAAAATGAGATCCGACTTGATTGGAAGGCTACAATACCATCTATAAGAAGAAAGTTGCTGAGAAAGTAAGAGAGTAGCTTCTGGTTTTAATTCATAAATCTCCCCATGTCTGAGGGTGGGGGATCTATGACCCTTGTACCCTTGGCTCCTGACCATTTCACCTACCTGATCTGAATTATGGAATGCTTTTGGAAAAGGGCATTGCATGGTAATAGAAATAAGTGCTGTTGTTAAGGTACAGTAGAAAGGGGAGCAGGCAGAAAATATGAAATGGAAACTTAACCTGGGTTTTAATCTCTCCTTAGCTCTAGCTGACCTCAAAAATCCCAAATCTGCTTGGGAGTCTCAAGTACTGCAGACACTATGCTAGATAGTATAAGAATAGTGTTGTGATCGTAGTCAATATACCAATCTAAGTAATAAGCATATAATTAAATGGTTAAATTGGCTTACCTTTTCTTTAGTAAAACATTCCCTGCAATCACAGGTAAAGAAATAGGAATCTTTTAATCGATCATTCCTATCTTCTGTTGGATACAATAAGTCAATGTAACTGGTAAAAATCTGAGAAAAGTAAAATGATGATTGTCTAACAGCACACAGCACATAGATTTCAATAAAGTCCACCTTATACTAGACCTGCTATATATGCTATGCATATGAAACACCAATGACAATTATTTTTCAGAACTTCAGGACATAGTAAGCTTCCAGCCAATGTAAATAAGTAAACAAACAAATAGATTCAATGAAGAAAATCATAATTCCTAACCAGAGTTTGTAACTGGGTTAATAGATATAAGGAGAGCCAGAATGCCCAGTTTAGTACAGTGGTTAAGGAGTTGGCCTAAGAACCAGGAGACTATGAGTTCTAGTCCCACTTTAGACATGAAAGCTGGTTGGGTGACTTTCAGCCAGTCCCTCTCTCAACCCAATGTCAACTCACAGGATTGTTGAAGGGAAAATAGGAGGAAGAATGAGTATTAAGCTCCCTTGAGATACTTATAAAATAATAAAGGTTGAATAAAAAAATCTAATAAACAAACAGACAAACCCCAGGAATGAATGCTGTCCTAAGCAATCCCAACCTGATTGTTTAAATAAATAGCATTGGTAGAACATACTTTGGGGCACTGCATTATAGAAGGAATATATTGAATGATCACTAAAAGCCATCTCTGGACAAATACAGCCAAACAAATAAAAGTTGCACATCTTAATTTAGCCTTTGTTTTTTTTCTTTTTAGTTTCTTCCATATATAAAATAGGATGTCAAGGTCTTTTGCTTATTTCTATTATCATAGTCAGCTATAAAATACCTGTGGTTTTTTTCTAAGTTTCATAATAAAAAATACATTCACATATAAGAAAAAGAAAATTAAAATGACCTTAGTCCCATTTTGAATCTCATCTAAAATAAAACATGATAAAACCAAGAAGGAAAGGTAAATATCTAACTGTTCCACCCCAGATGCAAATTGTTCATTCCGCCTGCTCTTTTTTGTGTCCTTCACTTTCTCACAGCATGCCTAAGGCAATGATGTTAGTTAACAGTTGCTTGTTTTTATTCTACAGTGAGTGTATTTCAATGGCTTTTTCCAAGCACAAAATATGAAAGCCAATTTAAACATGTGTACTCCCCTTCCCCAGACCGTGGGGTTTTTTTTTTTGACAGGTTTCTCATGCAATAATCACATTGAACCAGAAGATGGAGGCATAGGCCATACCACCAAAGATTAATGAGTTAAGAGTTTAACTCTACTTAAGAATCTTTTCCAGAAATTTAATTAATATTCTCTCCATTTAACCCGTTTAAACTTTTCCTCTACAGCCCTTTTGTCTCCAAAACAGATATAAGGCAGGCATCCAAAGATATCAGGGTCTTCCTGAATAACCCCATAGTAGTCAGGAATGCAGTGAAGAGGTTTTAGAACCATTGCCATGGCAAACTCAGATGAGGATGATTACACAGGAAGTGAGAAGTTACATTCAAAAAATACTTCTTCACCATGAGAAGGTGTCTATTTATCTATTTATCTTATTATTTTTCTGTTCTTTACATTTAGGTGCTTGAATTAGCAAGTAAAACTTAGTCCAGGTTTTGCAGCAATATAATTCTGAAGGCATGCAGAGTGCTGGAGAGCAATTGCATGCTCATTTACCATAATCACATATTCTTTGCTAATGAATCCAGCAACTCCACAATATCTTCTTTTGGTTAAACTGCACTTAGCCAAAATGACCCACTCTTAGCAGTGACTATTCAATCATATTGAAGACTGGAGACAAAAAGTACAGGGTTTTTTTATTTAAGAATCAGGGAGAGAAGTGGGAGAAAAGAACTGGGATTACCACCTTAGGCAGCACACTGAAAATAACCACAGTCAATCAAATCTCTAAAGATAAAGATGGAACTACATCTACATGGAAGGAAGAATGCAGTGGGGTACCCCGGGTTTCTGTCTTATGCCCAGTATTCTTAGCATAAACAATTTAGATGAGACGATAAAAGGGGAACTCATCAAATTTGCAGCAAGCTGGAAAGAACAGACAACACTTGAGAAGATCCGCAAGGATCTTGACAGACTTGAACACTGGGCCCTATCCAACAGTTCAGTGACAAGAAAACTAAGAGTTTACATTTAGACAAGAAAAACCAAATGCACATATATAGAATAGGTGGTTTACCAGTAGTAACAGTAGGAGTCTAAGTATCAGCCAGCAGCGTGCTGTAGCTGCCAAAAAGCCAATGCAGTTTTAGGTTGCATCAACAGAGGGATAATATCAAGATAATGTGAAGTGTTAATACCATTATATACTGCACTGGTAAGACCACACTTGGAATATTGTGTCCAGTTTTGGTCACTGTGATACAAAAAGATGTTGAGACTCTAGAAAGATTGCAGAGAAGAGCAACAAAGATGATTAGGGAGCTTGAGGCTAAAACATATTATGAGCAGTTTTAGGAACTGGGTATCACTTGTCTAATGAAGAGAAGGACTAGGAATGACATGATAGCAGTCTTCCAATATCTAAGGGGTGGTCATAGAGAAGAGGGGACATCAATTTATTCTCCAAGGCACCTCAAGGCAAAATAAAAATTAACAGATGGAAACTCATTAAGGAGAGATCCAACCTAGAACCAAGGAGATATTTCCTGTCAATAAGAAAAAGTAATTAGTGGGAACTCTTGCTTCCAGAAGTTGTGGGTGCTCCATCACTGGAGATTTTTAAGAAGACATTGAATAGCCATTTGTCCAAAATGGTATAGGGCCGTGATGGCAAACCTATGGCACTTATGGATCAGCCCTCAGCTGATTTTCAGCCTTCCAAACTTCCAGTTGGCTCATTTTCCGCCCTCCCAAGGCTTCCAGAAAGCCCCCGGAGCCTGGGGAGGGTGAAAAATGAGCCCAACGGGCCAAACGGGAGTTCGTTTCCAAACTTCAGGATGGCCCATTGGTCCTGTTTTTCACCCTCCCAGGCTCTGGAGACTATCCTAAAGCCTGGGAAGGGCAAAAATGGCATCCCCCGCCCCCCCCGGAAGCCTTCTGGAAGGTGGAAACAGATTGTTTCCGAACTTCCGGTTGGCCCTTTGGGCCTGTTTTTCCCCATCCACAAGCTCTGGAGGGCGAAAGCCTGGGGAGGACGAAAAACGGGCCCAATGGGCAAACTGGAAGTTCGGAAACGATCCATTTCTGCCTTCCGGGGAGGACATTTTCACCCTCCCCAGGCTTCAGGAAAGTCTCCGGAGCCTGGGGAAGGTGAAAACTCCCCCCCCCCAAATGGGAGGCACGCACGCATGCATGGGGGCAGGGGCGTACACATGGACAGGTGGGTGAGGTACATTCCATTGTGGGTCTGGGCATGAGCAATTTTGGCACACCTTTACAAAAAAGTTAGCCATCATTAGTATAGGGTCTCCAGCTTAGGCAAGGAGTTGGATTAGAAGAACCTCAAGGTCCCTTCCAGCTCTATTATTCTCTTTTTTGTATTCCACCAAATTTAGTCACTTATCTTCTAGCTGTACTTTAAAACTAGAAACCAGGCTAAGTGAATGATACCATAAACGTGATACCATTTATTTCAGCAATACTGCATGAATAAACCATTTGGCCTTTTCCTGTGCCACGTATTCATTATACATTCCATATAAGCACATAAAAGTTGCATATATTCAGTTACCTCATCTCCTGCTTCAATCTCTTGAACTGCTCTGACTTCAGCCACTGTCCCTTTATAGGTAACAATCACATTGGGGCAACAACTGTGGTTCATAAGTGCCACACTGAGAAAAACAGAGATTTTTTTTTTTTTAAAGAAACAAGCAAATACTCCAATTTATGCAAAGGTGTGAGATATATTTCTGGAAAAGGTTAGCACAATGTGAAATGGACATAACAATTTGCTTAATTTTTAAAATATGTTGCCATTGCCAGTGATTGTTTTAGAAAGTGACGTTTGCATACAATGTAGTTAAATGAATTAAAATCACAAGTTATTTTAAAGAAGCACAGTTCATTCAGTGTGTGTTAACTTTCTCACTGAAGCCACTGTACAAAAGTAATTTCACTGTGCTTGGTTTGGGTTGGTTGGCGAATTTTCAACTTTTCTATAAAGTAGTCTTTGACTTGCAACAATTCATTTACTGACCATTCAAAGTTACAACGGCACTGAAAAAAAGCGACATGACCATTTTTCATAGTTACAAACCTTTGAAACATCCCCAAGTTCATGTGATCAAAATTCAGATGCTTGACAACTGGTTCATTCGTATGCCTGTTGTGTCCCAAGGTCATGTGATCACATTTTGCAACCTTCTGACAAGCAAAGTCAATGGGGAAGCCAGATTCATTTAACAACTGTGCTACTAACTATATCAACTCCAGTAATTCACTTAACAATTCACTGTGACAAGAAAGGTGGTAAAACGAGGCAAAACTCACTTAACAACAGAAATTTTGGGCTCAATTATGGTCGTAAATAATATCCAAGAGTTAATATATTACAGAAATGATTATTTTGTGGCAACACATTGTGTTGCTGAATATCAATTGAAGTCGTAATAGAATTGATCATAGTTGAGCCACATGTCCCATAGTCCAATTCCCAAAGGATAATGTTGATTTTACTGTTTCAAGACATGAAGATCAATGCCACATTGATGGGCATGATCACCTCCAACGCTCCTTTTGCCAAGTCATTAATTAGTAGTTTCCCTTGTGGTCTATATCCTGCTCTTCCTTCCTCCAAATTGCTAAAATTGAAAACAGGCAGTCATGTGACCACATTTGGGCACTTGGCAACCAGTTCACTTTTATGACTGATTGCAGCATCCTGTGGTGAGGCAACCATGATTTGCTATGGGTTTTTTTTTATGCAGGTTTCCAATGGGTTTGACCAGTTTCCAGCAAAAGACGCCCATTCAGAATGGGTTCACTTAATGACTGTGCCATTCACTTAACAATTGCATGACTACTGCATGGCTTCTGTAAAAATATCAAAACAATCACGGCCAGTCATCTAGGTGCTTGACCTACAACCCGACTTACAACTCAATAGTCACATTTCCAGTCCCAACATCTACGTCCCAAACACCAACAGATAGTTCAAGACTATCTAGCCCAGTGATGGCGAACCTATGGCACACGTGCCACAGGTGGCACGCGGAGCCATTTGTTAGGGCATGTGAGGCGCTGCCCTGTCAGCTGGCCAGCGCGCATGCGGACGCTGGCCAACTGAGTTCACCCTTTTGTAAAGCCATTTTTTGCCCTCCCCAGGTACCAGAGGTTTTATAGGAGCCTGGGGAGGGGGAAAAGAGCCTCCCCCCCTCCAGAGGCTTCATGAGCTTCCCTGAAGCCTCCGGAGCGCAAAAAACCGGCCCTACGGGCAAACCAGAAGTTTGGGAATGGACTTCCTGTTTGCTCGGAGGGTCATTTTGACTGCCCTGGAGGCTTCAGGGAAGCCTCTTGAAGGTCCCTGAAACCTTCGGAGTGCTTAAAACGACCCTCCGAGCAAACCGGAAGTGACTTCCGGTTTGCTCGGAGGGTCGTTTTGAGCACTCCAAAGGCTTCAGGGAAGCCTCTTGACGGTCCCTGAAGCCTTCGGAGCACTTAAAATGACCCTCCAAGCAAACATTTGACTGCTTCGGAGGCTTCAAGGAAGCCTCCTGAAGGTCCCTGAAGCCTCGGGATGGCTTCCGGGGGGTGGGGGAGGCTGTTTTCGCCCTTCCCATGCTCCTATAAAGCCTCTGGAGCCTGGGAGGGCAAAAAAAACATGCAAAAATGGGGGGTCGTGCCTGTAGTGCGTGCATGCGCACTGGGGGGTCGCGCATTGCATTATGGGTGCGGCACGCCTGCACACGACCCCCCTGCGCTCCACCCACTTATGGCACGCGAGCCAAAAAAGGTTCACCATCGCTGATCTAGCCTGTACCTCAACACTATATAAACTAAGCAAATAAAAGAGGAGGCACATTCCATTTTCTCCATGGGTCAGTTGGCCAACTGGACCTCTTATTTCTCTATTTCTTTTTGACATTTCAGCATTTTCATTTTCTATGGGATTCATATACACGTTCCATATGTATCAACTTAATTATCTCCCAACCACATAAATATTAAAAAGCTGTCAACAGCCATAGTGTAGGGTAAAATCACCTATCTTAAATTACAATGGGCCTCATGAATCTAATACCTTAAAGCCTTCTTAATAATGGTGAGGATTTTAACTACAGAAGCCAGACCCCTTGACGAATTCCTGTGAATGCAAAATTTATGTTTGCCTTTGAAGTGTTTGATGCTTCTTTTGCATCGATTCACAAGGCTCAATTCTCAGAGGTCCAAAGAAATCAAATGTTATGTGTTTATCACATCTTTCTCTCTACATAGGTAGGCTACTACCATAAAAGATTGTAATACACATATGAGACCATTGACTCTATTGTGGTTTATATCAGGTTTTTGTAAACTGAGTCTTACTGAGTTCTTCTGATTGCCAACTTTTGGCTATTCTCCCAAGCAAAGGTCTCTGGAGGAGCTATTGCCAGTGGAAGTAGACAATAGTAAGTTAGAGAAGTAAGTTATTTTACTCTGCCTAACCTAACCTAATGCAAGTTCTTCTGTTTAGCAGACATTCCTAATGTAGAAAGAGAGATGCTACTTAGAAAATCTGCTTCTTGGGTTGAACATGGAGTAGTTGAGAATGGTGTCTGAAGTACAAGTTGGAATAAGGACTACTGGCTCAAGTCTGTAAACAAGCTAGAGATTTTTTTAACATTTATTATTGGAAATAACATTAATACACTGTGGAAAAGAATACAATATTATTTCTCAAATGCTTACTCGGGAAATATTGCTGATCCCAAGTGTGAAAGTTCTTCATCTTCAATTGTGAAGCCATTGCAGTTAACCTGAGAGAAGGGGGAAGACAGAAGCACTCAGATCTTAGAAATAAAAAAAAATCCATTGGCTTACTTCGCTCTGCATGATTGTTGACCCCATTCATCTGTACCATGCTGATTAATCTGATTATAACACTGCTTATTCTTAATTAAGTCTTGCTGTTGAACTACCAGGATTATATAAGGAAGCTTATGTAAAGTTTATTTATAATCTAATTTTGCCTGAAAAATTAGAACTGCATAGCCTAGCTGGGGCAGACCAAACCACACAAATACCATAAAGATGGAAGGCTGGGAGGAATTTTTTTAAAATCTCATTCATTCATTCATTCATTCATTCATTCATTCATTCATAACATTTAAATCTAAAAAAATAGAACCTAAAATGGTAACAGTCCAGAAAAACATGAAAGTAAATTATTCCTACTTTAAATTGCTTAACAAATAATAAAAGTATATTTTATTTCTTTGGGAGAAGAAATTCAGCCTTAAAGCAACTTGTCATTTAAGCATGTTGCATTTTATCTGAAAATTCCCAAGCAGAATTCCTTGGAACCTAACATATGAATCTGATGTGGTTTCGATATTAGCATGCTTTCAAAAGAAGGGATTTGAAAGTCAATATGCCCATCTTTTAAAAAAAATACAATACAAGAGGAAGCAATCTGTAAAAAAATAATAATAATCTTTACAGTATTGAAGAATCAGTGCAGCCACAGTCCAACTGGAGGACTGCCAAGAAACAATTGCAGAAATTACAACAGTTTTGTACCTCCTGCGCCATTGGAAGTCCATAACCCCCTTTTATCTTCAACCACCTTACCTGTCCAAAAAGTACCACAAGAGCTTCATTATCAGGGTATTCCATGTGCTTCGAATAAAAGTGATGAAGAGCAGCGATATCAGTTTGAATCAGCTCCTTCTTTTCATTGTCAAGCTTATCAAGATCTATGACAGAAAGGATATTTTTAACACCATAATGATCACTTGTTGTCAACAGTAAACTCAAGCTCAAGATATTATACAATCTATGGAAAAAACATCTACCATTCTTTTACTGCAATAGACAATGTTACTCCAATCTTGCCCTTGTCCAGGATTTGTGAACATGAGTAATTCTCAGCAAAAATGTTAATAACCAAGACATTTTAACTCTGTATGTATGTCTGTGCATGTACTTTTGAACCAGTCATAACTCCTTGTGAATGCCTAGCCAATTTTTTGGGGCAAGATTTCAGAAAGGTTTGCAGCTGCATTTCTTCTTTGGGCTGAGAGAGTGTGATTGACACAAAATCACCCAACTGGTTTTGCCCCTAAGATGGGATTGGAGCTCACAATCTCTAACCTGGTAACTTAACCAAACTGGCCCTCAACCTTCAATCATAGAGGGAAAAAATTAACAACCAAAATTTTTGCTAATCCTGTAATAAAATTAATTGTCTTCGTTTTAAACCGATACCAATGTTATGATATCCGAAGTGAATAATCCTGTTTCACTAAAGCAAGAGAATTCAAAAGGAAAACAGATTTTTAACATTGCTCAGATTTTAGAATTTAGGACTAGAAAGTGATTGAAAATCAAATGTCAAAAATGTCTTCAATCATGCAAAAAATTACATGCCTAAATAACCTGTTGTGCTGTTTTTTCAAACTGTGATTAAAGAAGAAAGCATCCTGAGAAGCGTCATCTGAAAAGACATCTATTAAAGTAGTTCTAAAAGTCTAAATGAGTAAAGGTAGAAGTAAAAATATTTCATTTTGAACAATTACTTGTTAAGCCAAGCTTATGTTATATTATGCTTGAGAAACATTTAAAGTATTTGCATTGTACCCTTTTTCTACAGGGACACCTTTATTTAACACAAATTGCAAGTCCTTCAACTGAGTGAAGGTCCAACTGTCCTCCCCCCACTCCAATGAATCTGGCCTGAATTCATAACCTTCACTGTCCAAGGAGCTTCCCTTGAACCCCTAAGTGGGACTTTTTAATTCTCTAGATCAGGCAACAGTTTCATCAATTGATTGAAGAGCCAACTCTCCCTACTTGCTTTGTCCTCTTTTACAATTGCGTTATTTCTATGTCTGACATGGGGCAATGTGGAGGGGGGTATTTTCTCTCTCTTTCTCTCACATACACATACAGATATACCATGCAAGGTACCATTTGAATACTAATAAGCACTTTAGCACAGGATTGAGCATTGACAGAGTTTTAAGCATTCATTAGTAAGCTTGTGATAGTTCCAACTCTGTGCTAATGCGTTTTTATTTATTATTTCAATTTATATACCTACACATTTCAGATTCTTGACTTTGGTTGGCTTACAAATTAAAAAGTACAACAGCATGAAGTGCAATCTTGAAAAATATAAAAAGCCCATGAAACCATCTAAAGGGCTAAGTAACAGAATCCATAGGTCTAAAAAACCTAATCTACAATCAATACAATCAGTGTACAGGTTCTACTGCACCTCCAGATCCCCAAGCCTGGTGGCACAGACACATCTCGTCTCTCCATTTGATCTATTCTACTTGATCAGGCTCTCTTTTGGGAGTCCCAGGTGATAGACCTCAAAGCATTCCCCTTCTGTTGGACCTAATGGGGCAGGTAGATGTAATGGGGGGGGGGGTATTCCTCAAATAACCCAGTCCTGTGCCTTGAAGATTACAAGGCATCACCAGCATCTTGAATCACATTCGGAGGAGTTCAAGAAGAAATTGGTCAGACAATTAGAACTAGTGGAAAACTGGGGATTTTGCCTTTGACAAGTACAGCATAGTGTGTTAATTTCTAGGTTCTTGTTGCTTGACAAAAAACACACCCTATTTTCTTTGTTTCATGATTTTGTCCATGGTATGTTATTGAACACGTCCATGCGCACTTGACCAGGCTTTGCAAACCTATAATAAATTGTGTGGAGACTGAAGTACTACGAAAAATAAATTCATCTTGTCTTGCAAGGCAAAGGGATAAGGCAGACGATCATGAAAGCCATAAATAGGAGAAATACATTCAGAAGTTCCCTTATTGATTTTTCTCCGACAATACTACCATCACATACATAAAGAGTTAATCGCAGTAATTTCCATAGTTTACTTTAGGGATATTCGGAAAGTGGAAATCATGAAGGACATGTCAGAGTTGAATGGCAATGATATACAACAGGGGTGTCCAAACTTGAGAACTTTAAGACTTGTGGACCTCAACTCCCAGAATTCTGGGAATTGAAGTCCATAAGTCTTAAAGTTCTCAAGTTTGGACACCCCTGATATACAACAAATACTAGTGGACCTTACAATTAGCCTCCGAGCAGAGGTGGGTGTCACATAATGTAACAACCGGTTCGCCCAGCACTGAAAATGTAAGTGTGCGAGCACGCATGCGCACAGCTTCAAATACACGGTGATATAGGACAGGATATAGGACAGCATCAGGGTGGGTAGGCTGGCCCACCTGCTAGTCGCAACTACTACGACTTGCCTGGTTTGCCTGAACCGGTCCAAACTGGCACAGCCCACCAGTGACTCCGAGACATATCAAAAAACTGTACCATCTCTAATTTTATGACTTGTAGCAACAAAACTGGCTATTTAACATTTTACAACAGTAATAGCTACAAAAGTTACCCTCGGCCAGGAATATTGTTTGACAAATAGAAACGACATAATTATTATCTGGAATTTTGATTATCTTTCCCAAAGTTATCTGGGAGAATCATCTGGGAAGGTAGATCAGGGGAGGGGGTTACTCTGTTCCTCATTGGCTCTGTTCAAACCATCCCAGCAAGTCATAGTTTAAGTACAGTTTGTTTAAAAAGCCACAACTGGTTTGGGCTCACTCTTACCAATGATTAATAATCCAAAATGGATGCATTTATATTTAACAGTATGCCAAAATCAAGGAGCTCAACAGTGCAGTTTTGCTTATTGGGTTACTTTAACTATTGCACTAGATCCAGATATCCAACTGTAGATGAGAGTCAGGAGAAAAAGACTTTCCTTTTATACTTTCTCCCATCAGCCTACAGAGATGCACATGGCTATCCTCAAAGGGGGCAAGAGGGGACCCAGTCACACAAAAGCTAAAACTTGTGCCATTTTTCATGTGTACTGTCATTTTGGATTTTCAGAGTTTCTTGTGGATAACCACCAAGTGAAAAGGGGGAAGACGATAGAAAATAGGCAGCAGTTCATATTTATCTGCTCCATATTCAGAAGATGCTTCTGCCATTATTTCAAATCTCTCCTTTTTCTCTCAACGCCCCAGTCCAGGCATCAGGCCTGGAGGAAGCTTCTTGCAAAGGAGGCAAGAAGAGGATAACCAGAATTCAGTTATTCCCTGCCCCTCACCTCTGTCTACATCCAATCCATAACAGATACAAAGTGAGTATATATGTAGAAAAATTAGTAAGCCTTTCCCCCCCAAAAAAGCCTTTTCAAAATCAACATACTGTTTCCTTTATTTTTACTTACGGGATTCAAATTCTTTTATAGAAAGGAGTTTCTCTGACTCAGTCCTTTCCGGGTGTGTTTTCTGGTAATGGTGCAAAAAAAGGAGGGAGGAGGGAGAGAAAATGACTTATTGAAAAACCTCCAAAGTATTTCTTCAGGTATTTGCAATTGTCACTTGCAACAATCATCCTGTAAAGACTGCAGAGGAGGGGATGAACAGCTTTTCAGGTTTACCTGTCACAACCTCTTACAATACATAAGCCATCAAGAGATATAGAGCTCATGCTGGAATTTGCATGCATACATATAGGAGGAGTGATTGAAAAAAACGCTCCCTTGTTTTAGTTGCAAATCTGGGAAAAAACCAGCTAAGAATAGCAAGCAGTCAGACGGCTTTGAGGAAAGTGAATAATCTCAATGTTGACAAGAGTTCAAAAGCAACACTCCAGCATTGGCCTAAGGCCACTCCTTTGTAATCTTGGCCATTAAATGTGAGTTTGCAGGTGGCCCAACAGCTGAGGTTTAGAGACTTTAGTTTGCATATTTAGTTTTCATATTCCATGTAGGGCCCCCTTCCTTTCCCTGCAAGCTATAAAAGCCCAAATTTATTCCAATGACTTTTCATCATGAAACATCTAATTTTGCTTGTAGGTCACCAGTAGACTATGCTTTAATTTGAAAAAGGGAAAGGGAGAAAGAGAAAAGAAGCAGCAGAGAAGGAGGGAATCGGTGAGATTACCCTGCCAGTAGGTCTTCAGCATCTTTTGTCTATACTCTACCTGGATTGTTCTTGTCAGATTAGCAATACTCAGACATATAGATTTTCTTCAAAGGCCATCCTTTATGGAATTTAATTTTTCTTTTAATGGCAAAGACAGACACGCTGGAGAAGTGCAAGAGCAGTACAATATAGTCACTTAGAAACGTGCAAGCAAGCAAATTCTCCCTGTGAACAAATTCTGAGGCATGCTTCTCACCAATCCAAGAATTATATAGGAAAGACTGTCCAGGTATTTTGATTCCAGTGGGGTTATTTCTATTCTCTGTGCTCTCTCTTACCTCTCTTCTACTCAGCTGCTATCCTTGCATGGTAAAATAAGCTAAGATATACCCATTCATGCAGTTATCTCGAAACCAAGGAAGAAGGTATCTTATTCAAGGCAAATTTTGATATAATACTTTTTTCACATTGGATTACATTTTTTCTGAACTGTTTGCTTTTGAGCAAATTTCAATGGGCTAAAGCCAAAGTGGGTCACCCCATAGCAATATATCCATTAATCCTAAAACAAATTAAGCATGTGCTGGCTAATTTAGGCCCCATTGGTGTCACAATATTCCAATTGTTTCATCTTTGTTAAGCCACCTTGCTACAGGATGTGAATCATCAATGGATGCATAACATGTGTCTGAACTATAAAGACAAGGAAAATCTCCAAGTTATAGAAAATATGACCGATGGAGCAGTGAAAATCACCTAGCAAATAGTTAGTATAAAGGACTCTAGGGATTTTTTCCCCTCTTCTTCTTCTCTTTCCAAATATAAAGCAGCTCTTCTAGAATTAAACTCGTACATCTGCTAGACCAGGGGTGGGGAACTGTGGCTCTTTTGCGACTTGTGGACTTCAACTCCCAGAATTCCAGAACCAACATAGCTGCCTCAGGAATTCTGGGAGTTGAAGTCCACAAGTCGCAAAAGAGCCACAGTTCCCCACCCCTGTGCTAGACTATTATTTTTAGTGAGCTAATCAGACTGAGCTTCATATCTACCTTTTATTCTATTTTCTCAAATCTTCTCTATGTTCTGTTTTAAAACCAAGCTATGATTTTTCATCTGGCAATGACAGGTTGTCACAAAGGTCATTTCAAAGACCTCTACTTTCCTAGTGAAAATAGTTATCTTTACCTTGTGGAACAATAACTCGTGTATTTTAAGTGATGCAAAAATAACACCAGCTTCCAAACAACTAGATTTGTAGAGAAATTGACCACAGCAGGCTCAAAATTTCAACTGCGCGACTAAAGCAGGTACACTCAAACCCAGATTCATGTTTTATGGAATCCTGTAAGGGGGAGGGCAATAGGAGGCAGCTTGGCAGATAGGAAAGACAGAGATTATTTCAAGATGCAACATTTTAAAATATTCTTAAGTAATGTATTATTCAGAGGCTCAGCAAAGATAGTTATAGGCAAAAAGTTGGGAAATAAATGTTGCAGAGACCTGTTATTGACAGACTTATTTTCTTCTTTCCTATCCATCTAGGCAAAGCAAGGAAAAACAAGTATTTCAGATCAGCTCACCTGCTTGGCAAGAATCCTTGCTGTGAGCCTGACTGTCTCAGAGGGATTCCAGTTCTGTCCAAATATGCACATGGCAGAGCACTCCAATTTGTGCAATGGCCAATCTTGCTTCTAAAGAATTAAACATACAATTGGAAAATGCATGAAATTTGTTTTCTAATGAAAAGATAGCATGGGGGGAGGGGGGAGATTAAACTTGAAGGTAAAGATATCCTCTTTTCTGACATAAATCCATATGTATCAGTAAGATTTGTTATACTTAAAAGAACATAGAGTCTATCTGCAATACGACAATTGAAAGAACTAGGTTAGAGTGTGAAATGTCATTGACCATTGCCTACTTCTTCCATTGCCATGAACAGAAACCATGTTATGATCATCATTGCTGGTTCTATGAAATGATTGGGTTTGCTACAAATTACACAACAAAGAACTGAAGCAAATCTTGGATGATCTCTTAAAATCCTATTCTCCAGAAACGATTTCCCAGTGATCTCCACTTATATTTGCCAAAGAAGTAATCATCAGAGATTAAGGCTTAAAAAAAAAGAACCCTATTCGAAGCTGCTGAATATTTGTATGTGAGATACATGTGAGAGAAAACACTGTCGAGGAGTTGCTGACTTATATGAGGTAGAAAATAATCTTCAAACAATTAATCAACAGCCTTATTTTACTAGCATACATAGGCATAGAAAATGCCCAGTTAAGACAGATGCAAAATTGACAATGCCAATATGTCCTTCCAACATCCCCTTCTGACCCCTTTATTCTTTAAGCATAGTTAATTAAATTTTTTCCTCAGGCTGAATCCAACTGAGTTATATGAACTAGTAAGGTGGTTAAAGGGACAAGATATAGATGAATTGTGCAAAACAAGATAAAAGGCAGGAACATTGCAGGAATATGGGAGCAGTGTCTGCATAATATCTGGCACGGAAGCATTCTGACAGAGATCTTTTTAGTGATCACAGCAGGATCACATTTAACATTCTTTTCCACCATTCCTCTAAGCCGTTTGATTGATAGCAGGCAGCGTTGTTCTAGCCAACTCTCTAATGCTGTAACGATACTCCAGATTCAAGTGGGGGAAAAACAGGGCAGCCAATATTTCTCTCTGATTTAAGGATTACAATCAGAAAACTTCTGGAAAGGACATCTGCCTTTTAAAAATGGAAGGGATAACATGAATTGTCTCTGCTAGGGTGTTCGGAATGACTCCCATCTGCTAAGGATGTACTGAACAGAACTTTATGGAAAGTTATCTCTCTCACACACACACATTCACAAAATCAAGTTCTCCAAAGCTAAAATGTGGCTACCTCGATATCTCCTTTCGAAGTCCCCTATGAGTTTTAGATTACTCAGAGGCATGAAGACCAGAGGAAAAGTCACCAAAACCTAAAATAAATAATACATAAAAAGTAGAGGAGAGAATTAAAAAAAAAAACATCTCTGATTGTGAACATCACCAATCTAGATCACACTAATGTTAGAGTCAAAGTTGGAAGTGGTGACTGAAGGCAGCAAGGGCCTGGATGGGAAGAACCAAAGTAAAGTCGAACCCAACAGAGATGGGTTGTTGTTTAATTATTGAGGTCCAATAAAATGAACAGTGGGAGAAATAACAAAGATAGATGAGCTTTAGAATTTATTTATTTTTTACTTTTTTTGGACCATCCATCTTCCTCAGAGACTCTGGGCAGTGTATAATAAAATATTGAAATCTAAAAACAGTATATAAAAGTTAAAGATTTAGAAGGAGGCAAGGATGATTAAGCCCAGTTAAATTTAATTAAAAGGTGAAGGGGGGGCTTTCGGGACACTAGCCACCTCCCCTGGGCTCTCCATGCAAGGTGGCAGAGCCATATTTTGTCTCCTTTTTGGAAGGCCAGCAGAGTTAGGCCTGTTTCACCTCTGGAGGAAGTAGATTCCAAAGGGAGGGAACAGTGGCAAGGAAGACTCTCTTTCTGGATCTGCCATTTGGAGTTCTTTCCCTGACAGGATCTGCAAAATACTTTCCCTGCCTGATAGATGGGATGGACTGATATATTGGGACAAAAACAAAAATTCTTACTTTCAGTACTGTTAATCAGTTTCTGAACTGGAAACATAACAGAGAGAAATAGATCTAAAATTCTTTGACTTGAAACATATTACAACTAATAAGGTTTGGCAGATTATCTGGACTTGATTGGGAACTGGTTATTTTAGAAAGCTATTAAAAGACCAGCTATCTTAAATTATATACCATAATACAATGAAAATCATTGTGGAACGGCATAAGTTATAAAAATTGCCATGTCCCAAAAGTAACGTTTCTTGATACTTATATATCTTTTTTTTGTTTAAACACGTACTCAAGGCAGTTAGTAAAAATCAAAAAGAAAAGACAGTCCAAAAACTATGTGTATCATAGTTAATGTTAAATTTAACTGATAGCTTTAAATTAAAATCCTGGTGAAAGAGGCACTTTTAAACATATTTTTCTATCTTCTATGAGGAGATCCAGATTCTACAAACTGGTACCGCCCCAGGCACCTGATGGAATCGGACAGATTCCAGACGGAGCTTGGGCCAATACCTGTAGCCCTGTCCCGCTCCCGCTCCGAGGACCTAGTGACTGCCTGGAATAGGGCGACGACTGGGGCCTTGGACCGGGTTGCGCCTTTGCGACCTCTCCTGCGGCATCGACCCACCCGGGCTCCTTGGTTTACTGAGGAGCTAAGGGTGATGAAGCGCCACAGGAGACGTCTAGAGAGCAGGTGGAGGTCCTCACGCTCCGAATCTGACCGAACACAGGTAAGAGCCTATTTGCGGACTTACCTTGTGGCAATAAGAGCGGCCAAGTGTAGGCATTGTGCCGCCCTTATTGCGTCCGCGGATAACCGCCCTGCCGCCCTGTTTCGGGTGACCCGCTCCCTTTTATCGCAGGGGACGCGGGAGACACCCTTACAGGGAAGAGCAGAGGAGTTTGGAGAATATCTTCAGGACAAAATTGATCAGATCCGGAGCGGATGGACCTCCGTCAGTGGACCAGACGAGCCGTCAACAGCGAGTCTTGAGAGACCATTCTGGGAGGAGTTTGACTCTGTGGCCCCCGAGGATTTGGACAGGTTGCGTGGACGGCTGCGGCCCACCACATGTTCAATGGACCCGTGTCCCTCCTGGCTGGTACTGGCAGCCTGGGAGGTGACACGAGGCTGGCTTCTGGGCCTGGTGAACGCCTCATTGGGTGAGGGATACTTACCAACCGCCTTGAAAGAGGCGGTGGTGAGACCCTTGCTCAAGAGACCTTCGCTCGACCCAATGGAGCTAGCTAATTACCGTCCAGTCTCCAACCTCCCCTTTTTGGTGAAGGTTGTTGAGAATGTGGTGGCGCAGCAGTTCCCACGACACCTGGACGAATCCGACTATCTAGACCCACGCCAGTCCGGCTTCCGACCCGGGCACAGCACAGAGACAGCCTTGGTCGCGTTGGTCGATGATCTCTGGAGGGCCAGAGATAGGGGTTGTTCCTCTATCCTGGTCCTATTAGACCTCTCGGCGGCTTTTGATACCATCGACCATGGTATCCTATTGCGCCGGTTGGAGGGGATGGGAGTCGGAGGCACCGTTTTGCGGTGGTTCGGCTCCTACCTCTCCGACCGGAAGCAATGTGTGTTGACAGGGGGGCAGAGGTCGTCCCTGAGGCCACTCTCTTGTGGGGTGCCACAGGGGTCGGTCCTCTCGCCTCTCCTGTTCAACGCATATGTGAAGCCGCTGGGTGAGATCATCCGTGGTTTTGGGGTTGAGTACCACCTGTACGCTGATGACACTCAGCTGTACATTTCAACCCCAAACCACCCCAACGAGGCTGTCAAAGTGATGTCCCGGTGTTTGGAAGCCGTCGGGGTCTGGATGGGGGACAACAGACTCAAACTCAACCCCTCCAAGACCGAGTGGCTGTGGATGCCGGCACCTCGGTTCAGCCAGCTGACACCATCGCTGGCCATAGGGGGCGAACAACTGTCCCCTGTGGAACGGGCACGCAATTTGGGCGTCCTCCTTGATGCCCGGCTGTCAATGGAGGACCATGTGGCAGCCGTGGCAAGGGGGGCGTTCCACCAGGTTCTCCTGGTGCGCCAATTGCGCCCCCTACTGGACCGGAGTGCCCTGCGCACGGTCACTCATGCGCTGGTGACGTCTCGCCTGGACTACTGCAATGCCCTCTACATGGGGCTTCCCTTGGGACGCATCCGGAGACTGCAGCTAGTTCAGAACGCAGCCGCGCGGGTTATCATGGGGAGTACACGATACTCCCACGTAACACCCCTCCTGCGCGAGCTGCACTGGCTACCTGTGGCCTTTCAAGGTATTGATTACCATCTTTAAAGCGCTCCATGGCATAGGACCTAGTTATCTGCAGGATCGCATCCTACCACACACGTCCCTACGACCAATCCGCTCACACAGGGAGGGACTCCTCCTGGTGCCGTCCGCTAGGCAATGCCAGCGGGCGACACCTAGGAGTAGGTCCTTCTCTGTGATGGGCCCAACCCTCTGGAATGACCTCCCCCCTGACATCCGAACTACCACCGACCTCCGCTCCTTCCGTCAAAAATTAAAGACTCACCTGTTTCAATCAGCTGGCCTGGCACTCTCTTAGTTTTGTCTCCCGGGGATATTTCAATTGGGTTTGGGTATTTTAATTGGGGATGTTTTTTAGGGTTTCTATAGTATATTTATTTCTTGTACAGTCTTATCTCCTCCATCCAAATGTTTAGTATTTAATTGTTTTATATTATTGTATTTTATCTGCATTTTATTTGACTGTACACCGCCCCGAGTCCCTTTTTGGGAGAGGGGGCGGTTTAGAAATCCAAGAAATAAATAAATAGATAGCCCATATCTTAAAAGCAATGCATACAGCCTGAGATGCTAATTACTATTCTTGGAGCAAAGAGGTCTTGCAACAGCCTAGACTAGAGTTATCCTCTCCACACTCAAGTCAACAGCACAATCTGAACAAGATGAAAATATGACTTTAATTTAAGATAGCTGTATAAACTAGAGATGCAGTTGCAAACAAATTTAATTTGGGGGTCTTTCCCTTTGAATTGCAAGGGACAAGACCAGCCACATCATATCATCACCAGGTTTGGCAGGATTGAACTCCTAGGCTCAATTTCTTCTATTTCTACAACTGGGGATGAAATGGATGCTAATCCTAAAAATAGGGAGGGGGAGGAAATACCCATTCTATGGTGCTTTTTTTTTTTTAAAAAAAAGGAGTTAATAGATACCTGCTCTGTTTCAACCAAGACTCAGATACAAGGAAAGTGAAATGTTTTGCTTCATAATTATTCACTGTGCTCATAACCATTAAACATATATTAACTGACTCCAAGTCATAACCTCATAAACTACTTTCTTTAAACCTGATATAGCTCTTATTCATATTATAACCTAGTATATTTCTGAATTCAGAATATAGACAATCAAGATTTTTGAAACTATAGTAAATAAAGCCATGCAATGCCCATTATATGTGTAGAAAGGCCATCGTGAAATTATTATATGATTGCATATCTTAAGGATTCATATATTAATCTGCCTTCAACTTTTAAGCATCCAAAAATCCTGGTGGAAGAATCTTCCTTCTTGGATGACAGTTTACAGGCTTGTTTTATGGTGAGAGCCAGAGTGCTAAACCAGAAGCAAAGTAATTAATCATCCACATTACTATTGAAGATTCAGCCAGGTTCCCTAGAGGTGCTTAATTTATTCAGAATAATTACAAGATGAGAAGGGAATCCAAATAGCAATGCATATACAAAAAGTAATCTATTGAAAAGTCATAGGAGGAATAGAAGATACACATTTTTCCCCTTTCCCCTCATCCCCCCACACACATCCCGTAAAACATGGATGTGAAGATGAACAAACCAACAGTAGCTCAAAATGAACCACAATGTATATTTATGACTATTCAGAACAAGAACTCTACAAACCCTAAAGCATCTGAATAACCCCCCTCAAAATGAATTTAGGAATAAAGGCATACATTTATACAAACAACAGAAATAGACACCCCCTACAAATAGGGAAAAGTAGCATTTTCAGTATGCCCCCCCCCCAAAAAAAAAGTAGTGTGGTTGTTGTTTGTTTCAAATGAATTATCAGATTTATAAAGAGTGACCAGGACAATAATGGCTTCTGATGGGTTTTCCTTCAGGAAAAAGGAATTTCAGCAAAACAGCAGATTCTCCAGAAGTACTTAATTTACTCCTGCCTTTGATTGTGGTGAGCTGGCAGTAGCACTAAAAGGGATCAGGCCACCATAACACCACATGGTGGGGACACTGTCAGAGAGTGTTCTGGTATAGAGCATTAAAGCTGGGAGTGTAATTAATCTATAGTTTTTCAAACAAACCAGAAGGCCTGGCTATTCAGGGTTTATGAAGTGGATTGGTTTTAAATGACTCATGAGTCCAGTTGAAAGAAGGACTACTCAAATTTAAAAGAGAACTTGAAATAATTTTTATTTCAAATGATTTCAAATATAAAATGTTATTTCATTTCCAAACACTGCTATTACACTATTCATTGTGAAACTATATTCATCTCCCCATATTATAAAGCTATTAAGAAAAATATGCCTGTGACTCTTTCATGGCCCTTTATCCAATCTATACATATAAAAATGACTCTCTGTGTGTTTGTGTGTTCCAGCATAACTCTGGAATGCCTCGACCAATTTCAATCAGATTTGGTACACAGATGACTTACTCTCTGGAGAAAAATATTGTGGGAGTAAGATACCCTTAACACCTCTCAGGGTGGGGGGGGTGTTCTATTAAGATACAGCCTGTTGTGCCTAAAATGGCTTCTACTGTACTGCCATAAAAGGCTTTCCACTGTACAGCGCAGTGGAGTTGACATGGTAATGGCTTCACAGTACTCCACAAGGGGGCTCCCTCTGGTAAGAAGGAACATCCAACATTAGAAATTATGTTTGGTCCTTCCCCCCTATAAATAAATACCCAGGCAACACTGGGTTATCGACTTGTTCATGATAAAATCATGAGCACAGGAAAAAATATAGATCGTCAACAGTTTTAATCCACCTGATACCTAATTTGTCTGGGTTCAGCCCATATGATTCACCTACCAATGAGAGCAGAATTAGTTTTTCTGAAGTATTTACAGCTATCCTGCCTGACATTTGCAGTAAATGACAGTTTCATCAAACCAATACACAGAAACCTTCCAGGCAGTAAAGTAAATAAGAAGCACGCAGATACACAAAAGTAAGTCAGCTTATCTGCAGTATTTAAAATCAGACAATATCCAAAAAGCATTACCTCAGTTTTGGTGATTTAACAACAGCAACACAAAAAAATTAAAGTGTGAACAACAATTCTAATAAGGGTAACAAATTCTTCTCAGTTTTTGTCAATTCTGAACAGTTCAGCTTGATCTCAGTTCTAGATAGACTCAGAAAGAATCTATCAGAAAGAGGAGAGAAAGGGATGATGGCCTTGGCCTAATTTTAAAGGTCTTTTGCAAACCACCTATTCAGACTCAAAAAAGAATGGCATCACTCTTCATTGACAGCCATATTAGATGGTGAAAAAAATGGAAGGTAGAAAAGAACGTGTTAAAAAGAAGATTGACATTGTCTGGGAATCTGATAACCAGAGGTAAGGTTATTTTGGTGGTGAATCTTTTGTCACAATACTGTCTCCTAATCTTCAGATAATAAAAAAATTACATATTTGTCCAAGCATTTGCAATTATTCTTGTCCCTACTAGCTTTAAATTTTAATATATTTTAGCTTCTCCAAATAGTTTAATTTATCTATTAAACTATTATTAAATGCTGTTAGACTATTATTATTATGTTTATCATTTTACTTTCTATCCTTAAATATTCTATTGTCAGTTTTGCTTCTGTGCATCATATCATTCTGGCCCAAAATGAAGAAAAGCAAAGTTTGCTTCTGTGTCTTATTCTCTGTTAGCTCAAGAGGAGAAAAGATACATAGATTCTAATTCATTGATTAAAAGTAGCAATAAGGCATCTTAGTATATGAATGACAATGATTACAAAAGTATCCATCTATATAGCAATCTTTCTAGGGTAAAACTGGCTGTGATTATATAAATTTGCCTGAATCAATTCCATTTTCATATGATTCCTTATGATTTCTTAGATCGTACTTTCCTGCCATATAACCATATGGCAATGTAAATTAATTCCAAACTGACTCCATAGTTTTGTTCCAATCCGGAATATAAACAGAAATCTTCAATGTGGCAGTGGAAATCCACATACAACAATTATGTAGGAATGCTCTAAACTGAAAAAAAACCACTTTTAACTTACGGTTAAAAACCTGTTTTGTGCACAAAAGCTTTATGTGGTAATAAATATTCAAAATTAGCCTAATAGTACTTCCTCTGCCCATGTAATATAAGTATAAAACTACCTAGCCAGGCACAGTTGGTTTGTAAACACACACAATTATTACTAGCAGCAATGAAGTACATTTGCAAACAGATTCTCCAACCCACTCACACACCACACACACACCAAAGCTAAATCTAGTCTTTATTTCTGATTGCTCAGATAGGCACAAGCTTCCTCATCGGCTTAGTGAAATAACGTTAAACCATCTGGTTCCCTAAAAGTAGGCAGAAGCTTTTGAAGCAATTAGGGCCATGTAGCAGTCAACTAATCTAATGGCTCAGCAGTCCTATGATCCAGCACAGCTGATCCTCAGTGACTTGTTATGGTAGTGTTTTTCAACCTTGGCAACTTTTAAGCTGGGTGGACTTCAACTCCCAGAATTCCCTCAGCCACCAAGGGAATTCTGGGAGTCGAAGTTCATGCAACTTAAAGTAGCCAAGGCTGAGAAATAATGCATTCTGGCAATTTCCAAATTCCTAGAATGGTTCAGGTCTTGACTTAGTTCCAACCAGACCCCCTGATCTACAACATCCCCTTAATTCCCCCTGCAGCCTTTCTTTGTGCTACCCTGAAGTTTTCAATCCCTGTTTCCCTCCACAAACTACATTACCTGGAAATTATTATCTGACATAAAGATATTCAGAAACACAGCATTAAGAACAAAAAGCCACATTTATTGGATTACTCACCTGGCATTCCACATTGCAGTAAAAAGCCTGCTTGCATTTTCCACACCGGGACAATCCTTCTTTCCTAAACCGAAGAAAGTATAAAATGGTCATGCTTTCTTTATGACAATAGATCATTTAGTACTGCAGCATGCAAAAAAAAAAGAATAAACCCTATAGGATAAAAGCAGACTCATAGTTACATATAACAATCATCATCATTATAAAAAGTTGCCAAGATGAGCTTTATTCTCTGGACCAGGTTGGGCAGTTTTCAGCCCATGGGCATCGCTCTGCCAGGAGATATTTCTCTAGATGGTCATTAGGTTCATTGCTACTTGACATTTTTCTTAGATCCATTCTGTAAAAGTGCAATGGTCTTTTGAATTTTTAAGCAGGTCACCAGCCCACAAATTATGTCTACCTCTACCTCTACTCTTCCTTTTTATTTCTATTACTTTTCAAGAATTGCTTTCTGCTCCTGTATTAATAGTATAAGATACAGAAATACAAAAGAAAATAGTACGAAAGATAGGACAGGGAAAGGGGGATGCAGAGGTGGTATTCAGCAGGTTCTGACCAGTTCTGGAGAACCGGTAGCAGAACTTTTGAGTATTTTGGAGAACTGGTAAATACCATCTCTGACTGGCTCCGCTCCCATCTATTCTCTGCCTCCTGAGTCCCAGATGATTGGGAGGGAATGTAGATTTTGCAGTAACCTTCCCCTGGAGTAGGGAGGGAATGGAGATTTTACAGTATCCTTATCCTGCCACGCCCACCATGCCATGCCCATCAAGCCATCTCACGCCCCCAAAACCCATAGTAAAATTTTTTGAATCCCACCACTGAGGTAGGGGGAAGGGGAGGGAAGGGCTTTGACTTCTGATTTGCTTTGGTGCAGTAGAATAAAATAATAACATGGAACCTCAACTTTTTACTTTTACATATTAGTATAAACTATCCATTTCTACAGCAACAAACCTATCTAATTGGTGAAACCCCAAATCAAAGTTTCCTTTTTTTCCCCATCTCAAGCACAAAATTCAAAAGCAGCTTCCAAGTAGAAACAAAGTAGTTGTATTTTTGTTTTTTAACAAAGCAGTCAGTGTAGCCATCTCTACTAACTCCATCAACTTCTGCATCCATTGTTGGAATCAACAATGATTCCATTTTTTGCATAAAGTAATTTTGCTGCCATCAACATATACAGCATCAACATTCCAGGGTTTTTCCCCAAATCTTTTCCCATTAAACCCAAAAGAAAAGTTTCTGGTTTTATCTTTATGTTTACTTTCTTTTCTATTTCTGCATCTTATACTATTAGTACATAAATACCAACTTAAGTTAATAACAATTGCTTTTTGTTCTTAACCCTTAAGCATAACATTGCCAAATATTATGATTTTCCTCTATGATATCCAGTGCTGTTACTAAGCTGTGTTCCCATGATGATTCTTTGGACTTAAATGATGTACAGAAAATATGGGAAGTCATGAGATCGAGCAAAGCCAAAGCAACTTTGCAAACCTAAGCTGGGCTACCATGTTCTTTTTAGAGAGAAGGGCCTTTCTCCTGTCAACCCTTCCAAACAAACCATACTTGTTCAGTCTTTTTCTAATTGTACTGTCATGAACATTTAAGGCTTGTAGAGTCTGAGATGTAACTCTTGCATTTTTTGCAATTCCTCTGAGTATTGCACAGTCTGACCTTGGGGTGAATTTGCTGAGATGTCCAACTACTGGGAAGATTGGCAGCTGTCTTGAATGTTTTCCATTTGTGAATAATCTTCTTCACTGTAGAATGATGGACTTTAAATTGCTTGGAAACCGTTTTATAACTTTCCCCGGATTGATGGGCAGCAACAATTACTTCTCTAAGATCCTTGCTGATGTCTTTACTCTTTGCCATTGTATTAACATTACACCACAATGCTGGAGACTAGCAAACGCCTAAAATTTTGGCTCTTATAGTCACACCGGCTGATGATCAAGGGCACTTGATTAGCAATATCTGGCTGCTACTTAGCCTCTTTATACCTATGGAAGCAGTAAGGGTCTAGCAGTAACTTTTTCACACGACTTCTACATTTTGGCGTTATGTTCCTGTTAATTCGTCTATTAAGCTACAAATGTTACAAATTTTGTTTCACAATAAAACATCCTTTTATACATAAAAAATTAATCATAGCACAGAATAATGCATTGCTCAATAGTTCTGTAGGAGGTGACCAGGCTGAGCCCGAGGGAGAGGTCAAACATGGCCTCAGTCTTGAGTCCCTTCGAACCCCCAAGAGATCTAAGTCCAGTCCACCTTGAATTCCATTGACTCTTATCCACTGTCAATTTGCTTTGACTGTTAGTAGTTCAGGTTCATGTCAAGCCCCAAGGCAATGCGGAAATCCAGACTGCTCAAATGAATATAAAGGTTAATTGCAAGTTTAAGTTCCTTATAAGAATCTGAGCTACTAACGGTATATATTAAAGGATATGCATATTTTAATATTAAATGGATCTTTTTTTTTTACATGTTAGCTCATTTTAATCACTATTTTTTTATTTATTTGATTATTTATTTATTTCTAGGCAACTTGACGTCTAAATGATTCTGGCTTACAATGAAATAAAATATTATGTAAAAAGAATGCAGACTAGAAGAGCAAAATAGAAAAACCGACCCTATGCAAAGCGAAGCGAAGCAAAGGAAAATGAAGAAAAGCAAAGCAAAGCAAAGCAAAAAAGGGCTCACAGTCACCCTGTGTCCAATGCCTGGGAGAGCAACCGATAATTTCAATAATTTCCTGAATAAAATAAGGGTGAGAACAGACAAATCTCTGAAGGGAGATCATTCTATCTAGAGCAGGGGTGTCCAAACTTGAGAACTTTAAGACTTGTGGACTTCAACTCCCAGAATTCCCCAGCTAGCATGGCTGGCTGGGGAATTCTGGGAGTTGAAGTCCACAAGTCTTAAAGTTCCCAAGTTTGGACACCCCTGATCTAGAGGGTAGTAATTGCAACTGAGTAAATTTCCTGAATTTCTCAAGATGTCATTCTTCAATGGATAGGACTCAGAGACGGACCACCCTGGACAGCAGAGGCAACCATATAACTGTACTTTATTGCTTTTTGTTTTTATTGGTTAATCCATTATGATTTATAATAACATATATTAAGAGATTTTATATTATTTTTGGTTAATTTATGTTATGGACTTTATATTAGGCCCTAATATATATTACATCATGTAGAGATGATGTGTCCCTGCTTTTATTAGCAGTGAGGCTACGCAAATAATTGGGAAAATAAGATGACAAGAAAATATAAACGATATCTCATCTCTTAGGGCTTATGTCAAGCTCTTATCTGGATAAGATTTGCTGCGAAGTAATCACACTTCCAGGTTCGCATCAAATTGTTCCGATTTAGAAAGTTCTGTAGGGGCCTTGGTGGATTCAAAGGATTGGTGAAATCCAAGCAAGGGCATTCAAGGAAGAATTAAACATGAAAAAGAATGGGATTTGCCTAGGAAACCCAGCCAATGGAGTTAGGCATCCTCAGATCCAAACCCAATAGCTTATTTTACTGCAAATAACTCCACCTAGAGACTGCTCCTGGCTACTCCCACCTATCATGCCATCATAAGCAAATGATACTGTTGTCTGCTCTTCTTAAATATAGCGTAGGCCACTTCCATTTAAATCACACTGAAATAAGATTTAGCTGCCATTTATGATCTACAAAATGTCACTTTGTCCTCAAGCATTGTTTTCCAATTATCAAATCCATGCAGACTTTATATATGGAAATATACTATTTTTCTATAATTGAACACTGTCAGGCACTGAAGTAAATACAAAAAGAGGTTGGAGAATCAATGCTGATGAGCCCATTTAAAATATTATTTTATCAATATATTTTATTATCTAAGAAACACAGTGGAGAAAAAATGGGACTAAGATTATAAATCTTAGAATTGGCAATGAAGAGATAGAAATGGTAGACCGATTCAGTAAAGGGATGAGCAAGAAATGCACCAAGCCTAGAACTAAACAAATAGCAATGAAGGCTTGGGAAAAGTTATTCAGATGTTGTAACATGTTTATACAAAGATCAGAATCATGCATGCAATATTTTTTTCCTCTGCAGCTTCTGAATTTTGGTGTTGGAGAAGTCTGCTGAGACCTTTTATGGTCAACTCTCAAACAAACAAATGAAACACAGAATAAATCCAGTGCAGAGTTCACAAACCCATGGCATAAATGACCAGGCTTAACTTATATTTTGGACACATTATTCAATGGCTCACTTTTCTGGAGCTCACAATGTGTGGAAAGATGGAAAAAAATATGACTGACAGCAAAGTGCTTGGATCCTATTACAGTGGTGATATGTAAACCAGAAACATTCCTAAAGGGTCCAGTTGGGGATAGATCATCCTAGACCAGGCCCCCCCAACCTTTTGGGCACCAGGGACCGGTTCCATGAAGAGAGGCTTTTACATGGACTGGAAGGGCATATTTCGACTGCTGCCTGCTGCCTGCATCCTGCTGATGGGGCTTCATTTGTTTGTGTGGTCCAGTTTCTGGCATATCACAGACTGGTGCCAATCCACCAACTGGGGGTTGGGGACAATGTCCTAGACAAGGTCTATTTATGCAGTTGCTAAACTTGAGGTACCAAAATCAACTTGAGGTACCAAAATCAACTCAAACTATTCAGACCATGCTTATTTGTTCTATTTGACAATGTGGGCTGCCCTTTATGATATGGGCTAAAGGAAGAATACAATAAACAGGCGGTCAATGAAATTACATCCTGGGTCTCATTTTAGGTCCACAATTCAGCTGTGGGACAAGAGAACTAACAGCAGAAGGTAAGACCGTGTTCAGAACACCTGTGGCTCCCTTGCTGATCAGGAACCTTAATCTTCACTGAGTGGATGATCAAACACGAGTCAGCAATGTGAGGCAACAGCCAAAAGGGCTAAAACAATCCTTGGTTGTAAAAAGAAAGGCATCCAATCAAAATCACATGAAGTATTAGTACCTCTTTATAAAGCCTTAGCAAGACCACACCTGGAATATACTACATCTAGTTTTGGTCACCACATTACATGAATATATTGAAACTTTGCAAAAAAAAATGCAAAGAAGAGCAACTAAAATGATTAAAGACTTGGGAATTAAAACATATGAAGAACAGTTGCAGGATTTGGGTTTGGTTAGTCTAGAGAAAAGAAGGACTGGGGTGGGGTGGGGTGATAGCAGTATTCCAGTATTTGAGAGGCTGCCACAAAGAGGAAGGAGTCAATTTGTTTTCCAAAGCACCAGAGGGCAAGACAAGAAACAATGGATGGAAACTAATCAAGGAGAGAAGCAACCTGGAATTGAGGAGAAACTTCCTAACAGTGAGGACAATTAACCAGTAGAACAGCTTGCCTTCAGACATTGTGGGTGCGTCATCACTGGAGGTTTTTAAGAAGAGACTGGACAGTCACTTGTCTGAAATGGTACAGGCTTTCCTGCTTGAGCAGGGGGCTGGGCTAGAAGACCTCCAAGGCCCCTTCCAGCTCGATTCTGCTTCTCATTTCTACACAGTCACACCCGTTGCGCAGTTTCTGCACGCGGGAACAGCCAAACGATTGGCCTCAACGCAGGGCGGGCACCTGTTGAGCTGCTGCCGGTCTGACAACCGCATTAAGCCCACGAGGTGAAGGAGGAAGCGGCTGCACTTAGCCACAGCCCACCGCTAACATCCGGGTTTAGGGAGGAGGAGAAGGAGGAGATTATTGTATTTTTAAAGCACGAGTGGCGCAAGTTCCACGAAGGCCTGTCGAACTCCCCCCACCCACCCTGCCCGCATCTCTCGGGAGCCATCCGGTACCGAGGGACCATCGCATCGTGGTGGGACCCAGGGGGAGAGGGGGGGGCGGACACTAGCTCGGCCTCGGCCTAGTCTCCTTCCTCGCAGGGCGGCCAGCAGCCCGTCTTCCCTCTGCCTGGTACCTGGCAAAGCAGCATTCGCAATGGTTGCCCCTCTCGTTGACGGTCAGCACGCTAGTGAAGGCCGGGCAAGAGAAGAGCAGCTCCCCAATGACGAAACGGCGCAGCGCCCGCAGGCCCCGGCCCTTCCCGGGGCTCTGGAACTTCTCCAGCCCTTCCATCTGGGAAGGGGCTGCCGCGCGCATGACTCCAGGGGCGCCGCTGCCTTCAAGCAACGCGGCTCCGGGATGGCGGCGTGTCTCTCGGGGCTATTAATGGAGCGCCCGCCACCCGCAGCGCCCGGCTCCAGCGAGTCAGCCACCGCGGCACATACATGGGCATGAACGGCGGCAGCTGCCGGCTCCCTGAAAGAAGTGCGCCGGAGCCCGCTGGGTCCTAGAGGCAATGGGTGCCGCTGAGATTGGGCGCAGCCAGCCCGCCTTTGGAAGGAAAAGTTTCGACGGCGCAATTGCAGGAGCCCGAGGCAGGGATTGCTGCATCTCCCGAGCGCCTCCTTTGCTACCCCGCGGTTTGTTAAAATCAGGCATAAAGGCTGGGCTTTGGCACCCGTAAGTTGTGCGAAGACCAAATCGCTCCTAGTGGCATCCCTCTGGGTGCCGGCTGCCTTGTTGTCTAGGACAGGGGTGTCCAAACTTGGGAACTTTAAGACTTGTGGACTTCAACTCCCAGAATTCCCCAGCCAGCTGGCTGGGGAATTCTGGGAGTTGAAGTCCACAAGTCTTAAAGTTCCCAAGTTTGGACACTCCTGGTCTAGGGGGTCTCTGGGCCTATCTCCAGTACAAATAAAAACGGTCTTTTCAGTGAGGGTAGTAATACAAATCGATTATTGATCCAGAATTTGAGGGGGGCGGGGGCAACCCTCCACTAAAAATGAAGTAGTAGTAAAACATTATTCGTGTGATATTTATGGAAGTTTAAAAAACATATAGCAAGTTTCTTTCAAAGAGGTTACAGTTGAAATGTAGATATTGTGGCCAGATAATTAATAGAGTCCCCTTCAGTTTAATTATTGAAATTTAAACTAATATCCCTTCTAATTGAGAGTGAGATGAGCAGTATCTAAATTTGATAAAATTGTAGAATCATCTAGTGAGGCGGCTGACAAATCCACTCTGATTTAATCTTAAAACCATTGACCGTTCATTTGGATAAAGCCAGGCAATAGGACAAATGACCTAAGTGTGTTCTTTGTATGCTCATTTCAAGGGTTGAAAGGGTTACGTACTGCTTTAATTTACAGCCATGCAAATGGGTATAAGCAGACTCTATTCATGTTCATGGATAAGTTCACATGTATATTATACTCAGAAATCTGCTGCAAAGTGGATTTGTTCTTGGTTGTTTGCTACTGTAGAAAATCAGCCCTCACCCACCCTCCTAGAGAGTGAAACATTTTGGGGAATATTTAAAAGGCACAATAGAATATTTCCCCTAAAGGAGAAATGGGGAAAAAATCTTAAGAGAGATCTCCCTGCCCCAAGCAGAAATTGAGGAGGCCAGATTTGGTAATCCATTCAGAAAGACTGGATCAGACAGAATAAAACATTTAGACAAGACAAGATTAGGTCAGACAAACTCCTAGGATTTGCATTTTCCCCTTTTGCCCACCCACCTGGACGGTTTTGCGTATGCGCAGAAGTTTTGCATGCACAAGCACACGCGAGCACGAGCGAACCAGTAGTAACACAACGCACCACTGCCCCATAGAAATGAAAACTCTCAACTCCATTTTGTCAGCTGTCCCAGAGCTGCATGCTGTGTGTGTGTGTTGATTCTGTTCACCAATAAATGGATCTTTCTTTCTTAAGCAGCCTCCATTTTATTCCCAGCTTGGAACTGGAACTGGAACTGGATTTTTCTTCCTACACTAACCACATAAAAAGTTTATATGCTATTCTTTTATTCATTAATAATTTTGTTACAGAAATTGTTAACTCAACAATTTGTGCTTCCAAGCAATTGAAGACAATTAGGTATGGGTGAAAGTTCAGGATGTACGTAATTATTTTACACATAAATCCACAAGTCTATAGGTAAATAACCATGACAGAAAGAAAAAAAATTCTGTTTCATTAATGATACCCCACCAAATCACACACTAATATTGAACTGAAGCTGTGATCCTATACAGACTAATCTGGGAATAAATCCAATGAACTCTGTAGGTCTTACTTCTAAGTAAATATTCATAGGATTGAATCAAAAATAATCTAAAACTAATTAACACCTTGTATTAAACTGCAGGGATGTCATTTGATTCGACAATGGTTTAGTCAACAAACCATGATAACAAATTGTAGTTTAATGTAACCTCAGTCATAAATGAGATTGCTCATATGTGTTTATTCCCAAGAACACAGAAATCAATTTTAGGAGAATTAAAATCAGTGGCATTGGTGAAGGGCAATTAATGTAAGACTAATGGATTTGAGTTGGTCTTCAGCATGATTATATTTGGATTTGTATATTTATTCAGTTTTCATGTCAGAATTTTGTGCTTAAATGTAATAATTTAATTGTTTTCTTGTTTGAATTTATATTTTTGATGTGATTTTGTAATTATAACCTGGTATTATTTTATTAACTGAATTGTTGATACTATAAATACTTTACTACAAATAACTGATTGTAACTCAATTGCCAGTAGAGTCATTGTAGCAAGCTAAGAATCAATGAATGAATGAATATTTGTGGCTTAATCATGTTGAAATAATTATATGGATATAAATATACAGATCCAACCTATGGTGTATGCAAAAATATTTTTGAAAATTATGTGTGAATCCAGTAAATAGCTGATACCTGCTTAAACTAGGACTGGCCATCATTTTACAGAATTAATGCACCTTCCTGTATAGCATGGATCTTTCTACTATGGAATATTATAGTACTCTCCCTGCCTTGTCATCTCAGTCAGTAATGCTTTTCTGAAGCCAATTAGATTTGTCAAGCTGCATTAGTAGAACAGTAGAATAATCTAACACTTCATTCACACCAGAATATAGTGGATCATTTATTTTTCTGGTAATGTTTACCATTTTCATTAATGTTATTACATCAACTTAAATACTACTAATGATATTACTCGTGTCAGATTTCCCAAGGCATTAGTTTGATGACTTAGCCATGGCTACAATTAACAGGAAGAAATTGGTTTTAAAAAACAGGGAATGCAACAGATGAACAGAGTTGAACATGCCTTTGCTATGAATATAACAAAAAAACTTCCAACAATTATATTCCTTTTAATTGCTTTATATTCTGTATATGTGATCATTTAATATGTAACCATCTTGCTTTCCAGCAATGCTGTTCCAAAATTTCTTACAGTGTAGATTGATAAAAATATCACAATAAAATCCAAAAATAAATACATGAAAATCATAAAATGGAGTAGGGTAAAATGAGTTCAACATGACACAATGTGATTGAGACTCGAAGCAAACCTTGTCCGTAACATATTGTAAAGCATGCATACTGGACTCAATTGAAATCATGACATCAATATCTGGGGGAATTGCCAGGTTTTCCAAATCTTATGGAAGGCTAATAGAATTGGGACCATTTGGGAGGTGGCTGTTCCATAGGGCAGGTACTGCAAAATTATATCTCGTGGGTCTAAACAATTGATGTTTGACAACATCCTGCTGAATTTGATTTAATTAGATCATTACAGACATCAGTCTTATAAGTAATCTGCACCTATGCTATGCAGGCTTTTATAGATGACAATCAACATTTTGATGCACTTGGAAACCTATTGGCTGGTACAAGTCACAAAACTGGTATTACATGGACATGTATCCAGAACTCCAAGCACTGCACTACTGCATTCTGGATCAGTTGCAGATTCTGGATCTGCAAGGATACTTCCAAGTAGAACACGTTGCATTTAATTGGGATCTAATTGACTAATTGGGAGGAGACTAAATCATGAGTGACTGTGAGCAGAGCCTCAGTCCACTAAGTGCCAACTAGTGCACAGGATGGATCTGCACATAGGCTTGTGTTGCAGTAAAATTTGATTGAATGTTTGTATCATTTAAATAATTAAGCATCAGAACAATTTGAATGATTCAACAACTTTTTCATACAAAATTGTAAAAATGATGCTGCTTGACAGACTGATAAATGTGTTTCTAAAAAGGAACTTGTTGGTTGGCCTCAGCCCTGATCCTGGGTACTTATAATGATGAATAGAATCAAGATCACGTGAAGTGTTAATACCACTTTACAATGCCTTGGTAAGGCCACACTTGGAATACTGCATTCAGTTCTGGTCGCCACGATGTAGAAAAGATGTGGAGACTCTAGAAAGAGTGCAGAGAAGAGCAACAAAGATGATTAGGGGACTGGAGACTAAAACATATGAAGAACAGTTGCAGGAACTGGGTATGTCTAGCTTAAGAGAAAGAAGGACTAGGGGAGACATGATAGCAGTGTTCCAATATCTCAGGGGTTGCCACAAAGAAGAGGGAGTCAAACTATTCTCCAAGGCACCTGAGGGTAGAACAAGAAGCAATGGGTGGAAACTAATCAAGGAGAGAAGCAACTTAGAATTGAGGAGAAACTTCCTGACAATTAGAACAATTAATCAGTGGAACAGCTTGCCTCCAGAAGTTGTGAATGCCCCAACACTGGAAGTCTTTAAGAAGATGTTGGATAGCCATCTGTCTGAAACGGTATAGGGTTTCCTGCCTAGGCAGGGGGTTGAACTAGAAGACCTCCAAGGTCCCTTCCAACTCTTCTATTGTATTGTATTGTATTGTATTGTATTGTATTGTATTGTATTGTATTGTATTGTATTGCATACATTCAGAGGCAGTGATAGTTTGATTTTTTAAATAACTGTTTGGGCGTCTGAGACATAGAAACACAGACTTGAGAGAGAAACACAGATATACAATTTAGTGCCATAAGTAAGCTGTAAATAAAACTTGCAAGATCTTTTCAGCGTGTCGGCATTTCTGAATGCATTTTAAGTCTATCAGTCTTCCAGGAAATCTGCAAAGACAAGAAGTGACAGCAACGCAGATGTCTCTTCAATAACAGATTAGGAGAACAGTGATAAGAAAAGGCAAGGGCAGCTGTTAAGTGTAGAAAATGACATTCAGTTCTTAGATGGCTAGAAGTTCATAATAGCCTTTTATCAGAAACAGCAGCTTCTCAATTGTCGTGCTGTATTAAATCCATTTTGCCCTACCAGCTCTATCAGGGATTAAGTAAATAAAAGCATATGGAATAAATCTTTTTTTTTCTTTTCTTTTTTTCTTATTAGACTTCTAGACCGCCCCCTCTCCCCGAAGGGACTCGGGGCAGTGTACAGGTACCAAATTAAAACCATACAATCGGTAATAAATATAATTAAGATCGGATTAAATAGACCCCTGTACAAGTTTATAAAAATTAAAAAACCTGACCTTAAAACCAAACCGTAAAATTTAAAAATACAAACTGAGGTGGGAAAGCTGGAATTAGGCCAGGCCGGCTAGCTGAAACATGTCGTTCTAATGTCAGGGGGAAGGTCATTCCAGAGGGTCGGGCCCATAACAGAGAAGGCCCTTCCCCTGGGCGTCGCCCGCTGGCACAGCCTAGTGGACGGCACCTGGAGGAGTCCCTCTCTGTGTGAGCGAATTGGCCGAAGGGATGTGTGGGGCAGGATACGATCCCGCAAATAACTAGGTCCTGTGCCATGGAGCACTTTGAAGATGATAATCAACACCTTGAAACGCACCCGAAAAGCCACAGGCAGCCAGTGCAGCCCGTGCAGGAGAGGTGTTACGTGGGAGTATCTAATGACTCCCGAAACTGCCCGCGCGGCCGCATTCTGAACCAACTGCAGTCTTCGGGTGCATCTCAAGGGGAGCCCCATGTAGAGAGCGTTGCAGTAGTCTAGCCGGGACGTCACAAGCGCATGGGTGACTGTGCGAAGGGCGTTCCGGTCCAATAGGGGACGCAATTGGCACACCAGGCAAACCTGGTGAAACGCCCCCCCTTGCCACGGCTGTCACATGGTCATCCATTGACAGCCGGGCATCTAGGAGGACGCCCAAATTGCGTACCCGATCCACGGGGGCCAGATGTTCGCCCCCAATGGCCAGTGATGGAATCAGCTGGTTGAACTGGGGTGCCGGTAGCCACAGCCACTCAGTCTTGGACGGGTTGAGCTTGAGTCTGTTACTTCCCATCCAGATCCGTACGGCTTCCAGACACCGGGACATCACTTCGACGGCATCGTTGGGGTGGTTTGGGGTAGAGATGTACAGCTGAGTGTCATCTGCATACAGATGGTAATCTACCCTGAACCCACGAATGATCTCGCCCAGCGGCTTCATATATGCATTGAACAGGAGAGGCGAGAGGACTGACCCTTGTGGCACCCCACAAATGAGCGGCCTCGAGGTCGACCTCTGCCCCCTGCCAATACAAATTACACTCGGCCACAGAGGTAGGAGGAGAACCACCACAAAACGGTGCCCCTCACCCCCAGCCCCTCCAGTCGATGCAATAGGATACCATGGTCGATGGTATCAAAAGCCGCCGAGAGGTCTAATAGGACCAGGATGGAGGAGCAACCCCCATCTCTGGCCCTCCAGAGATCATCCACCAACGCGACCAGTGCCGTCTCTGTGCTGTGGCCGGGCCGGAAACCGGACTGGCGCGGGTCCAGATAATCAGTTTCCTCCAAGTGGCGTGGAAACTGTTGTGCCACCACACTCTCTACAACCTTCGCCAGAAAGCAAAGGTTGGAGACGGGACGGTAGTTGGCTAACAAAGCTGGGTCCAGGCAAGGCTTCTTGAGGAGGGGCCTCACCACCGCCTCTTTCAGGACAGCGGGCAAGAACCCCTCACTCAAAGAAGCGTTGACTAACTCCTGGAGCCAGCCTCGTGTGACCTCCCAGGATGCCAGTACAAGCCAGGAGGGACACAGGTCCAGTGAACATGTGGTGGCTCGCAGTCGCCTACGCAACCTGTCCATATCATCGGAAGTAACAGAGTCAAACTCCTCCCAGAGTGGAACCTCAAGACCCACCTCCGACGTCCCCTCCAGACCACTAGTGGGGATCAACTCGCTTCGAATCTGAGCGATTTTGTCCTGCAGATACTCCCCAAATTCCTCTGCTCTACCCTGCAAAGGGGCTTCCCACGGCCTCTGTTGAAGGAGGGAGCGGGATACCCCAAACAGGGCGGCCGGGCAGTTATCTGCAGACACAATAAGAGTGGCACAATACTGATGCTTGGCCACTCTTAACACCACAAGGTAAGTCCGTAAATGGGCTTTCACCTGTGTTCGGTCAGATTCAGAGCGTGACGATCTCCATCTGCTCGCTAGGCGTCTCTTGCGGCGCTTCATCACCTTCAGCTCCTCGGTGAACCAAGGGGCCTGGGTGGTTCGCTGCCACAAGAGAGGCCGCAAAGGCGCAACCCGGTCCAAGGCCCTGGTGGCCACACTGTTCCATGCAGCCACTAGGTCCTCCGTCCGGGTGCGGGTCAGGGCTACAGGAAATCAGGTGCCTGGGGCGGAACCATCTTGGACATTCCGGTTCCGCCTCCCCGCGGTGGGGAGTAGCGGCTGGAAAGTCGAGCCGGAGAAGTGAGTGATCTGACCATGACAGGGGTGTGATGACTAAATCCCCTACTCCCAGATCACTCCTCCACCGGCCAGAGACAAAGATAAGATCCAGTGTGTGTCCTCCCTCATGTGTGGGGCCCTGAATTACTTGGGTCAGGTCCATGGCTGTCATGGAGGCCATGAACTCCCAAGCTACCTCGGATGTCTCCCCTACTGATGGCAAGTTAAAGTCCCCCATGACTAACAGTCTGGGGGTCTCAACTGCCATCTCGGCGATCACCTCGAGGAGCTCGGGCAGGGCTGCTGATGCATAGCGAGGAGCCAGGTATACAATCAGCAAGCCCAACTGCCTCCCTGGGCCCCACTTCACGCATAGGGACTCACAACCGGTTATCTGTGGCACAGTGGTCTCTCTTGGCTCGAGACCTTCCCTCACAATGACCGCTACCCCACCACCCTTGCCTAGTGCCCGTGACTGATGAAATGCGCGGTAACCTGGCGGGCACATTTCCACAAGAGGGAGACCTCCCTCGTGGCCCAGCCAGGTCTCCATGATTCCTACCAGGTCCGGCTCCCCCTCCGACACCAAGTCATTAATGAGGGGGGCTTTGTTGACAACGGACCTGGCATTGCATAACATCAGCCTCAGGCCCTGGCTCTGTAGGTCCTGACCACTTAGATTGCGGGGTTTGGGACATATGACCGGCCGTACCCAACGACCACGGTCTCCCAACCGGTGATGAGATCTCTGTCTACCCTCGCACCTGCCCCTCCCCACGACCGTTGGAATAGAAAGACCCTCTTCTGGAGTATCACTACTTCCCCCCCCTTAATGGCTCTGCTCACTTCCTTGCTAACTCCACCTGCCGGCTTGGCACTGGTCCCTCCCTCAGTTTGACTAGCCCCTCCCCCCACCCTAGAACCCCCTAAAAAACGAATCAAAAATTTTGCTAAAAACCCCCTAAGACTACGCCTCACCCACCTCTCTGGATTAATGTATCCCTCATCGAGGTGGGCCCTCATAAGGGCGGAGGGCCAAACCTGCGAGAGTGGGGACTCCCGCAATAGGATTAGGTCTGCCCTTGAGTATAGTATTTGGCTGGCTTTCTTTTGGGGCACATCTGTCACAGGATGGACGGCAGGGATTTGCTTCCTTCTGCCACTGCTCCCGATGGTACCCTTGAGTAGCATAGCCCTTGATCCCCCAGGCACGGTCCTGCGCTGGTAAGCAGGCCCAGCCCCATTTCCCCTTAAGCATTTCTCAATCCTTGCAACTGCTCTCGGCGCTTCTCTCGCCGCTTCTCCAACTCCTTTTGTACTCGCTGCCGAAGGCCCCCGTGCAAAGCTGGCTCCAGCTGGTTCTGGGCACCGACCACCTCCACCACCTCCCCGGGGCCATTGTCCTAATAGACCACCACCGAGGTGACCTGGCCACCGTCGGCCCCGTACTCCAGGCAGAAGAGGGCCAGGCTGCGGGGGCGCTGCTCACAGCTGCTGGGGCTGCTCCCGCTCGACGGCTCCGACTCGCCCTCGCCTCCTCCGCCGGGGCTGCTCCGGCCACGCCGGCTGCCAGTGTGGGTGGGTGTTTTGATCTTTCTGCTCTCTTGCTGGCCCGCTGGTTGCCTCCCTTGCACAGGTATGTAGTAAACAGTGTGTAGAAATGTTAATATATATTCCAAGACTGGGTCACCTTCAGAAGTTAGGGACTTAGTGCTGTTTTGTTCTCCATTTGCAGCCAGCTTGTTAACCACTGATGGAAATTCGTCATGCTATTTCAAACCCCAAACAGCCATCGCTGTGGCTCTCGCAACGCCCGAGCGGTTTTGGTGGAAAGGCTGGGCCGCCTTCCTCTCGGGCCAGTAGGGATAAAAGCGGGCACCATTCCCCCCTGCGCTTGGCAGCTGTCGTCTCCCAGCCCCTTCGCTCGGTGTTTTTGCAGCTTGTCCCCTGCTTGCCGCCGCCGCCGCCTCTTGCTTGCCGCCGCCCCTTGCTTGCCGCCGCCGTCTCTTCTCCAAGGTTTTCTTACTGCACATGGCATCTGAGAACTCAACCAAACCTGGATTCAAAACTCAGCCTAGAGGATTGCCCTTGCACGGGCCCATGGGAGTCTCATGGCAAGTCAGCTGAGACATAAGTTTTGACCTAATATATATGTTCAGATCAGTTTCAGAAATCTGGTAGTGTAGACCAGAGATGGTATTCAGCAGGTTCTGACCAGTTCTGAAGAACCAGTAGCAGAAATTTTGAGTAGTTTGGAGAACTGGTAAATGCCACCTCTGACTGGCCTCACCCCCATCTATTCTCTGCCTCCCGCGTCCCAACTGATCAGGAGAGAATGGGGATTTTGAAGTAACCTTCCCCTGGAGTGGGGAGGGAGTGGAGATTTTACAGTATCCTTCCCCTGCCACGTCCACCAAGCCATGCCATGCCCACCAAGTCACACCCACAGAACTGGTAGTAACATTTTTTGAAACCCACCACTGGTGTAGACTCCCGGGGTTCATCTTACAGTTGAATAATTTGAATGTTCCATGTGTATATTAGGGCATATTTATCTCACAGATGAAAAAGATTTAAAGAAAATAAACTCAACTACGCAAAGGGATTTCTGAATGAAAGTCAATTTTCTTTGACCTCTTGCATGTTTGGTTACCTTTGATCCAATATTTCTGATTTTTATCTTTAAGAAATTAATAACCGAGAAGCTATTAATTACTGAAAATAATTAAATTTCTTTAAATAGTTGGAAGTATTATGTTGCCAGGTGGATCTCTAAGCTGAACCCACCAGTATTCTAAATTACATTCTTTGAATTAAATGTAATCTTAACTGTAAACTGCAATCAGCAAAGTCTAATAGTGCTTGATTTGCTTTGGATCATATCCTTGGCATAGGAAATCGATAACAGTAGATCATATCAAGTTCTTTGGTTTTGTGCTAAAAGGAAAGTATTCTTTCTTGATTTTAAGCTTTGCACAATAAAACCCAAGAGTTGTTGCAATATAATGTTTTGGAGTGGAATGCCATGCATGTCATGGGAGGAAGAAAGGTACCACTCATTATACTTGTATTATACATTTCCATATACTGAAAGGATATCTTCATTTAAAAAAAAAAACAGAAAAGAGTTGAATGTAGAATTGAATTGTGTAATACTCCAAGGAGATTTGCTTAGCTGTACAGTTGTTAGAAAAGATTTGAATGGATACTAATGAGTAGGTCACGGTTAATATGTCATTCCTTACACACAGTTCTTTGTCTCTGTCAAGGACAGCCCCATTAGAAAAATAAGCTGTTGATTATTGAAAACAACCACACCAGAGGTATTCAGCACTTTACGGAGTTGTCTTCCAAAGGGGGCAGCTGTTAAGTCACCATTTGTTTTGTTCATCTTTGAGTTATTTCCATGCTGTTTTTGACTTCAGCAACATTGTGGCTCTGTATACGACATAAATAAAAACCATGAAAGCTTAATTCCCTTTGTCTAAAGAATTGGTGGTTAAAGAGACTTCTCTTCTTGAACTTACAAATTCTTCTATCTTTTCCATCGAATTTTCACATAATAGAAAGCCGATGCCGCTTTCCTCCATACGTTCTTTGCTAAAATAAAGACATATAAAATGGAGGACATAGTATAGACATAGTTACTGGCATTAGAGGAGTTGTCTGACTGGATGCCAAAGGCAAGTTAATTTATTATTTTCTTACTTCTAGGAAAATGGTTCTGGCTCTCGTACATGTGTACAACATTCATTGATTCTCTTGCTCATTCTCTCAGCATTTTACTTTAAAATAGAACTCAGAAATTTCCTATCCATTAAGCTAAATTTGGGGCAAGGAAGGGTGAAGATGTCAATCTCTTTGTGGAGAAGGTTAATTTGTGAGTGTTTCCAGTTTTTATTGCACTAACCCTCTATATATTTATGGAATTTAAAGATAGTTCCAACCACATTCACCACCAACTGAAATTCATCATATTTTCCCATAACTTCTTGTGCCATTTTGGTACTAGTGGAACTTCATTAAAGAACAAATATTTATTTTCTTTTAGTTTTTTTTAAATCTCACCTTTCTAATTTTTTTTATAAATAACTCATTCAGTGAGTATATCTAATGCTCCTTCCTCCTCTGTTTCCCCAACAACAAGAACTGTATGAGGACTGAAAGATAATGACTGACCCAAAGTCGCCCAGTCAGTTTTTATACCTAAAACGGGATTAGAACTCATAATCTCCTGGTTTCTAGCCTAGTGCCTTAACTCCTACACAAAAATGGATAATTTATACAACGAGAAGCATTCTACGGGTTCACTAGTGAGACAGCTTTTCAGCCACAACATACTTTTGCACAGAACCCATATTCTGTGCAAACACAATGTTAACATGCTTGCTTCTTGAAAAGGAGTCAAAACATGGCTCTGTAGCTGCTTATGGGGAGCCCAGGGGAATATGCAGCCATAGGGCTGGTTAATCTTCTGCGAGCTCTTCCTTCATCTTTTAACTACTTTTAATCTCTTGCCACCTCTTAATTTTTTAAAAACCTTTTATATATTCTGTTTTATATTTTAACATTTTATTGTACACAAGGTTCCTCTTTGAGGGAGATGGGCAATATAGAAATGCATAAGCGCACTAGCATCCCTACCAGCCCTGTCGCACTGTCCCCATTTGTTTTTATTCATTTCTTTCGTTCATGTCCACGTTTATATTAATACCTGCTATCTTGTACATATTTGACAAACTAATAAATACAAATACAAATGTGATTATTGATATATAACAGTAAAGTGTCATGTAGTGTAGTATAGTACAGTACAGTAAAGTATACTATATTATTATAATTGTATTTGTATAATTTGTATTTTGAGTGAACCAGAGAAAATTTGCTTCGCTAAAGAGGCATCAGCTTAGCTGTGAGAAAGGATGGAAAAACATAGCTGTGGTGTTAAACATATGCCTACGAACATTCATTCTGAAATCAATGGCCATGGAATATTTTAAAAGTCCATTATGGTGCAAGGGGAGTGCAGCTGAGGGAAAAGAATAACATCAAGTTGTAACAGGAATAAGCTACACGAAGGCCAACAGTTCAATGCGCAGGACAGAGCCACCAGAGGCCAAGAGGCCTCTTACATTTCTGAAGAATAGAAATGCCATAGGAAAGCAATTTTATGAGAAACAAAATGCATCTTCCTGTCGGGGAGGAAGGGAGTTACAAGGTGCTTGAGAAATGGAAAATAAAAAAGAATGCAATTAAAACCAGATATGAATAAAGATCAGGTGAGAGAGGATGTCACCTCCTGGCCTTCTGAACTATGTTTCTGCTGTCTCCTGAAATTATGCTTTTCCTGAAACAAAGGAACAATGTTATGGAAAAATGGGTGCCAGGTACTTTAGGAAAATGAGACACAGTGAAGCGGATAAAAGAGAAAGACAATAGCAGTCATCTGCAATAAACTGAAGACAGCTGAGGTTCGAGACAAAAGTAAAAAAAATCAGAGCCAGCAAGATGACTGAAGCAGGGGAAGGAAGGAGGGGAAGGTGAATCACAATAACATTTGAAAGACATTGGCTTGAATATTTATCAGTGTCATCCTGAGCAAAGCTCAGCAGTCTTAGTTTAGTTCCCAAATTTCCCTGCCTTGAAGATGACTAATGGCAAACTGGGGCAAGAGGCCCCAGGCTCCACAGCTTGTAGGATGCTGCATATGGGCTTAGATATGCATGTCTGTGTAATCTTTTTTTTCCAATCAGTGCAGCTGAGACTCTTGGTTGAGTCATCTGGGGATTATGGGATTTGTAGTTCTGCCCATCCAAATGGATCTTGATCAAAGCAAGGGATAAACCTTTGGTTGTTTTAAACAAGTTGGTGCTGCCACATAATTAAACAAAGCACATTCTGGCAATATCCTTGATTGCCTCATTTTAGACTAAGCTGTCATCCCAATATAGGATTTCTGCTCAGTGGTTTCCTCCTGCTGCTGCTTCTTTTGGAAATGATCTAAGGCAGTGGTGGGATTTAGCCAGTTCATATCACTTCGGGAGAACCCGTTGTTAACTTTCTGAGCAGTTTAGTGAACTGGTTGTTGGAAGAAATCATTAGGGCAAAGAACCAGTTGTTAAATTATTTGAATCCCATGACTGATCTAAGGAATTAATCCAGCATAGCTTGCAAAAGACAATTATTTACACATAACACACACACACACACACACGCACACAATTTCTATAGCTGCTCATCATATAAGTGTTGTACAAGAAGTTGAAACTAAACAGCAGTAACATTGAGAAACCAACAAATCACATATTAAAAGTTCAGAACCTTTAAAAAATCCAATTTTACCATAAAACTGTAATAAACACGCCCATCATGAAAGTTCATTTAATATTCTGGCCTAAATACCTAAGGGAAGAGTCAGTTGTGAGGGCCTTATAGGAAACAAAGTGTAGCCATACAAATCTCTGAGGGAGCCACAAAGCAGAAGAGGTAAGATATAAGATTTGACTCCTGGGTCCAGCAAAATAATATACTTAATACAAACATGGGTTTCCTATCAGTTCTGTGTAGTTATATTTATTTCCTATTGTTGGTTAGTTGTTTTATTACTACTTCGTTATTTAGAGAGGAAGGAAGGAATAAGGAAGGAGTAAGGAAAGAAGGAAGGGAATTCTTATCCAAGGAAAAATGGAAAATACTAAACTTTATTGTCCATATTATTTTGTTCCATTACCCAGTCTTTTACAGCTTTTGGTGCCCCAAGGAATGTTAACTTGGCTTCTAGTTCTAGATAGTACTCACCTGTTTTAGATGGATATGTGAAAGCAGTGACATGCAGTCAGGTGAGGCAAGTGAGACACAGCCTCACCTCTCATCATGAAAAAAAAACATACGAGAGCTTGCTGTGAGGTTTTACCTTGCTCAGCCTCTCAGGCGACAGCTGCTGATGACTCTGCTTAACTTTAAAAAAGCCTCAAAAAAGCGCCCTCTACTATGAGGCAGGACTTTTTGAGGCTTTTTTTAAACAGTTAAGAAGAGTCATCAGCAGCTAGCTCAGCCTCGCCTCAGCTGTCGCCTGAGAGGCTGAGCTCGCTAAAGCCTCACAGCAAGCTAAAGCTTCACAGCAAGCTCTCATATGTTTTTTTTCTTTTCACTCTCCTCTCCCATTAGCCCCAAAAGCTGCTTCTTGACAAAGAAGCCTAAGCAAAGGAGGGCTGGGTGGAGGAAGAGGAAACTTTTCCATCGAATGACTCACTGCCCTAGACTCGAGGAGACCCTCTCTGTAGTCCCTCTCATCTGGCCGGGATGCCAGCGAGAGTGTTGGGCTGAAGGAAAGAGGGATACACACATTCTCTCTCTCTCTGTCTCTCTGTCTCTCTGTCTCTGTCTCTCTGTTTCTCTCTCTCTCTCTCTCTCTCTCTCTCTCTCTCTCTCTCCCTCCCTCCCTCCCTCCCCTCTCTCTCTCTCTCTCTCTCTCTCTCTCTCTCTCTCTCTCTCTCGCAAATGGCAAATCCGAGCAGCCGCTGCTGGGAGCCTATCACACACGTTCGGGCAGTGGGGGGGCTTTCTTGCACGCCTTCAGAAAGCCCCCTGAGCATTCTCTCCTCTCCCCCGACACCCCACTGACTAAAGCACTTTCTTTCGCCCGATGAGAGAGAGAGAGAGAGAGAGAGAGAGAGAGAGAGAGAGAGAGAGAGAGAGAGAGAGAGAATCCCTCCTTCCTTCAGCACAACACTCTCACTGGCCAGCCTCACCAGCCATAAACCTCACCACACATCACTGGAAAGCACTAGTCACTTTTGAATGGCAAATTGAGATTAGATTAGATAATATGCCTAGCTGTGGTGTTTACACTATAAAATTTGTACAATAATATGAACAATAAAATAGGAGAGAAACGTATCCCTCTTAACATTCCTGCTGTTTAATTCAATGCCTCAGATGATCTGCTAATAGTTGATCATCCATAATTGTGTTAGAATTTTTATCCTTGACTCTTCATAATATTATTAGGCCCATTGTCTAACTTTCAATTATACTACTTAGAACCTCCTATAGAAGTATTTCAGATTTTAAAAGCAATCTTGATCATTTCTAGGTGATAACAGCCTGTTTGAGCCTTGAGGATTCAAAGAAGACTAAACAGTTCCTTAGGCATGGAATAAATCCAGGAGAAAAGGCCACCGACTTCATCATATTAATGGAATCTCTACGCTATACAAATGATCAGACATGGCCTGAACTGTAAGTGATGAAAGAATGTACTGAAGAAAGCATCCTTTTATTTTAACTTTCTGCATTGAGTATTCTCCCCCTATAGATAATAGGAAAGCTAACTTTGAAGAGAATCTGTGATGATTTATTCACTGATTGTAAATGTCTGCATAGAAAAAGGCCTTTGCATTAATGTGGTCTTTCTAAAATATACCCGGTTAAATCCAAATATAGTCTTCCTTAGACCACTGGAATAAATGGGAGGGGTTAATCAGGAATATAAGCCTCACTGAATTTTTGGGCAGCTAAATTTGGATGCAATCCACAGATTTTATTTATTGTGTTTTAAGATTATGCTTGATTGGCTATTTTTGACTTTTTTGTTTAATTGTTTATTAGGCAATATGAAACATAGGGAGGTGTCAGTGTCATTATTGTAATTCTTCAGGGGTGAAAAAAGAGCTTTACCAAAGCATTTTTTAAAAATATGACAATGATGCTCTGAGCCTGGTTATTTTTACTCTTAAATTACCCTCATCCAAATGAAGTTATTTGAGTGTAAATATTCACAGACTGGAATCTGGTTCCCTTGTTTGGCATTTCTATTAAATGCTGTCAAACAATGTATTGCCCAAGTTAACTAACCAGTGTATATTAATTTCTACTGAAAACCCAGAAACCATTTTCAAGACTGTACAGTGAAAGAAAGCCAATGAATGCTGGTGCACAAATAGATAATAATGTCATCCCATGCCAAGAATGTACCTGCAAAGCCTGATTTGGGTACAAAAAAAAAACATCCCAAAAAAGAGAGATTAGATACAATTTCAATTCTTCTTCCTTCCCTGCCCCTTTCCTTTCACCTAGCTAACCCAGTGATTCCATAGGTAAAAATGAAGAATTTCTCCTCTGTTGGGCTGATGCTTAGAATAATAGGAGATCTGCAGTAGGCAGCTTTCAGTGTGGCCCTTCTGCAAAGCAGCTGTTGCATAGTCTGATAGTGGGAAGCTGCAACCAGATGTTTCAGTTTGCTCCTGGCTTTTGCTACTTAGGTTAATGAAAAGTGAGGCAGGAGGGAGGCTAGACCAATATAAGGCAGAAACAATGGAATCATCTGCCATATGAAGCGGGGGGGGGGGATAAGAATTTGAATGGGCAAGCAAACAAAGGATGTGGCCGAAGCCGTAGGCACTTCAGCAATCTGGCAACCGAGAAGCAATTTTGGAAACAGAGCAGTGCAGCCGCAAACCCACAATTTGCAAGGATAGCATGACCCATGTGCCAATAGGAATATTGGCTGTTCTGTAATACCCTATGCATGTATGTGGAGATATGTATCCCACTTCCAAATATTACCTTGCAATAATCATGTGATAAATAACCAGAACCTGTGATAAACTGGATATTTCTTTTGACCTTCTGATTAGCTAATTCATCTTTTTTGGGATGTGCTGAAAGACTTTACATTAATTCTACCTCTGCCTCCAATTAGATAAATATTTTGATGCACCATTTGATTTTTATTTTATGAACAGGTTGCACTGGGGCTGGGGAAGAGGCCTTCCTTGGAGCATTTAAATAAGTCCATATTTCATGGACATTGTCTATCTATCTTCTATCAAATATTAAAACCATCCCTCCCCCTCATGAAGTGACTCTGATGTTACTGTAATAATAAGAATAAAAAATTCAAGCAGACAAGCACCTGCCATATAAAACACTCCAGACTGTCAACTGTCAATAAGTAAGCTAAGTTGTAAATGTGGCAGTACCCAGAGGCAGTAGATTGCAAGAAAAAGCACTGGAGAAAATCATAAAATAGAAAGAATTGCAAATAGAAATAGAACGTCTGTGGCAAAAGACAACAAAAGTAGTACCAATAGAAATAGGCGCCTTGAATGCAATCCCAAAACACTCCACATGAACATCATTGGCATTGACAAAATTACCATCAGTCAATTGCAAAAGGCAGCCTTACTAGGAGCAGCTTAGATCATGTGATGATACCTTTAGCATCATCAAACACAAACACCTGCCTTTTCCAGGTCCTTGGAAAGGACTCAATGAATAGGTGAATAAAAATGCCAAATCTAATTTGGCTGACTATGCAACAAAACACAATAATTTCTGGAAGAAATACCATTTGCCTGCAAGCAAGAACTAGTGGGACCACAAAATAGACAAAATAATAGAAAATGAAGAAGTTAAAGTGCTCTGAGTGTTAGAATTCAAGCAAACAGGTCTTGCCACACAACAATCCAACTTAACAATTTTTGATTTAAAAAAAGACAAGTATGGATTGTTTTATGAGTATTTATAGATCTTTTATTGGGTGTTTTGTAAGTGCTTAAAATTGTGGGAATAGGTGATATATATTTACAAATATTGATAGAATACCTTTTCTATTTTCAACACTCTAAATTATCTAAATAACAGAATGTAAACAATCTTCAATTAATATTGTATAAATACTACTGTATCGAAATATTACAATGTATCAGAATTTCTAACAACATAATAAAAAAGGGGAGAAAGGAAATACTTCCCCCAGGCCAACAATTTCATAAGGGAAATCAAAATTTCTTCTAATTTTACATTTCTTTCTTATGTTTACTCGTTTTTTTAAGAAATACGTTTTCTGAAGTCCGCCCCAAGAGAAATCCTGTTATGAGTTAAAACTTTTTACCAGAGTATGTCAGGTTTGCAATTTGACATGGTTGTCAGATTCCCACTTGAAGTCATGAAAACATGTCCGGAGAACAAGACTTTGCTGAAGGGAGTGTGCAAAATCAGGCTGGTGACCTCAACTGCATGGCTGAATCCCTGCCCCTTTTCTTGTGTGTTGGTTTATTTTATATCTATTTATTATGAGCTGCGATGGTTCAGTGATTAGAGTGCAGTATTGCAGGCTACTTATGCTGATCACCAGCTGCCAGCAGTTTGGCAGATCGAATCTCACCAGGCTCAAGGTTAACTCAGCCTTCCATCCTTCCAAGGTGGGTAAAATGATGACCCAGATTGTTGGGGGTAATATGCTGACTCTGTAAACAGCTTAGAGAGGGTTGTAAAAGCACTATGAAGCAGTATGTAAGTCTAAGTGCTATTGCTACTGTTTATACCATTCAGTAGACGAACTCTTTGCAATTAAATACAAATGTACAAAATACATTCTGAGTGAAAACAATGTATAATAAAATCAAATAAAATCATGTATGTTAGGGAAACGATTTTCAAACTTGTCAAGTTTAAGATGTCTGGATTTCAACTCTAACATGCTGGCTGGAGAATTCTGAGAGCTGACACTACACTAGGGTGTCATATGTCAAACCTATGGTGTCATTCAAAACCTAAAACAATATAAATTAAAATATAGCGAAAAGCCTGGGAAAGTAGGTCTTCTCCTGATGTTGAAATGATACTGAAGTGGATTCCACAAGAACCTCACTGAATATTTATTCTTGAATCTTCAAAATTATGGTTCCTGGTGGCTGCAGTTTTCTTGGCAACATTTTTGGAAGTGTTTTGCCCCTGCCTTCCTAAAACTGGGAGAGAATGCTTGGCCTAAGGTCACCCAGCTGGCTTCATGCCTAAGGCAGGACTAGAACTCACAGTCTTCCAGTTTCTATCCTGATGTTTTAATCACGGTAGCAAACTATCTGAGATGAGGCATATCTCATTTCCATTGGTTCCCAACTCTGTCACAGCTGTCTTCCTGACCATTTTTTACTATCTCATGAAGATACCTCTCTTGGGCAGAATGAATCCTATTATATTGTATTATACTGATATTTATTTCTTGCAAGATGAAAGCAAACACCATGTGAGCCATTTAGGTGATATTTCAGCTGGGATTTCAGCAGTTTTCGTTTGCGGATCTTTGCCAGTTCGCATAGATGTTTGTTGGTCCGTATTGTTCACACAGGTATTCACGTAATATTTAATTTATCCCTTTGTTGCTATAATCATTCATGGGGAAGGGGGAAGTTAATAGTCAAGTGCTTTGAATGATGGGGCACAGGTTCTAATGGTAGATAATGGCTCCTTCTCTCGTCATACCTGTGCCAAAGCAGAATTACTTCTTCTGATGTTCAGCATCACCTTTAGGTACATAATAGACACACTTCCTTTCTTCCTTTGCTTACAGCAACAAAGGAAAATGATGGGATGCCACTGTGTAATGCAAAATGCCATTCATAAGTCATGCAAACTCTAAACCCTATGTATAATAAATCTGTTCTTTAGGGACAGTCCTTTCCATGTCATTGTCTGCTACTTATGTTGTCGTTCATCTAGCTAATTACCGTTTTGAAAGGTATAGTCCTGCTGTCATGGCTAGATTAGCAGCAAGTGTTTGGCTGGCTACTTTCTTGTCACAGTTGATAATTATTTAATGAGTTCTGTCCTTCCCCAGGAATGTAAGATTGGGAGAGAATTGGACCTATTTTATCACAGTAGCATTGCTGTGATTGTTGGCAGATTTGACAACAGCTGAGCTGGATTCCACTAAGATGGGAGGAGAAGAATGTCAATAAGTAGCATCTGAATTGGTCAGGAGCTGAAAAAGATATTAGCAGCAATGAGTAGGTCTTGATAGGAACTCTCTCATCAGCTTCTCTGCTTTTAGCTTGAAGCTCTAAGAACTTTCTAAGGGTGGAATTATTGTTCAGTTACTTGTCTGGAGTCTGATTTTTAAGCATGTGATAGATCATAAGAAGAAAAAGGGGATGAAAGTATCTATGGACTCATGGGTGAAATAATGAGAAAACATGCTTATGTTGTTAGGAGATGACATAAGAAAAACAATTTGATTACACAGATTTCTGGACTCCCAACCTAAGGTACGAAAACAGGAACATTTTGATATTGTCCATTAACAGTGCTATAACCAGACTTATTTAGCTTAGGAACCAACAGTCCCCTAACTGGATCTATAGAGGAACAGTTCCAAGCTTGATTCCTCAGTTTGAACAACTAATCTATGAGTTTGTTTCAGTCTACAGATAAATCCTCAGGCTTTATAAATCACAGTAGCCATCACTGTGTCAAGTAGTCCTTGCTTATCTGCTGCAGAACTTGGTTACTGCCCGTTTTAATCAGTGACTCTTGGCAATAGAGACATATTTCTGTGCAAACATCAAGTAGCTGCAAATATCTGCTTCTGACAGTTTGAGATCCCAACTTTTCTAAAATAAAAAAAGCCTCTCAAACATTTGAGATGGTTTAAAAAGATTTCCTAAATATGAAGATACAGTTGTATGGAGCATGGCTATAAATTATGAGAAACTGGATAGTGCCGTGTGATATGGTAAAAATGTTTGGTGGGGGGAAAAGATGTTGACTTAAAAGGATACAGGATGCAATTATTATCATCCTGTTCTCCACTCCACCCTGTCACTCTCCATGGGGAAGCCTTTGGAAAATTAACTTTCCAAAGCTGGGTCTGCATTTCAAAGAATGTTTCCACTGGTGGCAATGAAATATAAATAATAATTTAAAAGTGATTTTCTTGTGGGGATGGGGTGGGAAAAGATAGCCTGAAAACAACTCAAGATTCTTTGCAACCAAAATTACTGAGAGGCTGGAGCTGTTTTTAGGAATTTAATAGGGCAAAAAAATGTACTTAAGGATCTTGATGTTAGTATATGACATTATTTCTCACAATTTTTAAAAAATAACGAAATCGAAGCTTTATATACTGAAACAACAAAAGTATCAAGCCATCACAATAATGTATAATCATGAAATGTCTGTTTAAATAAAAAGATGTTGAACACATGCTGAAAAAATGGTAATGTAGACAACTTTCAAATCTTTGTGGGAAGAATCTTTCATAGTCAAAGAACCAATGTTTGTGTCTCTTGTTGAAACAAAATTCACTGAGGGTCCTTGGTGGAGAAACTCCCATTGCAAATTTAAAAAAAAAACATTATCCAAACAAACAAACAGCAATAAAGAAGACTCTGCTTGTAAGGAGGTGAGGTGAAGAATGAATTCAGCACAGTAGGTGAAAATTAATTTACAACTTTCACTGTGAGGTGGCATGATGCTGTTGAGCACAATGGTCTTTTGATAGCCGTTTAGGAGGTCTTCAGAAGAACACAAAAATCCAATATTGGGTGAAGCAAATAAGTAAGAACTTAATTCTAATTTTACCATACTATTTTTTTCTGTTTCTTTCAACAGCACAAGAGACTTCTTTGTGTGAGCTAGCCTTTCAGCTGGAGTGCACTCAACACCTTTCCATTTGCTGAGAAGGGAAATGATTCTTGAACCAAATAATGACTATGGCTTTCAATCAACAGCATTTCCTATGGTATGAGTAATCTCACAGCTCAAAGCCCAAGTTCTGTTAAAGGAAGGGAGAAGATCGGCTGGAGTTCTGCCTGTTTCGCTTGAAGTATGTTGGTTGGCCAGGCAAAAGAAAAATGCATGACACTGTTAGCAATAATGACCTTTATCTGAGTATAAGGCAATGGTAATCATCGAAGATTTATAGCTGTCCTACCAGAATCCCATTATTTGAGGCAGAAACAATAACACTTTCAGATAATAACAGGACGGCAAGAATGTTTCTCTTCCTCTTGATCATGAAATAATTATTCTTCATTCTTTATCCAGCCAAATGAATTAAGCAAACACACTTTTCACATGGAAACTCAAACTTCAGAAGAAAAATAAAGAAACTCCTTTAAGGACAGGAAGAGGATGATAAGAGAGATCATTTTGTCAGCTGGAGTCAGAGTGTTGATCTCTTGTTTAGAACCCATGAACTCCAGCTGGCTAGGATATTTATGCCTAGCATTGGCACATATCATTTTCTACCCCGTTGCATATTTATTTTGCTTTTCAAAAAATTGTGGCTGTGCATTAGAGAGCTGTCTCTTGTCTTCTAATAGTTACCTTATTTTGACCTGAATGTGAATGAAATCTGGGTAGAAGCATTTAACTGGGATCAGGGAGAGAGTGGCAGTATCGTGATTATGGAATAGTTAATCTTACAAAATAAGATTTTACCTCATTACAGACCATCATCTTTTAGCAGGCTTTTATTGTTTTGTTTTAATTATTTATTTACCTAATTTAAATAGCTTCCCATCTCACAAGCAAGTGACTCTGGGTGGCATACAATAAAACTAAAACAATAAATACCTAAAACCGTTATAGTTAACAATGATAAAAAAGCATTTAAGAATATATAAATAGATAAACTAAGAATAATAGATGAAGGAATGTTATTAAGAGAGTTACTACACTAGTTCACCTATTACCTGGAATCTCTAAACCTTCTGGAATTACTAGATGTTGAGGGACCTTCTAAAATGATGAAGCCAATCTTACCTCGGGGGGAAAAGATTCCCCAAATGTGGATGCCACAGTAGAGATGGTCTGCCACTTGGGACCCACTAGATGTAACTTCATAGATGATGAAACCCATAACATTCCCATCAGTGGTAGGATTCAAATTTTTATTACTACCGGTTCTGTGGGCATGCTTGGTGGCCATGGCATGGCTTGGTGGCCATGGCAGGGGAAGGATACTGCAAAATCTTCATTCCCTCCCCACTCCAGGGAAAGCATACTGTAAAATCTCCATTCCCTCCCCACTCCAGGGAAAGGATACTGTAAAATCTCCATTCCCTCCCCACTCCAGGGAAAGGATACTGTAAAATCTCCATTCCCTCCCCACTCCAGGGAAAGGATACTGTAAAATCTCCATTCCCTCCCCACTCCAGGGAAAGGATACTGTAAAATCTCCATTCCCTCCCCACTCCAGGGAAAGGATACTGTAAAATCTCCATTCCCTCCCCACTCCAGGGAAAGGATACTGTAAAATCTCCATTCCCTCCCCACTCCAGGGAAAGGATACTGTAAAATCTCCATTCTCTCCCCACTCCAGGGAAAGGATACTGTAAAATCTCCATTCCCTCCCCACTCCAGGGAAAGGATACTGTAAAATCTCCATTCCCTCCCCACTCCAGGGGAAGGTTACTTCAAAATCCCTATTTCCTCCCAATCAGCTGGGACTCGTGAGGCAGAGAATGGATGGGGGTGGAGCCAGTCAGAGATGGTATTTACTGGTTCTCCGAACTACTCAAACTTTCCGCTACCAATTCTCTAGAACTGGTCAGAACCTGCTGAATACCATTTTTGATCCCCATTCTTTTGGAGCCAGTGAAGCAGATGAAATTGGGGAGAGGTGGTCCTTCAAAAAAAAAAAAAAAACCTCCTATGCCATGTAGGCCCTTGAATTGGACTCTGAGCCATAATAATGTAGCTCTTGCAGCAGAGCTGAATCAGTAACACACATTACTGCTCGTGTTACTGCATTTTCAAGGTTTTGATAACAATCTTTAAAGCGCTCCATGGCTCAGGACCTAGTTACTTGCGGGATCGTATTCTGCCCCATACATCCCTGCGACCAATCCGCTCGCACAGAGAGGGCCTCCTCCAGGTGCCGTCCACCAGACAGTGTCAAGGGGCGGCGCCTAGGAGTAGAGCCTTCTCTGTGGCGGGCCCAGCCCTGTGGAATGACCTCCCCCCGGATATTAGGAATACCTCTGACCTCCGCTCCTTTCGTGTAAAGCTCAAGACCCACCTTTTTCAAGTTGCTGGCCTGGCTCAACTTTGATCCAACTATATCGCTCCTGACGGGTTTTTTTATTTGGGGTATTTTAATTGCATTCAATTTATTTAGGGTTTTTTAAACATTGTGTTTTTACTTGTTTTTATCTATCAGTTCACCTCCTCCTTGTATATGTCGTGTATATGTCTTGGTATATGTTTTGTTATATGTATGTCAATATATTTATTTCCTATGTTTTGTTGTACGCCGCCCCGAGTCCTTCGGGAGAGGGTGCGGCTAAGAAATAAATATTTATTATTATTATTATTATTTTGAACCAGCTGAAGTTTCCAGCTACTCTTCAAGAGCAGCCTCATGTAAACCATCTTACTTATACAGTCCAAACAGGAGGTGATCAGTACTTGAGTGACTATAAGGAGAGCCCCTTGGTCTAGAAGCAGGCACAACTGGTAAACAATATGAAGTTAGGCAAAGACCCTCATAACAACAATTGTCCCTGCTCCTAAAGCAGGAGTTGTGAGTCCACAAGGATTCCCAGATGGCATATGGGTTTTATGTAGGACAGTGCAGCCCTCTCCAGTACCAGAGATAGTCTAGTCCTAGAGCCAGAGAGCCTCCAAGCCCAAAACCACTCAGTCTTGCCAGAGTTCAGCTAAAGCCTATTGTTCCCCATTCAAATCTCCACAACCTCCAGACACTGGCATAAGATCAGAATCAGAATACAGTTGGAAGGGACCTTGGAGGTCTTCTAGTCCAGGCCCCGGCTCAAGCAGGAGATAACTGTCCAGTCTTAAAAACCTCCAATGATGAAGCACCCACAACATCTGAAGGCAAGCTGTTCCATTGGTTAATTGTTCACATTTATTCACAGCATTGCTGAATTTGCAGGAGCTGAGATGTACAGTTGGGTATCATCAGCATATTGATAATAGTTACCTGCAGGATCGCATCCTACCACATACGTCCCTGCGACCTATCCGCTCACACAGAGAGGGGCTCCTCCTGGTGCCGTCTGCTAGTCAATGCCAGCGGGCGACACCTAGGAGTAGATCCTTCTCTGTGATGGGCCCAACCCTCTGGAATGACCTCCCCCCAGACATTCGAACTACCACCGACCTCCGTTCCTTCCGGCAAAAGTTAAAGACTCACCTGTTTCAATCAGCTGGCCTGGCACTTTCTTAGTTTTACCTCCCAGGGATTTATTTTATTTTAGGGTTTGGGGTTTTAATTGTGATGTTTTAAGATTAGAATTATTTATTTCTTAGTACAGCCTATTTCCCCCTCCAAATGTATCTTAAATGTAGTTTAAATGTATTTAATTATTATGAATGATTTTATTATATTGACTGTACACCGCCCCGAGTCCCTTTTTGGGAGAGGGGCGGTCTAAAAATCTAAGAAATAAAATAAAATAAAATAATAATATTTCACCCTATGGCAATGAATGTGCACCAGAGAAATGTAGGTGCTAAATAGAAGCAGAAAGAGCACTTACCCCTACAGCATAGCAGAGTAGGATAGGGTATGACTGGAATTGATCCTGGAAAAAGGAAGATGCCTCGATCATTTTTTAATCAGAAAGGAGAGATGCAAATGCCTTGAAGTTTTTTTAAAATAATAAATCGTGATGGATATCTTTCGAACTCTAGATATTCTTATAGAAGTGGAAACCAGAACCATTGCAAAAGTAAGCATTGCTTTTGAACCACTGCATTATTCATACTAAAACCATACATCATATTTATGGATCCGAGCTTTCATCAATAGGAAGAAAAGTGATCCTGGCTGTTACCACGTGGTATCAAAACTTGACACCATTAAGCAAGGTCCATCAAGGATCCAGTACTCATTGGGTGTGGCCTCTTTCTTTTCTTCTGTTTGACCCCAGAGCCTGTCCAGATAAATGAACAATGATAAGAATAAGAAGAAACTGCATCAGACTGCAGTTATCTTGCTCTTTTACATTGGCCCAATACAAAGAAATAAACAAATGTAAATGAAGGGGATGAAACTTTAGCCTATTTTGCCCAGGAGTTCCTCCTACCTGGAGCTGATACAAAGGTTGCATCTGGCATTTTGGAGTTTAGAATCATGCAGTACACACAATGTCTTTCCTCTTCCTTTTCAATATGGTGCAGAATTGCATGATTTGCAGAGGAAGTCATCTAGTTGGTGGCAATGATGGGAAACAGAAAGTAGGAGTGCCTTTTCTTGCAAAGATTATAGGTCAAATCTCCTGAATTCTAGGGATGTGGCAGTCTTGACAGCCTTTTGATACCTCCTTCCCCAGGAGCTATTTCATAAGGGAAACAAATCTGCAAAGTTGGCTGCATATCTTAGATTTTACATTCTTATCTCCTAAACAGTAGAAGGGAAGCTCTAGACCAGGGCTGTCAAACTCCCGGCCCACGGGCCGAATGCGTTATGTGCTGGCCATGCCCACAGATGGTTTACTGGGGGGGGGGAGAAAGTCCAGATACATCACATGACACCACCACGATGATGTGAGTTTGACATCTGCTCTAGACAATCTGTTTTTTTTTCTTCCCCACATTCCCAAGTTTGTTTGGAGCAAGTATATTGAAAGATTTCTAGTGTGCTTTCTAATAGACCTGACAGTGCAAATTGTCTCTTTTCACAGTGATAATTATCCGAGGAGCAAGACGCTATCAAAGATATTTTGACTACCTTAACAAAAAGTCTTAAAATTACTAGAGATATAGCCTATAACTAGAACAAGAAAATCTCGCTTCTATGTGATGAAAGGGGAAAAAAACAGGAATAAAAAAGAAGCTGCTTTCTTCATTTAAATGGAATTCTTATAATTCTGCTGGGTCTGTCTGTGGAAAGGGAAGCAGAATGGTGTGAACAGATTCCTGCTGAGGAACAGAGGTCATTTCCTGCTTTGAGGAGAAGAAGGCATGTGACATAGGGATGTGCTAGTAAGAGCTGCTGGAGATGTTTATTAAACGTAGTGGGAAAATAGACAGTTGGGTCATCTGGAAAATAACTATTAGAAGAAAATGTTTTCTTCAGATTTATCCCAGGGTTAGAAAAATCAAATTCAGCTGGACTGTGTAAGGTATTGTCATAACCAGTCCACAAATATACAGCGTTAACAACCAACAGGGCACCATGTCATAGAATTCAGGAGTCTACAGAGAAGATGAGTAGAAGCCAAATTATGATGTGTGTGATAATAACTCAAAGGCCATGCTGATGTAATTGTGTGACAATGTCTGGTATAAGTACATCAGTCAGGGCCTTGGTGTAAATGATGCCACTGTAGACGTGTCATGTTTTGCTCTGAGCTCGGAATAAAACATCCATACTATCTGAACTTTTCAGGTTTCCTATGTTTTTACAGAATGTCTTAAATGACACTGGGGAAAGTAATACAAAACATTTAGTTCCTTTGTTTTCATGTCAGTGCTACAAAAGTAGATTGGATTATTGCGCATCCAGAATTATATCTAAACCCAGCCATCAGAAGAAGCGAGCGAAGTGTTTTCATTATTTTTGAAAACATTCTCATAGCAAACAAAAGTAACCTAGCTTGCCCTAAAACTGCTGTAGAAGCCCAGCAAAGAAGCAAGTCATAGCCATTTGACTCATTTAAACGAGGACACATTAAGAACGCGCAGTCGGTTGGGAGACCGGGGTTTTTGGTCATTCCCGGTCGTTTGTACCAACCCCTGCATACTAGGTGGTCAGGTTCCACAGGCCCAAGGCCTGAGACTGCTGTTATGCAACGCGAGGTCCGTTGTCAATAAGGCCCCCCTCATTCATGATCTTATTTTGGAGGGGGAGCCGGACCTCGCAGGAATAACCGAGACCTGGTTGGGCTGCGAGGGAGGTTTACCCCTCGTGGAATTGTGCCCACCAGGTTATCGAGCATTTCATCAGCCTCGGGCCCAGGGGAGGGGCGGCGGGGTAGCAGTGATTATTCGGGAAGACCTTGAGCCGAGAGAGTTCACCGTGCCACAGACATCCGGGTGTGAGTCCCTTGTCGTGAGATGGGGCCCAGGGAGGCAGTTGGGCCTGCTGATAGTATACCTGGCTCCTCGCTATACGTCAGCGGCCCTGCCTGAACTCCTTGAGCTGATCTCATCGGTGGCGGTTGAGACCCCCAACCTTATAGTGATGGGGGATTTCAATCTGCCGTCGATGGGAGAAGCGTCTGAGGGGGTTCGGGAGTTCATGGCTTCCATGACAGCCATGGACCTGACCCAGTTAATTCAGGGCCCTACTCACGAGGGAGGTCACACGCTGGACCTTGTTTTTGTCTCAGGCCGGTGGATGAGTGATCAGGGAATAGGGGACTTAGCCATTACTCCCCTGTCATGGTCGGATCACTATCTTCTCCGGCTGGACTTCCCTGGTGCTACCCCACACCGCGAGGAGGCGGAACTGGAAGGTATTAGATGGTTCCGCCCCAAGCGCCTGTTGGAACCAGATAGGTTCCAGACGGAGCTTGGGCCACCTCCTGTGGATTTGACCCGCCCCCAAGTGGAGGACCTGGTAGACGCATGGAATAGTGCGACTACCGGGGCCCTGGACCGGGTGGCGCCTTTGCGGCCTCTCCTGCGGCGACAAACCACCCTGGCTCCCTGGTTTACCGAGGAGCTAAGGGTGATGAAACGCCAAAGGAGACGCCTAGAGAGTCGTTGGAGATCCTCTCGTTCCGAATCTGACCGAGCACAGGCACGAGCCTATTTGAGGACGTACCTTGTGGCATTAAGAGCGGCCAAACGTCAACATTGCGCCGCCCTTATTGCGTCTGCAGATAACCGCCCTGCCGCCTTGTTTCAGGTGACTCGCTCCCTCTTGTTTGAGAGGCCGCGGGAAGCCCCTTTACAGGGTAGAGCAGAGGAGTTTGGGAAATATCTACATGACAAAGTCGCTCAAATCCGGATGGGATGGGCCCCCTTCAGTGGTTCAGTAGAGACGCCCGTGGCGAGTCTTGAGGGTCCGTTTTGGGAGGAGTTTGATTCGGTTGCCATCGAGGATTTGGACAGGTTGCGTGGACGTCTGCGACCCACCACATGTTTATTGGACCCGTGTCCCTCCTGGCTTGTACTGGCATCCTGGGAGGTTACACGTGACTGGCTCCTGGTCCTAGTGAACACTTCGTTGGGTGAGGGGTCTCTACCAGCCGCCTTGAAAGAGGCGGTGGTGAGACCCCTGCTCAAGAAGCCTTCCCTGGACCCGACGGACCTAGTCAATTACCGTCCAGTCTCCAACCTTCCTTTTCTAGCGAAGGTTGTAGAGAGTGTGGTGGTACAGCAGTTCCCACGCCACCTGGAGGAAAATGATTATCTAGACCCGCGCCAGTCCGGCTTCCGACCCGGGCACAGCACGGAGACGGCCTTGGTCGCATTGGTGGATGATCTCTGGCGGGCCAGAGATAGGGGTTGTTCCTCTATCCTGGTCCTATTAGACCTCTCGGCGGCTTTCGATACCATTGACCATGGTATCCTGTTGCACCGGCTGGAGGGGCTGGGAGTCAGGGGCACCGTTTTACGGTGGTTTGGCTCCTACCTCACTGACCGGACGCAACGTGTGTTGGCAGGGGAGCAGAGATCGACCCGGAGGCCTCTCACATGTGGAGTGCCACAGGGTTCGGTACTCTCGCCTCTCCTGTTCAACACATACATGAAACCGCTGGGCGAGATCATCCGTGGCTTTGGGGTGGGATATCATCTGTATGCTGATGACACTCAGCTATACATCTCCACCCCGAACCACCCCAATGAGGCCATCGAAGTGATGTCCCGGTGTTTGGAGGCCGTACGGATCTGGATGGATGGCAACCGACTGAAACTCAACCCTTCCAAGACGGAGTGGCTGTGGCTTCCGGCGCCCCGGTTCAACCAGGTGCTTCCATCTCTGGCCATTGGGGGCGTGCAATTAGCCCCTATGGAACAGGTGCGCAATTTGGGCGTCCTCCTGGATGCCCGGCTGTCCATGGATGACCATGTAACAGCCGTGGCAAGGGGGGCGTTCCATCAGGTTCGCCTGATGCGCCAATTGCGCCCCTTATTGGACCGGGATGCCCTACGCACAGTCACCCATGCGCTGGTGACGTCTCGCCTGGACTACTGCAATGCTCTCTACATGGGGCTTCCTTTGAGATGCACTCGGAGACTACAGTTGGTCCAGAACGCGGCCGCGCGGGTGATCATGGGGAGGACTAGATTCTCCCCTGTAACACCTCTCCTGCGCGAGCTGCACTGGCTTCCTGTGGTCTACCGAGTGCGTTTCAAGGTCTTGATTATGATCTTTAAAGCGCTTCATGGCACAGGGCCTAGTTACATGCAGGATCGCATCCTGCCCCACACATCCCTACGACCAATCCGCTCTCACAGAGAGGGACTTCTCCGGGTGCCGTCCGCCAAACAGTGCCGGGGGGCGACACCCAGGAGCAGAGCCTTCTCTGTGATGGGCCCAGCCCTGTGGAATGACCTCCCCCGTGACATCAGGATTACTTCCGATCTCCGCTCCTTCCGTGTACAACTGAAGACCCACCTCTTTCAACTATCTGGCCTGGCTCAACCGTAATTTTTTCGTACCCCTCCTGACTGTCTGTTTTTAACATTTTGAATTTGGATTGTACATGGGGTTTTATAATTAGGGTATTTTAATGGTTTTTAATTGTCTATGTATTGTATCTGTTAACCTCCTCCGTACATGTGTGTCTTTGTATTTATGTATGTCATGGGTTTATGTAAATGTTATATGTTTTTTACTCCATTGTACGCCGCCCCGAGTCCTATTCGGAAAGGGAGCGGCTAATAAATTTAAATTGATTGATTGATTGATTGATAAACCAGAATGGAGAATGTAACAACAAAAAGACAGTGATGGCTCTGTTCAGAAACAACTTAATTTTGGCATTTGCCGTTTGAAACTTCAATAGTAATATTTTAGAGTAGATATCTGAAATGCCAGACGTTGCTCAATGCATTCTTTTACATTTGGCATTCTGCCTGACACACGTACAAACCAAGCTCAATAAAAGAGCTCACAAAATAACCACATTATGATGTAACACAACCCATGAATCCCAATACCTACATGGCAAAACATTTAAATAGAGTCCTCAACTTACAACAGTTGTTTTAGTGACCGTTCAAAATTACAACGGCACTGAAAAAAGTGACTTATGCCCATTTTTCACACGACCATTACAACATCCCCCATGGTCACATGATTTACATTCAAAAGCTTGACAACTGACTCACATTTATGACAGTTCAGGTGTCCCAGGGTCATGTGATCTCCTCTTGCGGCCTTCTGACAAGCAAAGGTCAATGGGGAAACCAGATTCACTTAATGATCGGGTTACTAATTTAAGAACTGCAGTGATTTGGTTAACAAATGTGGCGAGAAAAGTCATAAAATAGGGCAAAACTCACTTTTAAAAATTCTTACTTAACAACACAAATGTTGGGCTCAATTGTGGCTATAAGTTGAGAACTACCTATAACCTTAATTACCAGATAGGAAGTAACCTTTTGCTGTGCCTGAAATGTTCACAGTCTCTTAATATGTTTAAACTAACACATTTTCATCCCATCTCCTTTAATTAGCACCAGCAAATGATAAAAGGAATGATAACTGTGTTTGTTGTTATATTGAATAATGTGTCTCCTTGGCTTGGCCGTAACCTAAAAAACAATAACAAACCAATCACAGAATACTGGAGCACTCAAAACAGTATGGAAAGAATGTCCTTATTTTTCTTCTAAAGTTGAGACAAGCACAGAGCCTATAGTGCTGAGCTTGAGACAAAACTTCGGAACACAAGGTATTTTGTTCTGACTTTAGAATATATTTAAAAAGTTGGATTTTTGAACTCAGAACATTTCAAACTGTAAACATTATGCACAAAACTAATGTAGTGGAGCAAAAAGATAGAGAAGCACAGATTTCTGGCACAGCTTTCCCTAACCCAGCTTCTTCTAGATCAGGGGTGTCAAACTGGCGGCCCATGGGTCGGATGTGTCACGTGCAGGCCAGCCCCATCCCAGCTCTGCAAAGGCAAAAAACCATCACAATATGTCGTGATACATCACATGATGCGATCGAGTTTGACACCCGTGTTCTAGATAGTTGTGAAGAAGACCAAAAAACACGGTGCAAAGAAGCAGCTATATATCGATGTATTGGACCAGCATTAAGTAAATAGAATATAGAATAACAGAGTTGGAAGGGACGTTGGAGGTCTTCTAGTCCAACCCCCTGCTTTGGCAGGAATCCCTACACCACTTCAGACAAATGGCTATCCAACATCTTCTTAAAAACGTCCATTGTTGGAGAATTCACAACTTCTGGAGGCAAGTTGTTCCAATGATTAATTGTTCTAACTGTCCGGAAATTTCTCCTTAGTTCTAAGTTGCTTCTCTCCTTGATTAGTTTTTCTTTTGGCAGCTGCTGCACACTTCTGGCTCATATTTAAATGGTTGTCCACGAGGACTCCAAGATCCCTCTCACAATTACTACTATTGAGCAAGGTACCACCTATACTGTACCTGTGCATTTCGTTTTTCTTGCCTAAATATAGAACCGTACTTTTTTCACCATTGAATTTCAATGGGGTTTAGTTGAACTTTAAACAGATACTTCCTATCTTTCCATTAAAAGCTTATAAAAATAAATGATTCAAAATATGAAAATACAAATTGGAGTTGCAATTAAAAAAAGTAAAACTTCAAGGAATGTACATTTAAATCAAACCCAAAGGATCTAAACATTTTAAAACCTAATCTGCTGCTGTATTAAATGTCTGTAAGCTGTTGGAAATGTTCACGTTGTGTTGGTAGTCCAAGAAGGGTAAGTGAAAAAAGCCTCTCAAGAATGACTTCCATCTAATTATGAATGTTTACTTGTTTTTTACTTGCTATTAGGCATCTCCAGTCTGATGCCCTTCAACTGTGCTGGAAATACGATGGATGGGATTCTAGGAGTTGCAGTTCCAGGATCTCTGGAGATACCAGGTTGAGAAAACCCTTCGACTGTTTCCTTTGTGGTCTCATTCTCCTTCATTTTCCTCATATTATTCAGCACTTTTCCAGTGTAATTCTTTTCAATGCTTCCAAACTAAAGAGAAACTATTATTTGGTGGCTCAGTGTCTAACATAGAGCTTGTTGATCAGAAAGGTCAGCAGTTCAGTGGTTCGAATCCCTAGTGCCGCGTAACGGAGTGAGCTCTTGTTACTTGCCCAACTTCTCCAACCTAGCAGTTCGAAATCATGTAAAAATGTAAGTAGAAAACATAGGAACCACTTTTGGTGGGAAGGTAACAGTGCTCTGTGCACCTTTGGTGTTTAGTCATGCCGACCACATGACCATGGAGACGTCTTTGGACAGCGCTGGCTCTTTAGCTTTGAAACAGAGATAAGCACCGCTCCCTAGAGTCGGAAACGATTAGCACATATGTGTGAGGGGAACCTTTACCTTATTATTTGGAAAACATTTATCTATATAAATTCAACCTTCAAAAGAAGTCACTGGGTGGCATGTATGATTTTACTATTTGGTTGCATTGCGGTCCCCCCTACACACCCCAATTGCATTATTCTCCTTCTTTCTCTTGGATATATCTTTGCTGTCTCTCACTTTTTTCTTCTTTTCCTTTAATCAGTCTCTCCTCTCCTCCTTGCACTTTCTCATTCACAGTGGTTTAAATCTATAATGTAACACTTTGTTCATCTTCTGTATTGGAAATCGGTCACAATTACAGTATTTCCTCTGGGTCCAAGTGAAATAATGTCAACATCTTTCCAGTGGACTGAAGTGACACACTCATACTGACACAGATGCTTGTTCTTTTGTGTTCATTGACCTGCTTTCCTCCAGGATGCTTCTGTACAGAGGTTGCTTTGAAAGTTCAGCTGTGGGCTCCCTGCCACAAAATGTGCTCTGCTTAGCTGAAAGCTCATCGAGGACAATTTAACAACAGAAGCAGATGGCTCAAAGCTTTGCCGCAAATATTTCATTCAGGACTCCTAGTATAAGTCAAGACACTTTTCCACATGTTTGTTATGAGTTCAGTTTCCAAAATGGAATTTTGAGGGACATACAAGGCAGAGCAGGAGAATTATGCAATTATGATTGATTGATTGATTGATTGATTGATTGATTTTGTGCTATAGTCGGTGTTGTCTCTTAGCAACCACACACTGTAGATAATTTTCCACCAGGATGATCTGACCTTAATCTGTAATCTGTTCCTTCAGTTATCCAAAAGCCTCCGCCCTCCTCTCCAAATACTGCTCTAATTAAATCCATCTACCTTGCTGCTGGTCATTCTCTTGATTTTCCTTTAAGTTTTCTTAGAATAATGGACTTCTCAAGGAAGCTGGTCTTCACATAATATGTTCCAAATGTAATTTGATCCTAGTCATGGGTGTTTTGACTGAGAACTCTGGATTAATTCATTCTATGATTCATTCGGCAATATATTGTAAAAGATCTGGGAAATCCAGTAAAAGTTACTGACTACTCTAGTTTAATACGGTCTTTTATTTCAGTCCCATTTCATTCCTGCTCCTTTCATTTGTTTATCAAGGTGGTCAAAAACAAAACAATTTAAAAAATTGATAGGTCCCTCAGATATTACTAAGTTTATGATTGACTCCCCCCACACTTCTCTTCCCAAATCTGATTCTCTTCAGATGTGTTAAGTTACTACCCTCATCATTCCAGTGCATTGCCCTACTGATCAGGAATGATAGTTGTTGTAATCTGACATATACAAATAATGCAGATTTAGTAAACCTATTTTATAGAATGTTAGGATTTGAACCAGCTAGCCACTACACATTCATAATCTTGTGGCTGTTAAGTCTGTAGGGTGCTCAGACTTTTACTAAGTTAAGTGGTAGTTCTGATTGCTTAGCTGTTTTTACCCCTAAAGTTGTTTGATATTTTTGAAACTATTGAATTTCCCTGATTGCTGATTCTTCATGTCTGAAGGCTCGCACTAAATTTTTGCTATTAGCAAGTAGGAAGGACAGATATCTTACATTCCATTTTCAATGGAACCTGATCTTGAATAACATTTTCTATCCTCCAACAATGATGTACATCAAGAAGTGAAGAGAAGGACCAGGGGAGACATGATAGCAGTGTTCCAATTTTTTTTGGGGGGGGGGCTGTCACAGAGAGGCTATTTTCCAAGGCACCCGAAAACCAGACAAGGAATAATGGATGGAAGCTGATCAAGGAGAGATTCAACCTAAAAGTAAGGAGAAATTTTCTGACAGTGGAACAATCAACCAATGGAACAGCTTGTCTTCAGAAGTTGGGAGCTTCATCACTGGAGACTTTCAAGAAGAGATTGGACTGCCATTTGTCAGAAATGGTGTGGGTCTCCTGCTTGGACGATGATTTACAAGGACCCTTCCAACTATATTAATCTAACCTTATCAAAGAATCCAACAATTAAATTCATATAATGAGTGTGTCTAACTTAGAGAAGGAGCCATAAAAGGATCAGGAATTTTAGGAGAAAGTAGGAAAATGAAAAAGGAAACTGGGTAAGACATTGGGAGATGAAATGGTACCTTATTTGTTAAACTTTCATTAAGACAGACTATACAGACAAGATATTTAATTCTTAAAACAGAGCAAAGAATGTGCTTCAACTGCAACAACCAAGCCAGGATTATTAACAGGAGTTGCAGTTTAGAAAGACCTAAAATCCAGTATTTGCATTACATATTCTGTCACAGACATTATACCAGCTGAAGTTGTGCTTCAGAAAGGGACATTCCAGGATGCCCCCGAAACACAATATATTCAGGTACTTCAACTGTAATGTCTTTCTTAAAAACAGTTCTTAATCAGAACCAATTTTTGTTTGTGTGAGAAACCAGGAAATACAGGATGAAGTCATTCATACTTCTGGCAATTTTTTCCCCTGAAAACCGAGTGAAGATTACCAGCTAATCTTGTGCTATTGTCAGCATCTCTTTTTTCCGTGGATGAAATTTTAACATTGGTTCCATATAGGAAAGGTGCATTTTGAGGACCCTCTGAGCAAACATGACAAAACATACTTATGGGTAGCAGCTGGGTACAACTGAAAATGAAACTTATTTTGGCTACATTTCATGTATTATGTGTTTCATTATCACGTACTGACATCTACTGGTTACTGACTGCATTATTAGACTAGTAGCCTTTAATAGGTGTTCCAAAAGCTTGATTGTAAGAATCCCAGACCATGTCCAACTGAATTTTATATTCATTCAGGTTTCTTGTGTTTTCAGCAACAGTATTTAAACTGCAATCCTCCTTCCCTTTGGGTTTTCTGAAGTTTGGGGCTATATTTTCCACTGAATGTTATAGAGGGTATAAAAATCTGGATTATTTTAGGACAACTTTGATTCTTTAGCGCAGTGTTCTCACCATGTTTGTTTTGTTTGTTTTATTGGATTTATATGCCGCCGTTCAGTGGCAAAAGAGATGATTGAACACATGGTTGATACAATGTATAATAAGATGCTGTTTCTGCTTATCTTTTATCTTTTGTTTTTCTTTTCTTTCTGTAAAAGTTTGTTTTGTTTGTTTGTTTGTTTTGTTGGATTTAAAAGGCGCCCTTCTCCCAAAGGACTCAGGATGGCGTACAACATTAAAAAACACATATTACAAAAGTTAAAAGGAAATTAGAAACAATCCAAAAAACAAACCCAATTAATCTAGCACTAACATTTTAAAAATTAGATAAAATTAACAGGCCAGGCTGGCTTGCTGCAAAAGCCAACTTTTTAGGGCGCGTCGGAAGGAGCGGAGGTCAGGGATTATGCGAAACTCCGGGGGCAGCTCATTCAAGAGGGAAGGCGCTCCCACAGAGAAGGCTCTCCCCCTGAGGGTTGCTAGCTGACACTGTTTTGCCGACGGCACCCAGAGGAGGCCAACTCTGTGGGATCACACTGGACGGTAGGAGGCTACTGGTGGCAGTAGGTGGTCTCGCAGGTACCCTGGGCCTAAGCCATGGAGCGCTTTAAAGGTCATAATTAGTACCTTGAATCGCACCCAGAAAACAACCGGCAACCAGTGCAGGCCGCCTAAAAGGGGTGTAACATGGGAACACCTAGGTACCCCCATGATAACCCACGTGGACGCATTCTGGACCAGCTGAAGCCTCCGGGTGCTCTTCAAGGGCAGCCCCATGTAGAGAGCGTTGCAGTAGTCCAGGCGAGAAAGGACGAGGGCATGAGTGACTGTGCATAGAGCATCCCGATCCAGGAAGGGGCGCAACTGATGTACCAGGTGAACTTGGTAAAAGGCCCCCCCTGGTCACGGCCGTCAGGTGATCTTCGAAACTAAGCCGCATGTCCAGGAGGACTCCCAGATTGCGAGCCTTCTCTGAGGGGGCTAAAATTTCTCCCCTTATCATCAAAGATGGAACAAGATGCACAAATCAGGATGACGGAAACCACAGCCACTCAGTCTTGGAGGGATTGATCTTGAGTCTGTTCCTCCCCATCCAGATCCGCACAGCCTCCAGGCATCGGGACATCATGTCAAGGGCATCATTTGGGTGGTTTGGAGTAGAGATGAAAAGTTGGGTATCATCAGCATATTGATGATACCATACCCCAAAACCACGGATGATCTCGCCCAGCGGTTTCATATATATGTTGAACAGGAGGGGTGAGAGAACCGACCTGTGGGGCACCCCACAAGTGACACACCTCGGGGTCGATCCCAGCCCTCCAGTCAACACGAACTGCAACCGATCTGACAGGTAGGAGGAGAACCACCGTAAAATGGTGCCCCCCACTCCCAACCCCCCAAGCCGTTGCAGTAGGATACCATGGTTGATGGTATCAAAAGCTGCTGAGAGGTCTAATAGGACCAGGACAGAGGAGCAGCCCCTGTCCTGGGCCAGCCAGAGATCATCGACCAATGCAACCAATGCCATCTCTGTGCTGTACTCGGGCCTGAAACCCGACTGAAACGGATCCAGGTAGACAGCTTCATCCAGGTACTGGGGAAGCTGATGTGCTACCACACTCTCGACAACCTTTGCAACAAAGTGAAGGTTGGAGACCGGACGATAGTTGGCTAAAGAAGCTGGGTCCAGGGACGGCTTCTTGAGGAGGAGCCTCACCACCGCCTCCTTCAAGGTGTTGGGAAAGAACCCCTCTCTCAATGAAGCGTTGATAATCGCCTGAAGTCAGCCTCGTGTCACCTCCCGGGAAGCCGAAACTAACCAAGAGGGACACGGGGCCAGCACACAAGTGGCAGCACTGAGTGTCCCCATAATCCTGTCCATGTCCTCAGGGGTCACAGGGTCAAACTCATCCCAGATTGTCTCCACAAGATTCATCCCCGTCGACTCGCCCGAATCTACCCAGTCAGAGTCCAAGCCTGTCCGGATCTGAGCGATTTTATCCTGCAGATACTGAACAAATTCTTCAGCCCTACCCTGCAAGGTGTCTTTCCCAGTTCCTTGGTTAAGTAAGGAACGGGTCACCCTAAACAGAGCGGCTGGGAAGTTATCTGCGGACGCGATAAGAGCGGAAAAATGTTGCCGTTTTGCCGCTTTTATCGCCACTAAGTAGGATTTAATATGAATTCTTACTAGTGTTCGATCGATGTTGATTGTAGAGGTATGTAAGATACCACTTACAAGAATTTGCTGAAGACTTGATTTTTTTTTAAAAAAAGCAACTAATGCCTCACAGTGTGGAAAAGATTGTAACATTGCTTCTAAAGCTTGGAGACTCCACTAGGTTACAGTCTGACATAGTCTTGAAATGAAGATGATCTGGGGCAATACTGAATCTTCCAACAATTGAATATGGTGTGGTCTACAATCATCTCTACTTACAATAATTCTATTGAAAGGGAGTGTATTTTCTGATTTCCATCATATGCCCAACAGTGATACTTCTAGATGTTCTGAGACTTCAACTTCCATCTCCACACTGGAGAAGTTTAATTTATATTCTTGCTTTGGATAACTTGCTGTATCTATGAAACTCTCAGTTTCTTTATGGGCCAACCTAGTCCTTTCATTTTGAGAAGATGTCTGGTTGATTGCATCAAAGTCTGTTGATGATGCAGAGTAATAGAATAGAGCATGACAACAATTAAATCATATCTACACTTCTCAAATTACAACTGCAATCAGAACAAGAATTTCTGGTTCCCAAGCACCCAAATTTTGATCACATGATTGTTTGGATGCTGCAACAATTTTAAGTGCAAGGACTGACTGTAACTCACTTTTTCAGTGCCATTGTGATCTTGAACAGTAGCGAAAGGCTCTCTGTTAGAGACACAGTTTAAGGTGCTTTTGGGTTGAAAGGATTAATTGGTGACATCACCTTTGCCCAAGGGATGCCCATGGATGCTCCTTTCATGAACCAATGATTGTAACTCAAGTACCTGTAGATAAATTGTAGGCTTATATAAATTATGAACAAAAAGTGAAGACTCTTCAGTTTTCTGAAGATCTACCTTCAAGACATGATGGATAATAGAAATACTGAATTGATTTCCTCATTCATAGTTGGTATGAGGTATCTCAAATCATGCTTGTTGGGGAAAGAAGCACACCTAAGGCCTTAAAGATCTTAAGCTATAAGACTAAATAAGAGACAGGATGCAGTTTCTGTTTGCTTTTGGAAAAAAGTTTGAACTCTTCACAAATGTTTAGATATGGATTTGAATCCATAGTCAACATACTTAATATTTGTATTGCTTTTATTTGAAAAACTCAACTGGACTTTTCAAGTAAAAGCAATAAAATAATAAAGCAAAAAAGCAATAAAAATACTAAGTATGTCAAGTTTTCTTGACATCATTTTCGGAACTGGTTTGCCATTGCTTCCTTCCTAGGGCTGAAAGAAATTGACTGGCCCATGGTCATCCAATTGGCTTTGTGCCCAAGGCAAGACTAGAAATCACGATCTTATAACGATCTTTTAGTTTCTAACCTGATACCTTAACCATTACACTGGCTCATTCAATTTTTTTTATTACCGGTTCTGTAGGCATGGTTTGGTAGGTATGGCATGGCTTGGTGGGCGTGGCTTGGTGGGCGTGGCAGGGGAAGGATACTGTAAAATCTCCATTCCCTCCTGATCAGCTGGGAATCGGGAGGCAGAGAATAGATGGGGGCAGGGGTAGTCAGGTGTGGTATTTACTGGTTCTCCAAACTACTCAAAATTCCCACTACTGGTTCTCCAGAACTGGCCAGATACTGCCGAATACCACCTCTGCACTGGCTCTCTCTTAACTAGTTACCATTTCTATTTTCCACCAAGATAATAAAAAGCCCTATCAAACTAGCAAGGTCAAGATAAAGTCCACAGTTTATTTTGTGCTTTCTGCAAATAAGCTTCCGCGTTTTTTGTTTTTGTTTTGTACTTGATGAATAAAGAAACTTGTCAGCCTATTAATATGCAGCATGCATCCTACAGTTTCTTTCTTTCTGTCTGTCTTTCTTTCTTGCCACTTTTCAATACTGATAATGAAAAACAAAACAAAATAACCTTCACCTCATAATACAAGCTAGGAGACAGTGCCTGCTTCTCAAAAGATGGTCATGGCATTTGATAGAGGAGACAAAGCACTTGAGAGTGTCTGAGCAAATAACAGTGCCAGGGTTCCTATTGTTGAGGTGGCTTTAACTCTCCTTGAAAGCTTCAAGACAGTAACGAGTTGAGGTGCAAACACTACAACAAAGGAAACGAAATGAAACATAAAGGGGTTAAATAATCTCAATTAACTTCCTTTTAGCTGGAAATGAATCTTTGTTTTGATTTCAAGGTTTAATGTGTTTGTGCTGGATACTTATTATCCTTTGGGTTCTTCTAGCTTTGTTGAGAATTGATACTTGCTTAATAATTCCAGCACTTCAGGCTGATCTGCATTTCCTGCTCGCCCTAGGACAAGGACAGGCTGCCTATGTTTCAGGAGAGCTGGAATGGATGACACCATCTTCAGTGGCCTATTGCCCAGGTTTTCTGGATCCAGATAAAAATTAGTGCTTTTGGGGAAAATTCATCTGCTATGCTTCGTCCCATCTTATATAAATGCTTTTGTTATAGTTGGTCTTTGCCTTTGATGGCCATTTTCCACAAGGCTGCTGGACTGTCTTCCATGAATGTCTGGACCTTCCTGGTTTATGTATTTGTTTAACAGTTGCAGTAGCGAAAGGGCCATTTCTTTGCTATTTCTTTCTTTCTTTCTTTTTTATTGGATGGAATTGAAAAGAGATTTGCCAGTTTCCCTTCTAGCCCAAATGACTGGAAAAACTGCAAAATGAAACTTGTCATTTTCCCCATTACTTGTTCTCAAAAGACATGCCCCCAGAGGAGAAAAGTCACACAAAACTATCAAAAAGAAAAGTTCTCATTCTTCAAAGTACCTTGCTGACTCTTGTCAGCTGGATTTAGATATAAGAGACCTGAGTACAGATATTGACTCTTGTGTGTATGTGTGTACCTGATTTTTGGAGGACTACTACTTCTGCTTTCCTGTGGCTGTGGCTGTTGTGTTGTAATTAATAGACATCTGCTAAATTGTCACAATGCACATCACAATGTTATAAGCAAGAATGTAAGGCCCCAGAGTTGCATAGCACCTGCTTTGCCCCTTGCCCCTATCTATCCATCAACCTCACTAGGTAGACCAGACAGGAAATATCACCGGATGAGGTAATTTTATTTTATTATAAATCTACATTAGCAGAATCTTACAAGTTTGAAAATACCTTTCTCCTTACATCTCCTTTACAGGGATGATGCCTTGCTAGCCTCTTACCTCATCCACTATCCAGCCATGGGCTATGCTTTCTTTTATCTGACCATTAGGCAGCATCTCTTTGTTCAGTCTCTCAAATTCTTTCCGGCATACCTTGAGTTACCATATATCCCATACTGTGGATAACAGACTTTGGGAACTACTACCCATTTTAAAATCTTCACAATTTTCTCAAACCACCAATATACAGTAGCATTCCTAAGAACACCCTAGAATTGAAAATGATGGTTGAAGGGCCAATGAGATAAGAGAGGGACAGCCTTGCTTTAGCTTTGAGGAGTTATGTCTGCTGGGAAAAGTACTTAACCTAAAGCTGGACTAGAAACATGAGATAAAGCAAACTGAAACCAAGAGATATGGAGTCAACCAAGGTTCAGAGAACAATGGGGATCAGGAATAGAAACCTGGTTAAGGATAAGTCTAGTGGCTTCTGATGTCTTAAAGAGAGGACCACAAAACAGTTAGAAACCTATCAGAATCATTTTACTGCCCTTAAGCCCCATTTTCACATATCTGACAGTTCCTGCATCTGAACCGCTTGAGGTTGATTGTGAGATCATAGGCCTGTCAACATTCTTGCACTATCAGTTTTACTCTAGCATTATCCATGTCTGTTTTTTGCTATTGCCATCTAATTCCCAAATGACTATTTGAATATGGATTATGCTAGAAATCAAATTTATTTATTTATTTATTTATTTATTTATTTATTTATTTATTTATTTATTTATTTATTTATTTATTCATTCTTCGCATTTCTAGACCGCCCCCTCTCCCAAAAAAGGACTCGGGGCGGTGTACAGTCCACACAACAAATAACAAATAATAAATACAAATATAAATATAGATATAAATATACATATGGAGGAGGTTAAAAAATTAAAAGAACTGTACAGAAGAACATAAATATGGTTCTGAAAGCCCTAAAATCAATTAGATTTAAAACCATACCCATTAAAATACCAGTTGAGAGTGTATTTCCAGGAGGTAACAGTTGTAATAATTAAAATTATGCCAGGCCAGCTAATCGAAACAGGTGAGTCTTCAATTTTTGTCGGAAGGAGCGGAGGTCCGTGTTGCTTCTGATATCGGGGGGGGGGGGGGGAGGTCATTCCAGAGGGTTGGGCCCATCACAGAGAAGGCCCTACTCCTTGGCGCCGCCCACTGGCATTGCCTAGTGGACGGCACCTAGAGAAGCCCCTCCCTGTGAGAGCGGATTGGCCGCAGGGATGTATGTGGGAGGATGCGATCCCGCAGGTAACTAGGTCCTGTGCCATGGAGCGCTTTAAAGATGGTAATCAGAACCTTGAAACGAACCTTGAAATTAAATCAATAGCATAAGTACTGTTGACTCAAGCTATCTTTTAGGTCTGTACAAACTGATTGTGTATCACAATCAAATTGATTTTGTATATTGTGGATAATGTCTATAGCGCAAGACACCATTCCTTGCTAATCTTCATATATCACACTGCTCTTACAATATAAGTGCCAAACATTAAAATAGAAAAGCAGAAAGGTTTATCCCATATCTATGAGCTAGAATTTTAAAAGACATACCCATCTATTTATCTTTATATCTGACTTTAGAGGCTAATCTTGTTATGCTAATGTATAACAAGTGGATTTGGGGCCTAGAAGGATTCAAATTCAGTCTGTTCCCAGTATGAAGACCTTAATGTGTTTCTACTTCAGTATATTCAAGTCCAGGCTGCTGCTATTTTTCTTCCTCCTCATCTTTTTAAAGCAATTTATGTTCCTGCTCAAATTCCCATTGAAGTATAATCTCATGGTGAAATATCTACATAGCGTAGTTTTATATTTCTATTTTTTAATTACATGCAAAAAGAAATGGGGCTTAATTTAATGGGCAGTTCTTCAATTTCTCTTCCAGGAATCTGCATGAAATTTTCTTTTAAACTTTTTACTCAGAAAAAAAAAATCAAGATTTTACATCCAGGCTGTTTCATGAAATTCTAAACAACTCAAGAGTGTTGCCTTACAGAGAATTAGACTGTGGATTGTGCCTTGTCTAGCCTGATTGTGATCTTGAAACATGCTTAACTTGGGTTAATTAGTTCACTAAGCCATTTTCTGGATTTGCACAATACATGAAGCGAAAATATTACTGTAGCCCTTTTTGGTAGCCCTATTCCCCCCCCCCCCCATGGCTAGTCGTGAATTCAAGAAATGTTACAAGGGAAAAAATCTCCCAGTTTCAGATTCCAGCAATTATATTTAATTCCTATCCAACCACCTTCAACCCAAACTGCTGCTAATCCAATCAACAGGGGGCTCTAAGGGGAATTCCCCTCTAGACTCAATAAATTGCAATATTCTTCCAATATCAGACAACATGCCTTTACGGGGTTATTTGAATTTGATACAAAGTTAAGAACAGCTCTATTTTATTTCTTGTTTTAATAGAATAATTAAAAAGGTCTACAACCAGATTTACACAGATTCAATATCTTTACAATAATGATTGAACTCAATCATTGAATGTGTGTAAATCTGGTTGTATTCTGTTTGAATCATAGTACCTGCAGGCTGCTGTGGTATTTTCTTTTACCCATCCCAACAGTTTCCTTAAAGCAGGGGTGTCCAAACTTGGTAACTTTAAGACTTGTGGACTTCAACTCCCAGAATTCCCCAGCCAGCTCTGCTGGCTGGGAAATTCTGGGAGTTGAAGTCCACAAGTCTTAAAGTTACCAAGTTTGGACACCTCTGCCTTAAAGGAACAATATATTTTCAACCACACAAACCACACAAACACACAATACATGCAGCAACCTAGTCCTTTTATTTAAATAGGAGATCTTAGGGTTGGAAGCAACCTTGGTTTTCCAGTCCATCCCCTTGCCTCAGGAGCAGTGGTGGATTCCTTATAGTTCGGACAAACCAGTAGTGGTTTGGGGCCTGGGTCGTTGGAACTGGCATCAACCTGGGCCTGCCATGCCCTGAACTGGTTATCCCGGTGGCGCCATAGGCGGCAGCATCTTGTTTTTCTCTTCTGCACATGGACAGGAGCATTTTTATAATGCACACATGCACGCATTGCGCATCAAGGCGTGTGCTGTGCGACCATGAGCAAAGTGGCAGTAGCAGCTGCCAGAACCACCCCTGCTCAGGAGGTCCTTGTCACTGCGTTAAATTGTTTGCTAGCTTGAACTGAATAGCTGAACTGAATAATTCCTGAAAGAGTTACTGCGCAGGTCATAAGGTCTTATCTGACAATGATGTACTGCGCCTGCTCTTCACACATTCCAGAGACTTCTCTTTCCTTTTGATCTTTGTCCGTCTGCCAGGAAGCTGGTAGACAAATTGCTTCTGCCAAAATGTAACAATTAGATAGATTTGTTTTATTTCTTCATTTCTTATTTTTGTATTAAAGCTTGTTTTTAATTAGAATATGTTTTCCGGGATTTTATTTCTTTTTTCGCACCTTAAAGATAATGCTGTTTGGAAAAGCCGTGATCTAAGACCTCATCTAGTTCAGGGTGAAATATCTTCCCCTGACAGTCCTCATGCCATTCCAGTCAAATGGTTGCCCAATCTTTTCTTGAAAATCTTCAGTGACTGAAGACCAACATTAGGAGGCCAATTGTTCCAAATAATTCTGTCAGGAAACTCTTCTTAATATCCAGGCTGATCTCCCTCCAATCAGCTTCCACCAATTACTTCTTGTCCTACTCTCAAGTGCTATGCTGAATTAACCAAGGCCCTCTTCCCCGTGGCAGTCTGTCAAATATTGGAAGACTACTAACATGTCTCTCCCCAGTCTTCTCTCTGTAAAGCTAAGCATAACTAGTTCCTTTAACTGTCCTTTGTAGGATTTAGTCTCCAGACCCTTTTTCATCTTTGTTGCTCTTCTCTGCACTCTTTCTAGGGCCTCAGCATCTTTTTAAAATTAAATCTGAATAATATTATATAATTCCCTGCATATTTATTTAAGAGTAAGCTCCACTTATTTACGTGATCCTTAGATTTAAATAAACACATGTGCCTATTGCCCCATAGAACATGGTTTATTTGTTGTTTAAAAAGATGCACATATTAGTATGTTTGCATGTGTGTATATGCATTTAACTCATTATACCGAAATTCAGCTGAAATCTGTCTATGAAACATGTTAACTCCCTACTAAAGAGAGGTAAGGGGAAGGAGAAATGTTCATCTAATGTAAAAGAAATTAGTTGTACGTTCTTCTCTGAAAACATCACTGGTAAAGCTTCATTAGTATGTATTTTCACATAATTCAATTAGGCAAAATACATACAAATGCCAGCAGTGCTGTTCCTACTCAGGGAATGTTGGTGAGGCTTTAAACAGATCTGAAACAAAAAAAAAAATTGCATAAACGGCATGTAATGTCCTGTGCATACAAAGATACCTTCAGGGTTCTAATAAATTCATGAAACTTTTAAAAGCATGATTTCCTAGCAGGCAATCACTTTTAATTAAGAGGATCACCTACAGCAACACATGTCCTTCAAAAACTTACATTATTTTTTTCATTTTTTTGAATTTCAAAGTTTCTGTAGTAAAAGTTGAATTGCGGAGTAGCTTAACCTCAAACAGCTTCTCAGGCTTTCATGACAGTTACAAACCACTGGTGGTGCCTCCTTTATAGGAAAAAGAGATTCTTAACACAACAGAGAAAGAAGGAAATCTCTTTCTACATTTAGCTAGAAGCAAGTATTCCCTCCAGAGGTCAGAAAAGTTTTCTCGAGTTAAAGATTTTTTTAAGGACATTGGAGCTACTTGAACAAGTAATCTGTGCAATTACTTTTCACCATCCAATGCACACATAATGATTTGAACAAGTAATGTCTGATTCTTTCCTTTGTCCACTAAATATACAAATTGGTGGCAGTCACTCTTTCATACATTTTAGGTTTCGCTGTTTTATTTTTTTTTAATAAAATGGGAAAGTTGGTAGAAATCACCAATTTGACTAAATAAATATAAAGTGGCTGCAACTTGACTGTAGAGTTTAAAGAACAATGTATTGTTTGCATTTAGGCAGCATGTTAACATTCCTCCTAATTCTTTTTAAATGGCAAATTTTTCTTCTAAAAAAGACATCTTTTGGGGGTGGGGGAGGGGCTAACATTTCAACCATGTATGAAGGTCACTTGATCACTCAATTATTAGCTATTAGAATAGAATAACAGAATTGGAAGGGACTTTGAAGGTCTTCTAGTCCAAACCCCTGCTTCGGCAGGAATCCCCACAGCACTTCAGACAAATGGCTATCCAACATCTTCTTAAAAACGTCCATTGTTGAGCATTCACAACTTCTGGAGGCAAGTTGTTCCATTGATTAATTGTTCTAACAGTCCGGAAATTTCTCCTTAGTTCTAAGTTGCTTCTCTCCTTGATTAGTTTCCACCCATTGCTTCTGGTCCTACCCTAAGGTGCTTTGGAGAATAATTTGACTCCCTCTTCTTTGTGGCAGTCCTTGAGGTATTGGAACACTGCTATCATGTCTCCCCTGGTCCTTCTTTTCATTATACTAGCCATACGCAGTTCCTGCAAGTGTTCTTCATATGTTTGAGCCTCCAGTCCCCTAATCATCTTTGATACTTTTCTCTGCATTCTTTCTAGAGTCTCAACATCTTTTTTACATTGTGGTGACCAAAACTGAATGCAGTATGCCAAGTGTGGCCTTACCAAGGCATTATAAAGTGGTATTAACACTTCACGTGATCTTGATTCTATCCCTCTGTTTATGCAGCCTAGAACTGTGTTGGCTTTTTTGGCAGCTGCTGCACACTGCTGGCTCATATTTAAATGGTTGTCCACTAGGACTTCAAGATCCCTCTCACAGTTACTACTATTGAGCAAGGTACCACTTATACTGTACCTGTGCATTTTGTTTTCCTTGCCTAAATGTAGAACCTTACTTTTTTTCACCATTGAATTTCATTTTGTTAGATAGTATCCAATGTTCAAGTCTGTCAAGATCCTTCTGTATCTTAAGCCTATCTTCTGGAGTAGTGGCTATTTCTGCCAGCTTTGTGTCTTCTGCAAATTTGAGTATGCATCTTAAACTGTATCAGACTAAATTGGATAGAACTTCTAGTTCCCTAAATATTTGTGGCTCTATGGAGCCTTTTGATAGCATTCCTGCCAATAGGACTCCAATAAAGGACGATTTCTTTGCTCTCTGGAAAGAGAGAAAGAACTCCTTTTGGGGCGAGAGAATGGTCTTTCCTGTGATCCTAAATGCTGGCTTCAGACTGCTTTTATTAATGTCAGGTCTTTGTATTAAGACTTTTCTCCTCATGATTTAATTATGGCAAAGCAAAAAAATCTGCTTATATTTCTGAGATTTGACTGAGGAAGGGAGGGTTACCATTCCCAATATCTCTCCAACCAGATTTTAGAATCCAGAAGCTGTGACTTCAAGGTTAGGGAAAGGATCTGATGGAGATCCTCCTGGAGAGCTGGATGGTAATCAGATGCTGTATTTTCTAGTTTGATGGAAATTTGGCTTCAGTCACAAACTGGAGAAACTTCTGGAGATAATCTTATGCACTATCCAACCTGCTTTACCATATTGCCAGGCTGGTGATCCTTACAGACTCTGTACTTGAATGGCAGAGCTTATCTAAGCTCTAGATTTTTATACACTCTGTCAGCTTTTACTTCAAAGCAGCTGGAACATAATCTAAGAGGACATTACCCTCAATATATATTAACATGGACAGGTTAGTTTCTGGAGATTATGATATTCCTCAGCACCACCAATGTCTGCAGGGGGTAAGACTGTTAAGATAGTCTACCCTGTCTGTCTTATGGATCACGGAAGCCTTTAGGAGGTGCTTGGGGAATCCCCCAATGATATGGTAAGCAATTTGATTACACCTCTAGTTGATTTCTGGAAGGCAAAGATGATGGTGACATTCTGTAAAATTACCTTTGAGATTCATCTCCCTGTTCATCAGTCCAGTGGTTCCCTTAGTTTTGACAAGATTTGGCAAATATAACCAAATACGAGTAGTTTATACATCCAACATGTTGGTAAATGAGTAAAGTATCAGTATTTCTCCATCCTTACTGTCAGAATGCTCTCCAACAATACTATTTAATGTTACTCACATCTATTGAGGAAGGCTGGGTCAGAAAAACTGCTTTCAGGTTGTGATTTTTTGTTATAATTTTTTTTGGGGGGGAGGGGAGGAAGATGACTCATATTCATCCTATATTAGACAAGTTGGGCACAGTCGCCTGAGGTGAGTGGGAGCTTTCTTGAAAAGTTAGCATTTAAAAAAATCCTCAGAATTCTGATGAACCAGAAAGAATTCTCTGAAATGAATGAATGAATGAAAGACTTCCCTAAAATGAAACAAATTCTGTGCACCTTCTTTGCACCTCCTAGCTTACTTGAGCTGCTGGAATGAGAAAAGGAGCTGGACTTAAAAAGTGACGAATGCTTCTTTGAAAAAGAGGGTGATGCCACTCTTCCTAAAAGAGGCCATGAGCATCTTCTTCTCCATAGGTGATACCTCAATCTAGCTATTTTGGATTATATTTAACCCAATCTCCCTTGTAGACAAGATACGATCATAGGGAAATAACTACAAAGGAACATGGAGGGGATGGATTATTTAAACCCTTCCATTCTAAATTTATATTTAGGCATGAGAGAGAAATTGTTTCTTTCTTATGCCTCTTACATGTGGATGATCTAAGGTGGGACATGGATGGGCAGAATTGGTTCAGAGCACAATATCATTTTTTTGCGGATGATACCCAATTGTATGTTTCTACTCTGGACTGAGCAGGAAATGCACATAAATCCTGACTGTGACTAGTTGCTGTGTCAGATGGCATGGGAAGAAATAAACGCAGGTTGAATTTCACCGAGAAAGAATTGTTGTTGATTCAAAAGCCTTTTGTTTCCATCTTAGTTCAACTCAGGCTCCAGACAAAATTCCATTTCTCTGAAGGTTGCATAGTCCGAATAGTTGCATAGTCTGAAGGTTCTCCCAGACTTGTGATTCCTGCTGTATCAGTGGGTGGAAAGTATGGATATTTCCCCAGATTTAGCTGGTACAGCATTTGCAGTTTATTTTTCTGGAACAGAAGACTCTGGTAACAATAACTCATGGCATTATCATCTTAAGGGGCTTTCTTTCAAGAGACCTGTGAAATTACAGCTAACCCTCCCCATGTCAGAGAAGGAGAGGAGACTTTGTAAACAAGTCTTATCAGTGGTTGCTCCAGGGCAGGCCTATGGAAAGCCTTTCCTTTCCAAATGCTTTTATTATTTCTATATTCAGTAAGACAATGTTCTCACCAAGCCTTTGGAAAAGAAGGACAACATTGGGGCTGCTGTTTCTCTCCAGTTGTTCCACAGCTTCATTTTCCTATGGTTTTAATGGACTTTGTTAGATTTTCTAAGTGTAAATTGCCAAAGCTTTTGATTGGAGCAGCATGTAAAATAAATTAATTTAATCTTAATCAAATTAAATTAATAAAAGTTTTGCCTGAGAACTGTGATAATGCATCCCTCCATGTCAAATATCACTATTCACCAGTGTTATGCATGTGTGAAAACAAGTAACGCCTTGAGGTTTGTTGATTTGGGATGTCATCTGGACCAGCAGGATATTATGGTTGAGGCAGTATGTCAGCAGTACTATTCTATAATCCTAGAATAGATGTTTTGTCTTATGTAACCCAGTAGACCAATATCTTCAACAGCAACAAAGCAGAGCAAAAGTTGACACACGATACAAAGCAAATTAGCTGCCAAGCCCAGAGGAGAACGTCATTTAATACAACTTTGCTTTGCTTGGTTAGTTTAATTGAATATTAGATTTCTACCCTGAATCAATAGTAGCAGCATTTGGGGGGCACTGGATACATTTGGAATCTTGAAAAGATGTCACATAAAATAGCTGTCATGGGATAGGGCTTTAATACTATCTTCAATTATTTTAGTTAGCTAAAAAAAAACTATGGAAAATCTAACACACACTCTAGTTGATCTGATGGTCTTCTGATACAAATGAAAGGCTGACAATAGTGCAGCTGATGGGTTTGTTGCCATGTTTCCTTTATTGTATTTTTTTAAAAAAAGCAATTCACCTGTTCTATCAATAAATATATGGGAAGTGGTTATAGTTTAGGATAGAGTTTGAGACTTCCAACATAACCTCTTGACTTTCCCAGTTAAAATGGATTGCAGTAGAAAGACAAAGAATGGCTTTTCTCATCCATTCCTGATTTCTTGGAGAGCCACTGTGAATTTGAAAAGCTTCAACGGAATCAAAGTCCACCAGAATCAGATGGACCATGAGCTCATCAGTGGTGGGTTCCTACTGGTTTGGACCGGTTCAGCTAAACCGGTAGTGGTTTGGCGTCTTGGATTGCTGGAACCGGTAGTGACCCAGGCCTGCTACACCCCTGAACCAGTTCCCCAGTCTGCGCTCTTGGTGCCGCCATCTTGTTTTTCAGTTCTGCACATGCGCAGAATAATTTTAATTTCACTGTGCATCAAGCAGGCACACAAAGTGCGCACATGAGCAAACCGGCAGTAGTGCCAGCCGGAATCCTCCCCTGGAGCTGATGCAATATTCATCATCACATTGTATGTTAAAACTCACAGCAGCTAACAGGGCTGGAGTTTTGTGTCACTTCTGTAGTCAGTCAGAGAGGAATTCTCAATGTTCTTGCTGTTTAAGTATAGTCCACCAATTTGACTGTTCAGAGTGCAGCCTTGTCTCATCTTGGATGACCACCATAATCAACTACCATAATTGCGGGCAGTTTCTAACCTTCCTGATTATTTTTAGTGGTTGAAATGGATGGATAACCCTATGAAATGGCTCATATATGTTGCAAAGGAGTTAACAAAGATGTACAGTGGGTGGCAAGCAACTAGATGATAAAGGATGGCTACTGGACAATTAAAAAAAAAGAGTGGGAAGGACACAGCTGCATCACAATGATCAAGATGTGCCAGAATAAATTAGCATCATGCAAAGTTGGGGACATGTTTAATTCATAGGCTGTGCCTATATTTAGCCATCTTATTATGTGTAATATAATCCATCCGTTTATTGAAGGTTAACACCAAGAATTACTCCTGGGTATTCTATAAATGTGTCATAGGTCACCGTAGCCCTTCTAATCTCAAGCTACTTAGAAAGACGAAATGGGGAGGGGTAAAAATTATATAGGGTATCAAGTTAAATGAAAAGAAAATGAATTCTAATTGCTGTTATCTTATCCCAGGTGCTTTTTTTTTGTATTTTACTGAGGAAAAGAACATGGGAGACAAAGGAAATATTATCAGCAGTTAATAAAAGAATACTGTCCTCTGACTTCATAAGCATACCACTGCTAAATTCAAACACATGTGTGGCATCTGAGACTGACTAAAAGGGAGCTGCCACTGTCTATGGAGCACACCGGGAATCAGTGGATATAGGGCTGTGAAGAAGCTGCAGAAAAAGTCATTTGAAAATGATGCAAAGTAGAGGAAGAGACAAAATTTTGAACGTTGTGAATGTTCAGTGAATTTAAAGAGTGCTAAACCAGAAGCTGTTTTACTGTGTTTCTGTGTATGGAAGAAGCATTCTAGTCTGCATTCAAGAGGGAAACTGATACATTTTTCTTAAAGAAAGGTATAGCCTTGAAAGTACCAAGGTCTCAGAAGGTGTCTGGGGTTTTTCTTTTTCTTTTTTTGGATATCAATGCATTGTATAAAACAATACACCTTTAAACTAGCAGTATAAGTTATTGAATTGAGGTTTGGGCAAAATCTAGAGAAGTTAGTGTTTCTCTTGGTTATAAAGTGCACTAGTTAAATTTATCTCCGGGGCCAACCCATGACATTTGCATCAATCTAGGATCGATGCTACACCAATCATTCTTCTTCTTTTAACTTTTTGAAACTGCGCTGAAGCTGAAGTTTGAGCTGAAGAAATGAACGTGGGAACCTTTTCCAGGTTAGATACGTGGATAATTTTCCAGTTAAGAAGCATTTCTTCTTATTCAGTTCAACTTCTTGCTCCTGAAGCATTTTTCTGAAAGAAAATTCGAAACACTGCACCCTGGTACTTCCCCGGGATGGGGAAATGCTGGTTGGTTCATGAACAATATTGGTGGTGCTGAGGACATTTATAGCCTGGTGCAGGAATTATTCTAAGAACTATGGGATTATGTGAAGGTATCTTCAATTTATCCTGTCTCATCAAAGTAGGTGTAAGAATTGTCCATGCATGGATTTTCTTGGTAACCCACTGAATAAGAATGTGTGCAATTTACTTCAATTTATCCTGTCTCATCAAAGTAGGTGTAAGAATTGTCCATACATGGATTTTCTTGGTAACCCACTGAATAAGAATGTGTGCAATTTACCATTAAATGTTGTTCTTACGTAAAGACATTCATAAGACACTTTTGTCTTGCTTTCCCCACCCAACCCCACATTTGTGGGGGATGGGATTTAAATAACTTCTTTAGAACATTTTCAGCATACTCTTTCTGGATTTCAGCATATAATCCTGGACATGTGGACTAGTCATAGTTTGTTATGCAGGAATGCTGTAATTTGGTGGATATATTATCACAACAATACTCATAGACAGCTCAACAATTCTTCATCAAACTGAAGTGAACTATCAACTTTTTGTAGAGGTATGCAGAACTGAACATGGATCTGCAATAGCCAAGCTGATGACCATGGCAAAGACTAGGTAACTGTGAGCAAACCAGTTCTTTGGAACTTTTCTGGATAAGGAGAAGACAAAAAAACTATTCACCTATGCTCTAGATTGTTGTTTGTTGTGAGGAGACTATAAGAAAGCAGTTGCGATCACTTCCAGCTTCCGAAGGCGATGGACGTTGGTCTGCTGTTCGCTTCTCTGGTGGGCTCCTTTTAGGAGCACAGGCGGTCTTGGAGGGACCACCTGCCATGGGCGGCTTGCTGGAACCCCCCAGATAGGCGGCAGCCATGGGGGGTTTCCAATTTCACCTCAGGAACCGGGAAGCGTAGGGGGTGCATAGCAGCACCTTCGCTGAATGGATTCCAGAAGGAAAGAGTTAACTACATGCAGCGGCTGAAGTGCTGGAGGTGAGAAGTTCGCCCCAATCTCCTTAACTGCTTTTAATTGATGAGCAGCGGCTTTTTGGAAGTTGTGGATTCAATCTGAACTTGGAAGATTGGAGGGGGTTGCTTTTTTCTTCTACCCCTCTCAGGCAATCTCGGAATGGAGAGAGAGCAAAAAGTTGAATTAGCCACTTGAACTAACTATGTGAAAAGATTTATATCATAACTGCAAGAGCTGATTGCTGACTTGTTTTGAAAGCTTTATGGAAGTTTTTGATGTTCTGCTCCTGATTCCCTATGAAAGGGGGAGCTAAGATGGCCTGCTTTCGTCTTCTTCTTCGCACTTATAAATGAAGTCTGCCTTTTGAAACTACCTTTGAAGAAAGTCTGACTGTATATTATCACCCTAAAGGACTCTTGGAGCCCCTCCTGTTACGTGGTCTTTCTGGTTTTGGATAATTTGATTTCTTTTTTTTTTCTTGGTTTGGATCTGTGACGGAGGGTTAATTTTCACTTTTGAATTTGCCTGTCTTCTTGGACTCGCTCGGCTATGCGCTTCACAGATGCCATTTCTTGTGCAAAAGATTTATACTCATCTCTGAACTTAGACAATGGGGCTCAGAAAACCACCCTCAGGCAAAGCAGCCTTGGGACCGACTTCTTCTACATCCACTCCAATGACAACAGACAAAAATTTCATCATTTTCACAACAAGAAAGGACTGGAGAGAGTTCAAAATATTTATCTGTTACTCGAATGTTTCAGGCTCTTATGCAGGGACAAAATGAGTTGAAAAAGGAGGTGGCAGATTTTAGAGAAGAGCTTAAAAGTGTGCAGCAACAAATAACAGAAAATAAACAGAGAATTGGTGTGCTGGAGGAGGGGGAAGTTGGGTTGGGGGAGGAGGTTAAGGTAGTCCAGAAGGGGAATATAGAATTGGAAAATTTTATGGCAAAGATAGAACTTAAAATAATGTCCTTCTTTCTCAGATTCCAGAACCTACCGGAGACAGAAGATGAAGATCTTAAGGATATTATGAGTACAATTTTAGCAGAATATATTAAAAGAGATAAAGAACAATTGTGGTGGGATATGGATCTGGTTTATAGGATTAATTCAGCATATGCCAGAACACATAATGTTCCAAGGAAGTACAAGATAAATTTCTTAGGAAGACCACGAGGGATGAGATTCTAGGGGCTCAAAGGGGGGGGGGGACCACTAAAATATAAAGGTAAAGAAATTGCCATTCTTAAGCAAATTCCGAAAAAAATAAGAGATAAGAGGAGGAAGTATTCCTCCTTATCAAAGAAATTATATAATAATGGAATTTGGTTTAGATGGTTATTGCCAGAAGGAATGCTGATCTTCTGGAAGGGAAACAGAATTAGAATTAACACAGTTGTGGAGGCAGAGGTCTTCATTAAAAAACATAGTGCCCTCCTAGAGGACGGAAAAATAAGAGGTAGTGAAAAAGGCGACAATACACAAGACATGAAGGAGGGAAGGGCTGCGGCTCCCCCTGGGGACAGGGGGGCGGGAACAATAATGGAAAGACTCAGGTCACAAAAATAAATATATCTGGAATATCATTCTAATTGTTGATATATTAGAAAGTGGCAAAAGAGATGATTGAACACATGGTTGATACAATGTATAATAAGATGCTGTTTCTGCTTATCTTTTATCTTTTGTTTTTCTTTTCTTTCTGTAAAAGTTGTGAGAATTGGAGAGATTCCTACCTCTAGCATGATGGAGCTGGCAAAAAAATTTTTTGTATATCCACCTACCCTTTTCCTATAAATTTTAAAAACCAATAAAATTCTTTAAAACAAAAGAAAGCAGTTGCCACAGGTTGAACACTGGGAGATGTTGGGATTAACCATCTTGCTTGCAACTGTGGTGGAAAATTTTAAACCACATTAAGTTTCCAAGACTCACTTTCTAATTACTTCTGAAATTTCTCATTAACTACTTCTAAGTTATTAGAGACTTTCAGAAAGACAAATTTGAATATGCTATATGAGTCTGCCTTCAAGCCTAAATTAAAGAAATTTTTAATCACAAGCTTAATAGTTTAAATATAAAGTAAACAGGAAAAAACTACTGGTAAATACAATTTTGATGTTAGAAAGTTATAAATGGACTAAGTGTCCAGATAAAATGGAATGTTGATACCTTTGGAATTAATTATAAGGAGAAAATATCTTGTCATGGAAAATATTCTGTTTTGGTTTTTACAAGACAAAACAAAACAAAAATAAGCAATTCCATGATTTCAAAACTGGATTCTAGAGGAGACTAAAGTTTTTAGGTAAAAGAAAGATTTATAGGCCTGTAAAATGTTGTAAAACATTATAAGAATGAAAATATTAAGAGATCTTCTACATATTGTAGAATAAAATAGCCACTATATCAATAATTCCATAAATAATTCCAGTAATGATTTCTGCTTCTATAGATTATGTTGAAAGGATGTTATTGAAGAAACAATAGGTGTAGAACACATTTTATCCAACAAGATATCAAAGGTGAAATACAAGGAAATACAAAAACAATGAAATGGAAATATAAATGAAAAGCCAAGAAAATGACCTGGATTATTTTTTCCATTAGATTTACAAAACAGGCTTTTTAAAAAGCCTTGAAGTATTTTCTGTGATGGGCAAAGAAGAAATGAAAAGATACATGGATATATTTCTTCCTTTTATTTCTAACAGTATTAATCTTTAATATTCAAATATTTAAAGATTAATACTGTTAGAAATAAAAGAAAGGAATATAAAGTTGGTTTATTTGGTCAAGATTACAAGATACTTTGTTACCCCTTGCAATACTTTATAGACTTTCTGCTCACATTAGGACTGAAAGGATGATATTTTATGGCTTTATTTATAGTTAAGATGTGGGGTATGGAATGAAGAGACAAACATTAGTAACCTTAGAGGGAAATGCTCCTCAGCTCTGCAGATGACCTATTCATCAGGAAAAAATTACACACTAAATACACACAAAATCCTGATCTATAAAGTAAGAGTGAAAATTATAGACTGAAATCTAATACAGATAAGTGCAGAGTTCTCCAATTAAGAAGAAGAAAAATCAGCTGCAGAGCATTACATGGGAGATACCTGGCTTGATAATACAGGTAATCCTCAATTTAGAACAGTTCATTTAGTGACCAATAAGTCACAACATCGCTGAAAAACTTGAATTATGACCGTTTTTCACAGTTACGACCTTGGTAGCATCCCAGGATCATTGGTCAAAATTCAAATGCTTGGTAACTGGTTCATGCTTATGACCGTTGATGTGTCCCAAGGTCACATGATTATCTTTTGCAATGTAACAGGTGCTAAAAGAGTAAATGCAATTTTGGACTGCATCAACGGAATTATAAAACTACTAGACAACTTGTAGTCCATTGGGTCACTTTTTCAGAGATATTTTGTCACCTAAACAGAGAAACAGAATGACCAAGGATGGGGAAAAAATTAGTGGGAGCAGGAACAATTTCTAACTTTCTGCCAGCTTCCACACTGAGTTTCCTTGTGGGAATCTGGCAGGGAATGCCAGAAATCTCCTCTCCCCTCCAGGACATGGAGATCAGTGTTGCCCTGTTCTGTCAACTTGACCCATAGGGTTCCTGGTACTAGATATTATGGTCTTCTCTTTGATGTAAAAAGGAAGCACGGACCATTTTGCTTGGGAGGTCTTTCTATTTCTGTTTGCTTCTTTGTGTTCTTTTTTTTTAAAATAGAAATTTCAAAACTGGCATCTCAACTCTTCACTCTCACTAAGTGATCTTACAATGGAGCCTGTCTATGGGAGCGGGTAGTGCCTATTTTACTTTTAAGCATTTGTGTTTTTCTGGAAAAACAATCTTGTACTTTGGGGGAATGACAGCCAGATTGGTCTAGAAGTTAATGCACCAGGCTAGAAACTGGGAGACCTTTCATTCTAATTCCATCTTAGGTACAAAGCTAGCTGGGTGGCCTTGGGCCAATCTCTGTTTCTCTCAACTCTAGGAAGCAGGCAATAGCAAACCATTATCATAATCTTGCCAAGAAAGTGGGGTACTTTTCCAAAGAGCTGCTGTGAGTCAAGAATGACATAAAGGTTAGATAGATGATAGATAGATGATGATAATGGTGATGATGATAGATAGATAGATAGATAGATAGATAGATAGATAGATAAATAGATAGATAGATAGATAGATAGATAGATAGATAGATAGATAGATGATAAATATATGATAAATAGATAGAGATGGAGATGATAGCGATAGACATAGATAGATGACAGACAGAGAAAAATCTCTTTTAATCTATAGAAAAATTAAAATCCAAGTTCGAAAGATAATATGCCATTATGTAATTGGGATATCAAGATGAGCAAGCCTGGGGCCAAATGTCTTTTGGTAGATTAACTATTTAATATTGGGAAGAAGAGCAGATCACCATTGTCTCTGCAGATAGTGAATGACTAAAAAGAGTTAAGATGGCACTTGCAACACAAGTAAAAATCAATTCTACAGCCAAACCCAGCATTTGCCCTCATCCATGGCTGCCTCAGGATCGCAGCAGACAGATGGTATAATGATATGGCATGGAGAGTGTGGGGCAATGATACAGACCATGCTGCATTCATGAGTTTTTCCATGTTGTCCTCACGGGAAGGAGGTCTTTATTTTTTAGGATTTACACAAACACTGCTAGCTTTTTTAAAAAACTAAGAGCTCTAGAAAGCTACCTCTTCTTTTTCATTGTTCATCCAGTTGTGTTCCAGGAGCCACGAAAAGATGTTTGGTCCACATACAGCTGCAGGGTCACAGGCTATTTACCTGTGATCTATTTCAACTCCCACAAAGGAAGAAAATCTGTTTCTTCAGCATTTCTGAAGTTACTTTGTAAAGGTTAGAAGCCGTACACTTAAAAGGTGTACACACAGATAAATTCCTCATTTCCAAGACTTCATACATTGGGGCTAGGAAATGGCCTCATGATTAAACTGAAGTATTATGAAATGTCATTCTTTTAGCAGCAGTCTATTATTCAATAATTATGCTTTGCATGTCAAAATACTTTATTCTTCAACCATCTGTAAATCTGTAGTAACAAGAATAGCAAATGGTTCTTTGGACTTTGGATGAGCTATTGCTAGTTGAAATAACCCAGCCCTGGTTGGTGCCCAGTGTCCAGACCAGTTAACAATATAACTCAGAATTTCCATCAGAATAGGATGGTCCCAGTAACTACAGGCCACCTTATTCTACAAATTACTGTTGTAATCTCAACCTTTCTGAATGACATGACATTGGGAAAGGTGGAAATAGACATATTGGGCAGCTGGACCAATAATCCTACAACTACTTCCTTTTCAATTTATCTGTCACATTAACTCAATGCAGAAGAAGAAACTGTATTAAACACCTCTTGGTCTACTATAATGATCATATAAAGAAAGAATTAAAACTGTTAGAGCCTGTCTATTTACACTCAATATTATACTCAGTGGAAATAAGCACTAATACAGTATTGCTTGAAGTTAAGGACTGACTGTTCATTCTTCATTCTAATTCATAATAACATTCAGTAGCAGCATAATAATTATGATTTGCAATTATAACACAAATGATTTTTTGCCAGATTAACTGGCTTTGATTTGATTAAAAATTTGAACTGGAACTTTCAATTATTTATGAAGCAGGATTTTGCTAGTGTCTTACCAGCCTTTGCCCATACTCACCTATAGAACTTCTCTTCGGCGTGAATAAAGAAATAATAATGTATGTATAATATCAGCCAAGGTAGATGTGTGTGGTACCTGAGCCAAAAGACAAATTAATACTGAAATCATATAAAGAGGATATAAAAAAGATCTACTTTCAGATCAAATGAAACATTTGTAAAGAGCTGTATTCAAAATGGATACAAATGCACCATTTTCTTCAAAATTATCAGTGAATCAAAGATAAAAATTACATCCAGGAAGATAAAGCGGGCAACCAGCAGCCTAACCACGTGAGAGGGAGAAATACATCTTTGAAGATGCTCCTATGGCTCCTCCTAAAGAGCCAGATGTTGCTGGAAGAACAATGTCTCCTCAGCGTCCGTGTTCTGATTCATAGGGAAAGTGTGGAAGGCCGTCATCTCATGCATTCATTTAAGACCAAAGTACTTTAAGAATTTTAACAAAAAAAGTGTATGTGTGTGTGAAGGGGTGGGGGAAGAGAAGTGCTTTAGATGAGTATCTTTTTCTATTTTATTGGGAGAGGGAGAAAACGTAGTTATGAACAGAAAACTTCAAACAAATGAATGCAAAATCTTTGCTGCCATTTCCCAAACACAGAATCCATTTAGGTGGCCATTTCCACTTGTACAATCAGACGGTGCTTTTAAGTCTGGAATGCCTTCTAATTAAATAACTATTGCTCTGTTTTTCTGAGTAAAATTCTAGAACAAATAGTACTAACAGAACACAGTATTTTCTTGATAAAGGAATTGGATTCTTTACAATCTGAACTCAAGTACCTCGTTTGGAGAGTGAAGCTCTGTTGTAGATCAAGACTGACAGTTCCAAGAGAAAGATATTGAGGTATTATGCCTCATCCTATTGTTCCATGGGAGTCATTGGGGATCTACTTTTCCACTAGGAAAATTCATCAGGTTATTGGTTAGTTCTTTTTCTCCCAATGTTATCAAACTCTATTGTCTTTGGTATAAACTTTATACTATAAAGAATACCTGATCAAAATGCAGCAAAGGATGGAATATGAGTTAACAAACTGAAACTTAATCTGAACAAAGCAGCAACTTTACTACATCTGTACATGTTAGTACAGATTTAATTTAGGTGTGCAAATTTCTCAACAGGATCAGTTCATAACTGTGAAGTGCCTTGAAATCCAGCACGACTCCTGTTATTCTAGTGACTCCACAATATTTTTGCCCAGGTTTTCAAATACACTACTTGGGTCTCTTCATGAAAGAAATGTATCTTGGTCATTTAATTTGAATTTTATTTTGCGTTTACAATTTCAAGACCACCCAACTCCTTCAAATTCTGGGAACTTACAAATTTACAAACAGCAATGTTAAAAGAACAAAAATCATAGATGCCTAGAAAAAAAAAAGAAAATCATTTAAGGGTTTGACAGCCATCCTAATTCTTTGGAGAATAACCATATTTTCAGTGATAGCATCACCAGGGAGGCGGCTATACAGATCTCTGGGGGGATGTTATTCCAGAGGGCAGGGTCACATATGCCTTGTTACCTCCTGATTAAAGCTCATTTAAGGAAGAAGAGGTGGGAGGAAGGGGAATAATGGTCTTTGAAGGATGTAATTCCAAAGGCGATGTCATACAAAATGTAATATGACATGATGACATGGTAAACACTAGCACATTCTATGAATACTTCCAGCCAGGCATTTAGTATGCTGCTATGTCGGTTTAAAAATCTCCCATAAATTTATTCTAAAGAATAACTTCAAGAGATTCTTGGATAATGGGGCAGAGACAATTCACTGAGATTTTGATCTTTTCCTGATTTCATGGTATAGGGCAGTGCTCTCTAACCTGGTACCCTTCAGATAATTCTGAATCAACCAGACCAAGAACATGGAAATTATAATCCACACATCTCTGGAAATTGACAAATTAGAAAAAAAACTGAGTTTGACTAGAAGTGGAGAAGTCAGCTTGGTGAGCAAGAACATATTGCATCATGAGTGCATAAATCATGATAATAAGACAAATTACCAGCTAATTGAATATTTTCTAATGCCGTTTGCATGGGATAATTCATCAGAAAACCAGACCAAAATAAAGCAAGCCTCTATATTGTTTTGAATGCTTGTTTGGAAACAAAAAAGCTAGGTAACTGCTGCTTCATATCTTTTGAACTTTCTAAAATAAGACTGCTACCATTTACTTAGAATGAATTGCCCACTATACATAATTCAAATAATACAACAGATCAGGAAAGCTATAGTCTTTAAAAAAAACTATTTTAGCTATTTATATAGACCTAATTTTGAAAACATTTTTGGGGATGTTTTGCAGTTGAAGACATTCAGACTACTGAATGTTTGCTGAAAATGGATATAATATTTGAAGTCAAAACAGATTCAAGTAATATAAAAGTTTGTTCTGTGCTGCTTAAACTGATTTCAGCCTTTCAAGCAGAGGTGGTATTCAGCAGGTTTGACCAGTTCTGGAGAACCGGTAGCAGAAATTTTGAGCAGTTCGGAGAACTGGTAAATACCACCTCTGAATGGCCCCACTACCATCTATTCTCTGCCTCCTGAGTCCCAGCTGATCAGGAGGAAATGGGTATTTTGTATACCTTCCCTTGGAGTGGAGAGGGAATGGAGATTTTACAGCATCCTTCCCCTGCCACATCCACCAAGCCACACCTACAGAACCAGTAGTACCCTGAATTTCCGAAAATAAGACCGTGTCTTATTTTCTTTTGATGCCCAAAATAAGTGCTTGGCCTTATTTTCAGAGAAGTCTTATTATTATTGAGGTGCAGGAGGCAGCAAGTATGGTCACCTCATGGCTGCTGCTGTGTTGCAATATTTTTGGGGAGGGCTTATTTTCAGGGGAGGGCTTATTTTAACGCATGCACTCAAAAGCCCGATTGGGCTTATTATCTGGGGAAGTATTATTTTCTGGGAAATAGGGTAAAATTTTTTGAATCCCACCACTGCTTTCATGCCAGAGTATTAGGCAATTAACTATGAAAGGAGTTGTATGAATGAATCTCAAATGCTTTATTTCTTGGGGGATAAGAGCCATATAGAGAAAACTTGGCCATCTTCATTTGATACAAGGAAGCTTGTTGTTAGGAGAAATGCCATTTATTTATTGGTCTGCCTTTTTATGAAATTTGCTTAGCTTATTTCCAAGTAGATAATTTCCAATCACATAGCTCATGCCTACGAAGTACGTCATTTCCCATCACACCCCTAAGCCATGCTAGGTTGAATATACGATATAGTAGCCTGGTTTGCCAAGCCATATGGTCTACCATTCAAAATGGAGTGCTTCAGAAAAATAGCTTAACTTAATGCGTGGAACCATCCTTTGAATTACAGTTTTATTTTCTAGTAAATATAGACACCTATGACTTCCCAAATAAAGGACTGAACACACAAAACAATTATTAATATTGGATTATAACCATGTTTACATATGTTGCCTTTCAGTTCCCATTGATCTCTTCCTACAATTAGAGATTGCCATTTGTCCTTGAAGTCTCCAAATAAATAAAATATCAATTTTATTTAGATTAAAATACAATTTTAAGAAAAAATGAAATCATAATATTCACAGGTGTCTGAATTAACTATGCTGACTCTAGTTCAATTTCCCAGGCAAGTGAGGGAGTCACTGTGTAAGTGTTTATCAGTAATTTTAATTAAGCTACTGAACTGAAAATTAGGGTCTTTTCGGTGGTGGCTTCATATCTGCATTCTCCATAGAAGTGATGTCTTTGGTGTCTCTGTTTCAACTGATTTTTACTTTGCACATTTATGTTATATTATTGCTTGCTGTTATAGAATATTGCAATTGTTTACCATTATTTTTATTTTTCTGATTAACTGAGTATTGGAATTAAATAGCTTATGTTGCTATTTTGCAATTTATTCTTTTGGGGAATACAAGTAAGTTATTAAATGATTCACATGCATGAGCTAAAGAGCTGGCTTAGAGAAATTCAATGTCCCTCCCTAACACCAAGCTCCCCAATTGAAGCCATGAACGTTATATTTTGTAGGTTTATGGCATAGGTTGTTAAAAGCATATGAAATATGAGTATGAGTATGGAATAGTCAACCCAAATATAAAACAAGCAATGCTAGTATTAATGATTTTGATTTACATATACCCACAAAGCAATTAGATTCATGTTTCAGTTGTGATTACAATATAGCAAATTAAGAATGTTGTGTTAGAACCATGCCAAAAAAATATATCTTATTTTAATGCCCTAACTTCAGATTCAACTAGGAGAAACCCTTAATTGACTCCCAAAGTTACTTTGTCTGGATTTATTAAAATAAGTGCAACCTACATCTGACAAATGAGAACACATCTGCTCCACATCCTGGCCCACAAACCCGGCACAGTATTAATTATATTGATGGGTGATGCTGAAGCGCGAGTTGCACTTTATTTATAGTGATCTTTGCTAAGGGAATCATTATAAAAACAGCTTTCAGAACTGAAACATTTTTTTTAAGACACCACACAGAAGTAAAGAGGCTTTACAATAGAATGTGAAGCATATTGCACAGAGAAATAGGGAGGGAGGGAGGGAGGGAGAGAAAGAAAAAGAGCCAGAAGCTGCCTTGATTAATGCTTGCGATTATCAGCAATGCAAATCACTTTCACTTATTAAGTCTTGTTTAATATCCTAATGAAGCTTCCTGAGCAGATTTGATAATTCCAACGAAAAGTGACTATAAACCAATGCCCTTCCAACATGTTGAGAATGGGTAATAGTGTGTATGGGTGTGAGTATATATTTATTTCCTAGAATTCTGACCTATGTTTATACCTCGCAGAGGATACAATTAACCTTTTCAATGCCAAAAGGAATTCCCAACATGATCCAGCTGCAAAGGTCAAACAGGTCAGGCACAAATGATGTTTACCTTTCAGCTTCTGTGCAATGCCAAACTCAGCTACTCCAAAGCAGTCAGAGGAATGTATTTTTCACTCCAACTTTCTCAATACTGAGATTGCCCGCAATAAGGAATTTATTGCAAGCAAATGATCGTGTCATGGAAAGGAACTATAGGGGATAGTTTCTTTTCAGGTCATTTTCTGGACAACGTCAATAGTGAAGAAGGTACTTGCTGGTCGCAACCCATCAACCCCATGGTGCTTGATGGCTGCAAGGGCATTTTCGGAAGGCAATTCTTCTGTACAAAGCAATTGCCATGAACAGACCCACTGACAAATTTTAAACGTTACACAGATACGCAGTTTGTTCCTAAAGTTGAATGAAATGGATGGAGCCTTTAAAAATTAAAATTGCTATGCTTTGCTCTAAAAGGGAGGCGTTCAACAAAACCTCCAGAAAAGGTCATGTGTTGCACCCTTCTTCCCCCTCAAATCCAGGGAATGAAGTATCCCATATAGCCCATGATCCCGCATGTTGCCTTTGTGTGAGAATTTTTAATTGGACAGAAAAAAGAAAATTAGTAACTTCATGGGAAGTAATCATATTAACTTCTTTAATTAAGCTTAAGCTTATATTTCAATTTGCCTTGGGCCCACCCATTGTTGTCTTCTAACTCTGTTTTTATTTGCCACTCAAAGACAAAGCGTAGTTCTTGTCCCCTCTGACAATTTCCCTTGCTCTGGGCAATGCTTCCATCTGTCAGTGGTCTTCTTCTCTCCCTCCTTCTCTCCCTGAGATTTCCACCCCCACCTCCTATATGCATCCTGCCTTCTGCTCCTCCCCCCACAGCTCCCTCCCACCTCTATTCCTTGATCAGTCACACATAGCTCATTTCAGATAAACTATGGGTTATAACATCAATGGTTATTTATTAAAAGTGTATGCCCCAGAATCTTCAAACCTCACAATGGCTTACAACAATATATTCAATGTAATAAAACTTTCCCAATAGATTAAAAATTGTACAATACGCAACAAAATTAATAATGAAAGCTTAATGAATATTAGATTTTACCTGTTTTAATCTGCACAACTGCCTTGGGAAATAATTGTGCAAAGAAAAAGTTATTAGTCATAAGTTACCCACTGAGTTCCTAAAAAAAATTGGGGTCAGAATTTGATTCTTCCTAGTCTGAATCCAGGGCTTTAATACGTCAAACAGCAAAAGGTCTCAAACTGGACCTGGCATTACCTAGGATTATAAGAGCTGGGCTACAAAGCATCTGGATTACCGACTGATGGCAACCACAATACAGAAATCCTTATTATCACCAGTAGGAAACCATATTTTTGAACCCTGATGTGAAAGTCCTATGTTACCACAGAACTTCCAGTATCTCTTGAATATCTAAATCATAATCTTCCTTTTTACCACCATCTGTGCATTTCATTTCTCTTCACCTAGCACATTAACATGTCAGATAACTTTTTTCTAATGCAAGATTTCTTTTCCACAGTCTGCTATTCAGAAGAGATTCTTGACATGGTACAGAGAAAAGCTGCCATGGGAGACTAGACTATGGGCTTTCCTAAGTCCTATTCACATATTAGACATGTGGAGGGTTTAGTATGTAAATGATGAGAACTAGTTTCTAATCGGAGTGGCTGTACATTCCTCTATAGAGTGGTGATAAACCTCTATATAGATCTTAAATCAAGCTGATGAATTCAGATATAAAGAGGAGTGGAGAGTAGGGACATGTTGGAAGTGAGGTAAGGAAATCTGTAGAGCTAAGCATGGAGTATCAAGGGTTAAGAGCCTAGTTCTTCTCAGGTTTTTCTGAATACTAAATTCAGAGGAAAATATCTGGCTTTCCTACAGTTGTCATGATATTGGAATATGTATCAGATAATAAATGAATGAAACCACTTTTTTAATTTCAATAACTATAGAACCACTCCAGTTTAAAAAGAAGTCATTATTTAAGAATGTAAAGAATCAAATTTGATTCAAACAACACATGATTCTATTTGTGCTTTCAAGGGAAAACAAGACATCAATTTAAATTACTTTCTTAAAGTGGCACATCTTGTGGAAATCCTGAGGGGAAAAATTGTGAGGCAGAAATGTTGAAAAATTGCTTTCTATCTGGGATATAGGAATATGGCTTTGAAAGGAAGCGAAGGTGGGATAGGCATCAAATGAATAAAGAGACAGATCATATGGTACCTCAGCAGCCACTATAGAGAGGCAACCAGGAGCTGGAATGGAGCTAGAGATGTGAATGAATAACTGACTTCCAGCCAAACAAGAGCTTCTCCCTAGAATCCCTGGGTTAGGATTAATAATTAATGGAATCTGAAAGAAATAAACTGATGAATCAAATAAATGGTTATAGCTGGAAGGAATAATCAACTTTTGTAGCTACAAGGCCAATGAGAAGGATGGACACTTAAAAATAATGTTTAGTACAAGGAAAAAATATCCAGACCTACATACATCATTTAATTGAGAGTGAAAAAGCAATTGATTTGAATATATGAGGGGGAAAAATAATTGAGTATGATCTTGGATGTTCAATTCTCCTTAAAAATCTCTGCGTTTTACTTATACTACTCTGGAAAGCTTAATGTAATAAAAATAAAAAGGGTTTTTTTTCCAGTGGTGAGGCTAATGTTATGAAATTTTGCCATTTTATCTTTATTTTGAACTTTAGCAAACAATGAAATGTGTTTCATCCAAATAACTTTCAAAGATCCTTCAGATGTTATTGTATATCTCTGTTAGACCATGGCCAAGGTCAAAGATGATAGAAGTCAGTGAACATCCCCTCATCCAGTTTAAAGAGGAAATCCATTTATAGTAGTTGCATATAATGTCAAATCTCTCTGGTAGCAGCTTGTACTAGAAATTATTAATGCCAAGAACATATCTGTTGGAACTTTGATTATTAATATTAGTTAAGAAGAACATGAAAATTATAGCACAAGAATTCCAGCAATCATATTAATTTCAGATGAGCAACAGATACAGGCAAAATAGAGTGGAAAAGTTCTGATTTTCCTTTGTACACTAAGAGAAGGCTAGGACTATTGACTGAGTTGGTAATAGCTATCAGATTTTGAATCAGTTCTCCAAGCACTAGTTTGCTATCACTGAATGCCATATTTATATTCTCCTTATTAAAGCTCTCTTTTGTTAAGTGTTTGGTTAGTTAGTTTTTTTTTTTAAAAAGGACTAAAATATCCACGAACTATGCTATAAGGATACTGCCTAATGCAAATACTAAAAAAGTTCATTAAAAAGAGTATTCATCCTGAGTTACAGAATGTAGAAATGTGTGTATTTCAGCTTATTGATCAACAACACAGAGTAGAATCTTCTGGCCCATTATCAACTATGAAAGTTTCTTTGCTGTCTGACTAGAATACATCCAAAAAGGAAACCCTGTAAAAGCGAGTCCCTTCGGGGAGAGGGGGCGGTCTAGAAATCAAATAAAATTGAAATTGAAATTGAGCCTTTGGATAGTCAATGAAGATAAGACTCCTAAGTAGCTTTATGTTCTCCCTATCTTTGGGGAACATTGACACAGGTTTTGGGGAGGAAAGGGAAGAGAAGTTCTGCTTTCCAGCTGACGCGATGCCTGTGTGGACCTTGACAATCTTCTGACTGTCCTCCTTCCGGGTGGCACCATAGGCGTTGGAAGATGTTTCTTTGGGAACGCCAGCCTCGAGATCGTGTTTAAGCTGCTAGAACAGCGTAAACCAGCTGTCAAGCGGCTTGAAAACTCTCCCCTCAGGAAAAGAGAGGGAGGAGAGCTGCCGGGCATTTCGGGTAGAGCCCCCCCTAAATCCGCAGGAGTAATTCTGTGGTGAGAAGGGTGAGAGCTCCCCAGCAGCCCGACAAAGCTCCGCATCTCGGGACGCTTCTGCTGCAGCAGAAACAAAATGTCGCGACCACCCCCTGCAATCAATGCTTATCTACATTTGAATAAAAAGCAGGCAAAGCAAGTATGGGAGTTTTTATAATTGCGAGCACAAACCTTAACTCCGATGCAGTTTTACTTCCTTCTGTGAAAATTGAAAAGAACAAAGGGTAATAAAGATGGCGTCTGCAAGTCAAAGGGTGTGATCAAAGCGAAACTTAAAAGGAAAGTATTTGTTAGTATTTGTTATCGTTGCTAAAAGTCTCAAAAGCTCATGTCTAAAGTTACAAGATTTAACAAGCTTGGGGATTAAGTGGACTTTCTGGACTCAGTAAGTTGGTTGCTGGAAAGTGTGATTTGGATATTCGGAAATGCTTTCAAAACAAACCAATATAAGTGCCTCTAAGAGTGCTAGAACGGATACACAAATGGTGACATTTGAAGCTCTCCGGGGCGCTTTGGAGGCACAAGTTTTGTTTTTGCAGGAGGGGATTGCAACTGCCCTTAAAAATGTGTCTGATGAAATGTCTGAAATTAAGGACTTAATTCAAACCCATAGTCCACAAATAAGAGAGGCTACAGTGGATGTGTCTAAGGGTTCATTTGTTTTTGCAACATCATTGAGCGATAAGGTGGAAGAAATCACTCAGTCTAATGAGAATTTGGAGAATAAAGTCGCTGAGCTTCAAATCAAGACTGAAAAATCAGAGGCAGAAGTTACAATGATACAATACACAGTGATGGAATTTGTTTTGAGAATAACAGATTTGAAAGAATATAACGAAGAAAATTTGAAAGAAATTTTTGTAGAAGCTTTCGCTCAGTATGGTGAACTAAAAGCAGAATATGGATGGCAGGTTGAAAAAACGTATCGGATTAGTTCATGGATCGTCAGACAGAGACAACTATCAAGAGATAATGCAATTTACTTTGTTATCAGGGAAACAAGGAATGGAATACTACAAGCGTTCCACGATCCAGGATAAATCCAAAAAGAATCAGAAAAATTAATAGGATGTGAGATAGTAAAAAAGGTTGCATATTTAGGAGTTGATATTACAATTTTAAATGGGAGATTATATAAGTATAATTAAGAACATTAGGGCATACAATATAGATAGAGACGGTAAATGGGAGAATTTACAATAGTTTTTAATAATGATGGGAATACGGAAAAAGATTTGGGTAAGAATGATAATTTATGCAAGAATAAAATTTGATAGAGACTCTTCATAAGATGTTTTTAGATGGTTTTTAGATCTTAAAAAGTTAGTTTGTGTGTATCTCAACTTATAATTTAAATGGAAATGTGATTGTGTTGATGCTATGTATTATTATGTATGGTGGATTTGTAAGGAAACTAAAGCATTTTTGAAGTTCACTCCTCAGTTGTTTTTGCTAGGTATAATTACAGACTGTATACTTATAGAGACTAGGTTGATTTTGAACTTAATAATGGCAACAAGATTGCGGGAAGAAGGAAGAATTGCTTATCATTCAAGATTGGACGTTAAAGGTAGTAAATCTAGCAGAGATGGTGAAAATTTCAGTATATTGGAAAGACTGTTCAGAAGAGAAATACAAGTCGAAATGGAGAAGATGGACTGACTATATTTAAAATAAACATTGGACGAAGGAACTTTAATTAGTCTAGGAATGAATGAGGAATGTTATAGGTTATCTAAATTTGGTTTAATAAAAGGGGAGTTAAAGTACAAGAGGGAGCAAAGATGTTATAGTTAGTTAGTCTATGTTAGTGTTAAAGGTTTATACCCTGCATTTGCTTTGGGAAGTTGGAGGGAGGGAGGCTTGGAGAGATGGTAGGGTTGGGGTGGAGGGAGGGGAGGGGAAGGGGAAAATATTTGTAAAAATTTATTAAAACTTTTCAATTTAAAAAAAAATCTTCCGACTGTCCTTGTTTGATAGATATAAGATGTGAAAAGCCTGAGGTAATAGTGGAGGATATTGCATCTCCACAATCATCTGAATTTGAAAATAGTTAAAATAAATACAGACACTTAGTATTAGATACTTCACATATAGTGAAAAACAAAGCAAAATGCCATTAAAAGGTTCTGTTCATTCAGAGAGGTGAAGATGAGAAGAAACTTCTCTTCCATTCATCTTCTTGCCTTTCTTTTAGAAGTATATCAGACCATATTTCAAATGAAGCTTTCTGTTCTGATCAAAAACACCATGAAATGTGCCACTAATGCCTTCCTTTTGGGTGGGGGGGGGGGAGGGATAATGGCTAACAGCCAATTGTAATATGATTGCTAATAAAAGCAACAGTGACAACCATACCATTAAAAGTGGTACCCAAAACAGGGCATGTAAAACAGCCTTACATCTTTGGCACTTCCATAAAAGAACTTTGCTGAACATTGCTTGTATGGTAGACTGAATGTAAAAATCAGCATATTTGTAATACTTCCCAATGCAAAGAGAGCAGCAATTATTTATAAAACAACACATGGTTTATTAATTACCATAATCAACAGTTGACACTTTGACAAGCATGAGTCAGTAATAGAAATTATTGTCCCATCAGGTTTTTATTACTACAGTATAGAGAGTATATTTGCAACCATAGAAAAGTTGCTTCCACCAAGGTGAAAATCACTGAAAAGAATTCTCATTGGTACTTGTGCTTGAGCTTAATCAATGGCTTTTCTGATCTCTGGGCCATGAAGACAAAAAACAGTGGCCAGTTCTGTTTTCTCTAGAACAATATGTAGTAATACAACTGGAAACATCCATGCCAATTAGCAGAAGTAAACTATGGATCATTTAGCACATTTTCCCATTGATTTTGGAGTTTCTTTCTGATAATATTTGTTTCACAGGTTAACATTTGAGTGTTGGGGCATATAGGAAAAGAGCAATGTAGTTTCTTCTCTGAAAAGAGAAGAAGGATAGATGAGTTATTTAAATAAATTACAGATGGGTTTGGTTATAGTGGAATTGGGAGTTTCTCAAAAAGAACTCTATAAGATCAGACCAAAACTCTTCCTAGTTTAATGCTCAGTGGTCAAGCAGGTCACAGTTTGGAAAGATAACATGCAAGAATGGTATACATCTTCTTTTGCTATTCTCTATACAGATCTTTAGGGCAAATGGCCTTCAATTCTGGAGGTAGTCACCAAGACTAGAACTGATATATCTATATTTAATGAATCTATTCAATCATCTTTCAATATAATTGTTCCCAACTAATAGTAGTATTTCCATAGGTTATAACTATGATTTTTTAAAAATGTCATAGTTGAACATATTATGGGTTATAGTTCCATATGAGTCCAATCATCAACTGCAGATGTGAAAGGTTTGTCATAGATTACTCAGAAAATAACTTCATGTCCTGAAGATATGATGTAGTAAAACTCTCATAATTTCCATATTTTTCCCCAACATAGTACCTTCCAATGTGGATTATAAATCATGGGTTTGGGGATGATACATGTAATGGTTGTTTTCTATTCCTGGATGTAAACTTAAATTATAAATAACCTCTATTTGAAGTAAACTGGTGGTTTAGAAATGTGAAATATAAATAAAAAAAATAAAAGAAGTGAACATCTCAATTATGCTAAAGTGTGTTACATACTTTTTACATCCATAGTGGAAAGACAAATGGTAATAAAGGACACTATGGTATTTAATCGTAGTATAGTGATTACATTTTCTGTAGAATGATTTATTTTACATTTTGGGTCAGACTTACAATACAATACAATACAATACAATACAATAGTAGAGTTGGAAGGGACCTTGGAGGTCTTCTAGTCCAACCCCCTGCCTAGGCAGGAAACCCTATACCGTTTCAGACAAATAGCTATCCAACATCTTCTTAAAGACTTCCAGTGTTGGGGCATTCACAACTTCTGGAGGCAAGCTGTTCCACTGATTAATTGTTCTCACTGTCAGGAAATTTCTCCTCAGTTCTAAGTTGCTTCTCTCCTTGATTAGTTTCCACCCATTGCTTCTTGTTCTACCCTCAGGTGCTTTGGAGAATAGTTTGACTCCCTCTTCTTTGTGGCAACCTCTGAGATATTGGAACAATGCTATCATGTCTCCCCTAGTCCTTCTTTCTCTTAAGCTAAACATACCCAGTTCCTGCAACCGTTCTTCATATGTTTTAGTCTCCAGTCCCCTAATCATCTTTGTTGCTCTTCTCTGCACTCTTTCTAGAGTCTCCACATCTTTTTTACATCGTGGCGACCAGAACTGAATGCAGTATTCCAAGTGTGGCCTTACCAAGGCATTATAAAGTGGTATTAACACTTCACGTGATCTTGATTCTATCCCTCTGTTGATGCAGCCTAGAACTGTGTTGGCTTTTTTGGCAGCTGCTGCACACTGCTGGCTCATATTTAAATGGTTGTCCACTAGGACTCCAAGATCCCTTTCACAGTTACTACTACTGAGCAAGGTATCACCTATACTGTACCTGTGCATTCCGTTTTTGTTGCCTAAATGTAGAACCTTACTCTTTTCACCATTGAATTTCATTTTATTAGATAGTGCCCAATGTTCAAGTTTGTCAAGATCCTTCTGTATTTTAAGCCTGTCTTCTGGAGTGTTGGCTATTCCTGCCAGCTTGGTATCATCTGCAAATTTGATGAGTTCCCCATTTATTCCCTCATCCAAATCATTGATGAAGATGTTGAAGAGTACTGGGCCTAAAACAGAGCCTTGGGGTACTCCACTGCATACTTCCCTCCATGTAGATGCAGTTCCATTGAGAACTACACATTGAGTGCGGTTGGTCAGCCAGTTACGAATCCATCTGGTGGTGATGCTGTCTAACCCACATTCTTCTACTTTATCTAGTAGTAGGTTATGGTCTACCTTATCAAAAGCCTTACTGAAGTCCAAGTAAACTATATCAACGGCATTCCTCTGGTCCACTAATTTTGTCACATTATCAAAGAATGCAATAAGATTAGTCTGGCATGATCTGTTTTTGACAAATCCATGTTGGCTTTTGGCTATTACTTTATTTGCTTCTAGGTGTTGGCAAATTCGTTGCTTGATTATTTTTTCCAGAATCTTTCCTGGTATTGAGGTTAGGCTGATAGGTCTGTAGTTTCCTGGATCTAATTTTTTCCCTTTTTTGAAGATGGGAACCACATCAGCTCTTTTCCAGTCCTCTGGTAGTTCCCCGGTGTTCCAGGATCTCTGAAAGATATAATTCAGTGGTTCCTAGATTGTTATGAAGCATTATGGACAATCAATACCAGGAGTCAAACTATATTCTTTTCTTTCATCTAGAACTGAAGACACGGCACTGGGGCCTGAGTTTTGACTGTTCATGTATAGACAGAAAGGGAGTCTATCAGTGAATGCAAGAATTGGAAGCAGTTTTCAAAAACCTTTATATTGGTAAGGAAATTTTTACAGTTTGATGGAGTCAATGTGTTAAGAATGTTTTACATATTGTTGTTTTTCTGCAACAATACAGATTGTGTTTAGGTTGAAAAAGAAGGCCTAGGGGAGCAAAGCGTGTCTTTGCTTTTCTTCAAAGTTAGCTAGTTAGGTGTTACCCTTGTGATTTATGCCTGACATCCAGGTGTTATGCTTGATTCAGCATCACAAAACTATTTCAAGAGTGGGGAACATAATATAGCTCAGGATTGAACTATAGAGTCCTTGGTACTTTCTGAGCTTGGTTGTTTGCAGACATTTGTGAGGAGCCACGGTGGTCCAGGGTTTAGAATGCAGATTGCAGGCTAATTCTGCTGACTGCCAGCATTTTGAGCTCACCAGCTCACTCAACCTTCTATCCTTCTGAGATCAGTAAAATGAGAATCCAGACTGTTGGGGGCCATATGCTGACTGTAAAACGCTTAGAGAGGATTGTAAATCACTGTGAAGTGCCATATAAGTCTAGGTGCTATTGCTATTCTATTACCTCACTATGTAACATAACCAGTGCTAGTGAGTATGGGTGTGCTCCCTGTTTATATACATTAGCTTGCCCTACCAGTGTTGGTAGGGATGTGGTCTTCTCCTCTGTATGTCTTTAATTAGAATCCTGTTTTCTGCTTGATTATTTCTCTGGTGCTAATCCCTGATTATCTGCATGTTGGCTGCTGGAAAGCACGTGTTTGGGTCTTTTCTTCTTCTTCTTAGCCATTAATAGACAGTTAGAGATAAACCACATTTACACACTATTCAAAGACACAATAAAAAGGCTAAGCAAGGACCTATCTGTTTAATTTGCTTGCCAACAATACAACATTGGTTTGCCATTGGATTCGGTTTTGGAGTTAATTCTCCTATGGCTTCCTGGGAGCAAGCAGAGACCCAATGCCCTGACCCTTTTCTTTCAACTTTAGAGATTTCAACTTTCAACTTCTTTCAACCACATCAAGAGCTCATGCTTCCTCGTGGTACTATTAATAGGATGTTTGGTGGGTTCAAGCCCTCTCATCATGACAGGGAAGCAATTCTCTTAGCAGGCGATAAATAAGACATTTTCCCCAAAACAGATAGCGCTACTTCCAAAGCTAAACATTTAATTGCTATAGTCATGAGTCTGGACACATCCAGGAGCACCCAAGATGAGCAATTAAATGATAGTGACCATTAGCTAAGCTGAGGTTACCATGAAAAAAAAAACTTTCATCCACTTCTACAGTACTTGTAAGAATGCAACAGACTCAAAGGACAGAGGAATCAAGAAAACTGCCTGCCCCAAGTTGGGTGCCATCTTGTCGCTTTGACCAGTCACCTTTTAAATATTTATGTTTTATTTTTATCTCTGTGTTAGGGAGACATTATTTGTGCACAAGGCTGTTAAAAAATCAGTTCTAAGGGAAACACACTTCCAGCTGGTTTCCTCCTGTTTTCCATCTGCTGTCTGTATGAGCTTTTGGAGTCATTTAACTGTTTCCTGCCATGGTAATTGGTATTTTGGAACATTTTAGGCTTTGGAGGGAAGGGAAAAGGCAGCAAAAGCTTGAAGCATCTTTATTTCTGCTGTGGATTAGCCTAGTTTTCCCTAATCAACACTTTCAGTCTATAAAATAGGTGCTAGAATGTTTAGTAGTTAAAAATGTATAGATTTTATTTGCATGCATGTGCTTTATGTGAAAGTAAAGTTTAAGAGTTAACTTCTTCAGTTTAATATCTTTACAGCCCTCTCTTTGTTCTGGTACTTCCTCCTCCCCCTCTTTAATCTTAAATATGTAAATCCTCAATTTATCTGGAATTATGTAGCAAAAGACTGATGTGTGTGTGTGGCAGATTATAATATTCTATTGCCACCCCTGATCCTCTTTACCTCTTATTCTTTTCATAGCCGATAAAAAAAAGCTGTATGCATGCCATAAGAATATATTATTTTAAGAGACTCAGACTTGGAAATTGATTTCCTTGATGAAAAAAGGAAAAGTCTCCTTCTGACCCACAGGGTCACCTCATAATCCTGTCACTCTGTATGAAAAATCTCCCCCCCCTCCATCCTTTTAGTAGAAGATGAGAAAATTTCTGAAAGGGATTCTTTTTTTTTTAACTCAGTAGAGAAGGATGACAAGGGACTTAGCTGCTGATAGAGGGGTGTCCTATTCAGAACACATCTCCTATGATTAGAAGAGACTCCAAATCTATTTCCAGATTGGGCAGTTTTAGATTGGTATGTGTAGTTCAGGATGAAGCCAATCTTATATATATATATATAATCAAAAGTGTTTAAGGTTTAAGCTCCAGCTCTTTTTTTTTCTTTTTCTTTCCTTTCCATTTTTGGGGGGTTAAATTATACGCAGAGGGATTTGGTAGACGTTCTATAACAGAGATTGGCACAAGCAGCCCATCATTTCTACGTATGGGGTTTATTTAATAAGACGGTAGATATGAAATGACTTTCCCACTAATGATTAAATTCAATGGTTTTTGAAGTGCATTGTTGAACAAAAAAGCACTTGATATCTATTCAATGTTAAATAATCTGTTTCATATAGAATTACAGATATAACTTGAGGACATCTCAACCATCATGTATTTAAAATGGGAGGATTTAGAATGGTTTTATGGTAATTCCAGATTGAAGTCTTGCAAATATGAATTAGTAATACTTAAGAATGAATTATCCGATCATGCAAGTTTGGACCAAGTATTATGTATTGATTTCCCCCCCAAAAAATTCCAATGAGACATTTATCTTCAGAGATGTTATATGATATCACATTATGTTTTACAAATCTGTGAACGTCACAAATGTGGGTTTGATTGTAAATTTACTTTCTTATCTGTGAATGATGACTAAACAAGGATGTTGCTTGAACTATCTATCGTTTTGAGAAAAGGGCTTCCAAAATTCACGTATTGATGCATTTTAAAAGGCATGTATTAGGAAAAATTATTCTAAAAGTGTCCCTTAATAAATGCTAAATATTATGATGTATAATTGCAAAGGTACACATATGAAAATGTATGACATAGCTCTGTACCAGTTTTTGGCTGATCTGCGTATATCTACTGTACTAGATTTCAGAAATGGAAGTCTTTCCAAAAATCTCAGATCTTTTTAAAAGATGAAGACATCTAGATCTGTCTCAGGGACCTTTCTGTGCAAAATCTTTGCTTTATCTTTGAGCTATGGGTGTGAGAATGTGTAACTTGTGAATTTATGAAAGCATAATTCCTATTCAAGTGTATGCATCTTAGGGTCACTGGGGCTAAGCAAAAAGCAGATTCCTGCAACTTCCTACATGTGGCTATTATTTTCCACAAAGCATTTTAATAACATGGACAATTTTGGTTCATTTACAAACATTCTCTTTGAAGGAGAGATGGTCCAGGAGGCTTATACTCCTGCACCATTTTTTCTTACAGCCTATAGATTGGGGCAGACCAGATCTACCATTGGGCTACTCATAAGATTGACCTTCGCTCAATTCCTGACCTGCTTTCTTTGCTGATGAACCTTTTCAACTTTAGCTTATTACTAAGGGACAAGCTCACAACTTGTAGCATTCATGTTTCCCGCAAAGAAGCATCCATTTTAATTTTACACAGTTCCTTGAATTGAATTATGACCAAGTGCAGGTAACTAAAATGCATCCATTTTGTGAACTGCCAATTATAAAAATGGTTATATAACAAACATCAATGGGAAGCCCTATCTGAATTGAGGGCCAAAGGTATTACCTGAAGATACTGCATAGCAATGCCAGGTTGGCGCAAGAAGTTTTGCTGCTCTAGGGAAAGATAGATTTTTTTCATTGTTTAATTGGACGCTAAGTGACACATTAATAGCATATATAAAAGCCAAGACAGGACCAGTTGATTTTCTTATTTCATTATTTTTAATTTCAGTATATTTTTACCTGACATTTTTATGTTCCAGTTAATCTGGAATTAAAAACTAGTTACATTAGTTAATCTGTTAAACTAGTTAATCTGAATTACAAAATTAGCTTTCTCACCTACTATCCAGATTGTTCAAATCTAACTTAAGATCCCATTTAATCAACCTTGCTTTAAGGTGCTGGAAAAGGGAGGAAGTTTTCGTAGATTTTCATAGGTGTAGGTATGCTGGTTTTGTTTTATTCGGGTCTTTTCTTCCTCCCTTTTCCAGCACCTTAAAGCTACAGGACATGAAATCAATTTTGAAGGAGCCAGGTTAATCTCCAAAACAGAACACTTCAACAAGAGAATAATTATGGAAGCCATCGAAATAGAGAAACACCCCCACAACATGAATAAACGTGATGATACCTCCCACCTACCAAACATCTGGAAACCAGCCCTAGTCAACAAACGAACACCACCCACCACCCAGGCCATTACAATACAAAACAACAATGCACACACAGCCAGCACCAATCAGCACCAATCTACCAATCATGATACAACCACACAACCAATCATTCCACTTACTGAAACAAAACCAGCACCCCATCCCCTCCCACCAAGATTTACAGAAAGATGGCAGCTCCGTTCGCATTTTAAGCCAAAGACAACAGGCTGAAGATGGCGAGTGAGATCTCGCTGAAACGTTGCCAAGACAATCTCAAACTTACACGGGAAAAGACCCGAATACAACAAAACCAGCACACACACACACACACACAAACACACACACACACACGTATGTATGTATGTATATACGTACGTACGTACATACATACATACATACATACATACATACATACATACATACATATATATATATTTCAAGGGAATCATCCATACAAGATGCTTGTCACAGCTTGGATAGGCCCCACTTACTGTTGGTAGAGGACTTGTCCTCACATGGAGGTTCCATCCCATTGGAAACCTACTGTTGGAGACCAAGGTGTTTTCATTTGAAAATGGTGTTTTCCATTGGAAATGGAAGAAAAACTGTTATGGAAATGCATATCTTCACAGGGTGTTGTAGAGTTTTCAGACATCAATTACTTGCTAGACTCCTCTTGGTGTCTTGCATAATTATTTCCTTCCTTCCCTCCACTCTGAGCTCTGGGCCTACATGTCCATTTCTGTTCTGGACCCATGTTTGGCATCTTCCCTTCCCTTTCCCTTTTATTCTTCTTTGGCCAGGAAATCTTCCAGAAGGCTGATATTCCCATTGTTAAGCTTCAGGTAAAGGAAGATTAGAATGTTGCATAAACTAAGTTCTATAACTATTTTATAATGCTGAAATAAAGTGGCAATCTAGAAATCTTACAGTTCAAGAACTAGCTGCTCTCAAGTTTGGGGAGAAAAAAAATGGTACGAAAATTCTGTCCCCTGACACCAAGAGTAAGTCAGATGCTCTCAAGCAAATCCTACAATCCACTCAGCACAAGTAAGGTCAAGGCAGGAGACATAATTCTCTGCTTCTCCCAGGAAACATTTAGTGTCTGCTAATTGTTGCCCTGTGGATGAACCCTCTGTGTGGGCAGCATTGTTATCAGTCTCATTCCTGAGACACGGTTAAAAAAGAAAAGGCTGTTTGGCTCCAGGAGGTGAGGAAATTACATCAATGATTATCCAAAGATACATACCCTCTCTTTCTGCCAAGGTATTTCCATAGTGGAGACAAACATCTTGGGATTGGCAGGGGCATCTGTGAGGGAGGAGATCAAAACTCACACAAAAAGGGAGTGATAGTCAACCTCAAGGTCATGGCTGCCATCTTGAGCTTTTTAAAAATCCTCCTTGTGCATGTCCCTGGAATGTGAGCACCCTAAATTTGGTTGTTTTTATTTTCCTGGGTGATCGGAGCAAACATGTGTTTATGTTCTATTAAATACCACTAGAATAGTTGAAGTGAAGGGGAAAATGGACAGACTCATTATTTTGCAACTGTAAACTAAGAGCTGTGTGTATTCACACTTGCTCATGCACACAGACAGAAACTGGTCGACAACATTCAGGAAACAGTGCTATTCTGAAGAAATGACTGTAGTTACAAAGATAAACTGGCAGGAAGGTGTCTTTGGAATGAGATGAATTTAATGAATCATATCTGTATTTCTTTTAAAAAAATCCCCAGCTGCTCTTAAATTTCAGGGGGATTTGAGTGATAAAAGATATTTCTTCTGTCCTTTTAGATGTGCATTAGAACAGAGACAGCTTGGAAATAAACCCTTCTGGGAATCAAACCTCCCTCTTCTCTAATTTGCGTTAAAGAAAGAATGAGCCATCCATGCTCCTGAAACTTAAAGGAGCATAATTAGTTATTTGCTATTACTGAACTAAAAAGAGGAGGAGTAGACCATCTTTTACATTTTGCATCTACTGGGCTATTGTTAAAGAAAGAGGATACTTTTCCCATTTGCCCTCCTTCTCTCTCCTCCCATCATGGAGCACATTCTTTCTGAGCACATTCATTTATTTAAATTAAAAATAATGATCCCCTTTCTCTTGTTCATTCTTTCCATTTGTAGAACTCTCTCTATAACCCTTATTAACAATTGATTGCAGGTATTGGTGTCAGAAAGTCTAATTTGAGCCCCAAAAGTTGAGGTGGGAGATCCACATTCAGATTTTGGCAAGACCCACTGCCATTTGAATTTAGTATAAGAGACTGCTGTGGGTTATGTTCCCTTGATGAGATAGAAATGTGATGGTTAATCATTTAACCTCACTGTAATTTAAATTTCCTAATGTTACAACTCATGAGAGCGGCTCATTTCTATGCTTTAATATAAAGTAATGGTGGTGTTTTTATTTTTACCAATAACTGCATCATCTTAAGGGGGCCTATATGGACTACTCAAAGTATCCTGCTGCAAAATCAAGTATCAGACCTATTTTGGTTGTCAAAGATCCAGCTGGGTGGCAGCATTTAGTGGACCACAAGAAGCTAAGATAGCATCTTGCTAGCATTTGGATGAAAGATCACTAGGAAAGCTGTAGGCTGGGATGTTGGGGGAAAAAAGAATCTCTCCAAAAGGCCATGTCAAGCAACTTTTGCACTGTTGCCAAAGTCAACGAGACCTATTCTTCTCCCTGCAAAGCTCAGTGGATATGTTTAACTGATGCAGTCATTGGTCAATATTTTTAATAGTGGGTGAACCCAGCCACTCCTCCTTGTGAGCAATGCTACTGCAAAACATCTACTTTTTTTTCTTGCCTAGCAGCCATGTCGTGCCATGTTTGCTTCTTCTGGTAAGAAACAAATGACTGTGTGGTTTGAGATGTGTTCATAGAATCTATTTATTCTAATCAGGAATGTCTGCAGGATATGGCTGCCCAGAGTCACCTTATCAGGGAGATGGGTGGCATATACATTTAATAAATAAAATAAATGGTTAAACAAAGATGATGATCAGAATGATTCCTCCTGCTTTTTCTATGCATGCATCACAAAGGCAGCGGTTCCAAACCACCATAGCTGCTATCTTGACTTTTTTTACTGTTTCCTGTAGTTATGATTCTAACTAAAGGCATTCGATTCACATAAGCACAATTAAAAATATAATAAACCCCAGAATGGTGTCAGTCGTGCCACTTAGAGGAATGCTAGAGGAGTGTTAAGGAGTCACTAAGGAGTCACTAGACACATTTGTGGCTGAAGCATTGTTGCCAGCAGCCATGTCCTACAAATGGGCTCACGTTGGGATTTTCAACTAATCACTGTCTCTTGGGATTTTAGCTTATCTAATTCTAGCCTATCTCAAAAGATTTTCGTGAGAGTCACACTGGAAGTAGAAACTGCCCAGAATAATCTTGGACTCCTGGTAGAATCAAAACACAACAAACTATGTTTAAATAACTTGATATCACAGAAGGGGACAAAAGTTTTCTTGAGCCAAAGCAAAATTAATTGTGCATCAGTATATTTCTGAAGACCACTGCATTTCAGTTTACACGAAGGGAGAAGAAAACATCCAGGGTAAGTCTTATATTTATGTACTGATGAATATGGAAAGAGCTGTTTCATTGAAACGTTGAGTAAGTGAGCTTCATAAACCACTTAGAGAGGCCTGTAAAGCACTGTAAAGCGCCATATAAGTCTAAGTGCTATTGCTATATAGCTTTAAAATTAATCTCCAAAAGCTTGTTGGCGAATGGGTGCTATAACATACCCACAGAACGCCTCTGTTTAATGTCAGTTTTTCCTGGTGCAGTTAGCAGAGTAATGAGAATATAGTGAAATGGCATAATGGTGGCAACATTCCTCTGGAAGCCAATCACAGCTTTAAGCAGGTTGATTTGATAGAGAAGAAAGAGTTAAAATCCCACATCAGAGGTTTATATTACAAATCTGAAGGTTTGGTATTTTTTTTCTTTTTTAAAATAAATATATGAAATAGATGTGAACTTTCTCATATTGCTTAATAGCCTATCCATGGTACGATAGGAGATTGCATTGCATAGATCCTTCCTCAACCTTTTAGAGCTGATGGACACATTCAGAATTTTTTAATTTTTAAATGAATCCCATAGATTGAAAACAGTTTGAAATATAACCATTTTGCCAGATTGCAAGGCAGCAAGGATGTTCCATTCCATTCTGTTCCATTCCATTCCATCCCATCTCATGCCATCCCTCTCCTCTCTCCTCTCCCTCCCTCCCTCCCTCCCTCCGTCCTTCCCTTCCTCTCCCATTTCCTCTCCCACCTCCCTCCTAAGGAAAGCAATGTGCTGTAAACACGTACCTGTTTCTTTTCTAAGAAAGCTTATGGACCTCTTTCAGGACTGATTTTTGAATATCTACTGATTGCTGAGCTATGGGAATCACTACACTTGATAACTACACTTACGAGTGTTCTGTTCCTTGTATATATTCTTATTCTTTTTTTTTATTTAAATAAAAGACAATATTTTAAATCAAAGAGGGTAGAGGTAGATGAGACTGTGTTATTTAAACACACCCACACTACAATTCTGCTTTATTTATTTATTTATTTACTTCTGGCTAAGAAAATCCCTGATGAGAAATGAAGCATCTATGCTTAGCTAATCTACACCCTTTCTCCAAAACTGACACAAAATGAAGTGTCTAGTAACCATATCAGCTTCCTGGCTGGGAACAAATGACTCTTCGAAGTTCAGTCACTGAACTAATTATCCAAAAATGATTGCCTGGGGTTGGATCATTTATCATCTCATCAGCATTCAGTGCCACTGCTATAAGGATGAAGGAAGAAGTGAGAAAGAGGAAGAAACCCTTAAGAAGATGATCAAATAAAAGGAGAGCAGGAAGAAGGGAAACGGTACGCAGCACTCTCTCGCGCTAATCATGCCTCCTCCCAGCCCAACATAAGAAAATAACTGAAATGAAATTATTTTTTGTGAGAGTGAACTAGAAGCTTCAGGGCTGGGGGTAGCTATGGATTCTTGAAGGACCACATTCAGACTTTCTCATTATAATAAATGGGTTTGGTTGTAACTAAATTCATGATCTGGAGGATGAATCAATACTCCTTGTGAGACATTAGGATAGGTTCATACATTATGCTACAAAATAGCACAGTCTGTTGGGCAGTTTGATCTCAGCTAATTGAGGGTTTTTGAGAGGCCACACTTGAATAAATTGTGGCTTTTGATTAGAATAGGACATAGTCTAAATGTGCAATCCCATTTATTCTTCACTAGGATTTATTTTATAAGTCTGTGCCGTATGTTTTACAAAGAGGCTGGTAAATATTGGCATAAAAATTGTTCTAACTAGAATGCTTAACAAGAAAAAAAATTGAACAAATTCTATTTCCTTTAGAAATAATCTCTTCATGACTCACACTCAAAGGTTTTTTTCCATCATTCATTCTGCTATAAGCGAAACCAAGTGATTCAATTCATTAGCCTCTCAAAGATTCAGAAGCAGATATATGATGGATGTTTACTAATGGAAATTCATGTTTGGAATACATGCCATGAAAATTTTAAAATATTATGCAGTGGTAGCTCTCTGAAATAAGTTACCTTTCATTGTCCCAGAAATCTCACTGGATGGATGCAGCTATATTTTATAACTCCAAATTGTGTGTTCCTTCCAGCTTTGGCACTTCTTTGTAACAAAAAAAGACTTTAATTCTAATAAATGAGTAAGTTGTATAATTTAAAAAAAAACCCTTTGGACTAACTCAATGTTAACAGTATTATCAGCAAGATAACACTTTTGCAAATATTTGTGGCCCGTATGTTATCTCTAATGTGAAATGTGACTTTTTCCTCTTTTCTTAAGAGCTAAGATAGTAGCTTGGAAAATGGAACTGAAAAATCATGTGTTGTTCCTTCAAAGAGTTAGTGAACAAAAACCTTGGAAATTCTGTTCAGAATTTGGAATCGGAATCTGGAAATGTTGCGTAAGAAATGGAGACCTAACTTGAGCTATCCTGTTCTTATCATGTTGTATCATTATCAAGGTCTTTAGTTTATACTAACTAACTCCAGAAATATACACCGAAAGACAGAAAGGTCTTTATTGATAATTTTGGGTCCCTCCATTCATGGAATTCACCTTCCATGAATTAAGATGAGAAAATTGTGTCTGGAAAGCAGGTTTCTGCAGTAGAATACTATCATTGCCATCCTTCTTTGTTTCTGAGAGAATTACATCCTAATCTTCTATATACAAATATTGTAGAATTGAGACTAGGATGCTACAAAGCTTGATGTATGGAACCAGGCCTTTTCAACTGGGTATAAATGACATTAATATTAATATAAACTTACAATAAAAAAATAAGTTGAGGTCTCAATCAGAAAAAATAGCAATCCAAGCAAAACTTAAGCCAGCGTTGTGAAATATTTTTCTTTTAGATTTTACAGAATGTCATTTGGTGGTTGCAACACCAATTCTGATTCAATTCACTGGTTAGATTTATAACATAATTGTCCCAATTTATTTATATCCAGATTCTTCTTTCTTGCAAGCATGTTGTTTTGCATCTTCTAGTAATTTGTTTTTAATATTTAAGATATATTGTTGTGGTAATTTTAAATTCCCATTTAAGTTGGAGTGTTTATTTCTCTGCACCGTGTTACATTCAGCACTCCTTTGGGAAGAAAAGCAGTTACTTATTTTAATAAATACATAAATCCCACTGAGATCTGATAATATACTAGAGATGGAAACTGATCATACTGAGTACAATATGAAGCTAGAGTCTCAAGATCTGTAATCAGAGGTTTATAATAACATACATACTGAGGGTATTTCTGTGGCATGAAAACAACAAAAAAGCCATTTTGCCAATCACATGGCTGTGCTTTCTATACATACTTGTCCTTTCTAATTTAAACTCTACCTCCTATGTGATCCTAGTCCACTTGTTTACATATATTTATCAAACTTGTATGCCAATTAAAGGATCAAGCATAGAACTTGGCCCTTTCCGTAAGTAAGGAAAATGTTGCTTTACCTTGCAGCCAGGGATGCTGTCTAGCCAACTTGCTGCAGTTTTTATAAATCCACTACCAAATTGCTCTGCTTGCCTTCAAGAATGGCTGAAACAGAGTGAGGCAAGCTTCCTCCGATTGGAAAAGGAGACAGCATGGACCAACTGAAAGTGCAATCTGGTTGCACGTAGCTTGTGGAGCAGAAGGTGCTTCTCATCTTTTCCTGATGGCCAAGGTGGCCTGTCATCTTGTCCTCCACATCTGGAAGGAAGAAGTCATGGTTTCTTTCAGGAAGGGCTCTGCTGCCTTTTTGCACTGTGTGTGGATGGTGGGCTTTCTTCAGCTGGATCAAGAAGTTCAGGAGAATGCCAAGCTTCTTTTCATTGCTGCGGTAGTGAACTTAGAAATAACTAGCTGGGCTATTAAAATGGCTGCAAGGAGAGCTACTCAGTCCTATCTGCTGATTGGGGGTTCCTATTTGCAATCCATGGAAGTTGGTTGGCAGGTAGAGGTTGGCACGCATCCAGCCCTGCTTCGCGCCCCAGCCTGATCGCCCCAGCCCTCAGAGCCAATCCTTAACCTGAAGTTACGGATCTGGCTTGCTGACTTCCCTTACCTACATTGTTCTAACATGCCAGAGGCTGTTCACCTTGGAGACCTGCTGTGGATATGGGTACGGCCCGGTGTGAGATTTACACCCTCTCCCCCGGATTTTCAAAGGCCAGTGAGAGCTCACCAGACGCCACCGGAACTGCGATGCTTTCCAAGGCGCAGGCCCCTCTCTCAGGGCGAACCCATTCTAGGGCACCCCTATACCCAGGTCAGATGACCATTTTGCACATCAGGACCGCTATGGACCTCCACCAGAGTTTCCTCTGGCTTCGCCCTGCCCAGGCATAGTTCACCATCTTTTGGGTCCTAGCATGCGTGCTCACGCTCCACCTCCCTGATGGCACGGCGAGACGGGCCGGTGGTGCACCCTCTGCTCGGAGGCCTCAGGATCCCACCTTGGCCGGCGCGCAGCGGCCCTCACCTTCATTGCGCCATGGGGCTTTCGTCTGCAGCCTCTGACTCGTATGCATGTTAGACTCCTTGGTCCGTTCTTCAAGATCATTTAGATCCAATTGCATTTAGATCCAATTTCACTTTGCTGAAAGAACTCAAATACAAGAAGTAATGGGTGGAAGCTTGTTAAAGAGAGATCCAACCTAGAAGTAAGGAGAAATTTTCTGACAGTGAGAACAGTCAATCAATGGAGCAGCTTGCCTCCTGGGATTATGGGTGCTCCATCACTGGAGGTTTTCAAATATAGACTGGACAACCATTTGACTGGGATGGTACAGTATAAGGCTCCTGCCTTGAGCAGAGGGTTCGATTAAAAGACCTCTGAGGTCCCTTCCAGCCCTATAATTCTAGGGATCCTGAGTAAGGCAGATGCACAGGGAACCTTGACTACATCAAATCCACATCTCATGTATAGATGTCAGTGAAAAGGATAATAGTCTCTTCTGAACAAGACTACTTGAAAGCATTCATTAGACCTTCAGAAATCATACCCAGGAATGTTCGCAATAGCTTGATTTGGGTCTTGAGATATGTTTGGCCATAGTGTTGGTGGAAACTAATCAAGGAGAGAAGCAACTTAGAACTGAGGAAAAATTTCCTGACAGTTAGAACAATTAATCAGTGGAACAACTTGCCTCCAGAAGTTGTGAATGCCCCAACACTGGAAGTCTTTAAGAAGATGTTGGATAATCATTTGTCTGAAACGGTATAGGGTTTCCTGCCTAGGCAGAGGGTTGGACTAGAAGACCTCCAAGGTCCCTTCCAACTCTGCTATTGTATTGTTTGTTCTTGAAAGCCAACATGGCCACACTTTCTACCTAGCATGGCCCCTTCATGATTCTACTAACCCGATATCCTGGTTGACAGAACTTGTTGTTGCCTTATTTAGGTAATTCCCATAGTATCTAGGTAAAGGTAAAGGTTCCCCTCGCACATATGTGCTAGTCGTTCCCGACTCTAGGGGGCGGTGCTCATCTCCTTTTCAAAGCCAAAGAGTCAGCGGTGTCCGAAGATATCTCCGTAGTCATGTGGCCAGCATGACTCAACACTGAAGGCGCACAGAACGCTGTTCCCTTCCCACCAAAGGTGGTCCCTATTTTTCTACTAGCATTTTTAACATGCTTTCGAACTGCTAGGTTGGCAGAAGCTGGGACAAGTAACGGGAGCTCACTCCGTTATGCGGTGCTAGGGATTCAAACAGCCGAACTGCCGATCTTTCTGATCAACAGGGTTTTTTCCTATCTGCTTTTGGAGTTCAGAACTGCAGAAAACATTCAGAGTGCGATATTCTAAATACCTTCCCTTAAAGTTCAACGCACTTTTTCTGAAGACCACTAGGTGTCAGTGAGTCATCTGATTTTCACTACATGCAATACTATACGGAGAACCAGGAAAGGTCTGGGTGCAAAGTTGGCCTGCTGTTTCTTTCAAGGCATCAAGTACAATTTAGAAAGCAAGGAAGGTTGTTTCTCTTTGTGGCCAGCAGAAGGACATTTAGATAGGCTTTAGACTTAAGGCAGCGACATTTCAGCTACAGCGACTCTGTGCTGTAAAGTAAGCCAAACCAAATAAAATCCAGGCATCCAAAACTCGGAATGGTGATTGTTCTTTCTTCACTTCAGTTTTGAGAAGCAATTTAAACCCACTCTTGTCAGATTCTGATACCCACTGATACTTTAATCCCAAGCGAAGCTTTTCATTGATTTACGTAACATCTGTAGGACTTTCTTCTAGGCACAGAAGAAAAGAACCCAGAAATGAGTAGCGTTTTCAGTAGCTGAAGGCAGAAATCTTTTGAGGTTTTAAGAAGATACAAAGTATATGGATTAATTGGCTGATGTGAGAAAAGAAAGTCTAGTTGTGGGCATAGGGGAACAATCCCTCTAGACTATCATCATTTTACCCCTTCTAAAAGTAGATTTTAGACATGGGTAGAGTTGTAAGATCCAAAGCCAGAACATTTTCATATTTTATTAAAGCTCTGGATGTGGCAGACAATAATCAAATTGCAATGGGCCTGTCATCCATCTTCTTCCTTGATTAAGATTTCAGGTATTTAATAAATGAGGGGACTCGGCAATAGGTGATGGGGTTGCCCAAAAGATTCACAGCAGACGTATCTTGATCAACATCTGGAATTTTAAAGCTCTACTAATGTTCTGTGGATTTTAAATACAGCAAACTGTAGAAGCGAGCAGGAACCATTCACTGTACGACCCATTTTTTTCTGTTATTATTTTTTTATTCCAAGGCCAATATTATTTACACTTGTGCACATATGCATACTTTGCATTCCCCCCCTCAATTTGCTTTGTCCATTTAAAGCGAAGAAGAGGGAGAAGGTAATAGAGGGAAGTGAGCTATTTTATCATAATTCCTTGAAATAGGCTGAACATTTGGCTCCTGTAATTTTTCCTGACAATTGCATGCACACACTTGGTACAAAATACCTGACATGACCTTGGTGGCCCGTTGTAAATGTCAGCACATAATTGTTTTCTCAAGTAGCCCTAGCAGCTTCTCCTTGCTAATAAAGAATTCTGGTAGAGAGAAAACCATTTTTTAAGACAAATTTGCCTGATATGCATATCTATTTCTACAGGAGCTGTAACCTTTCCTGGTTATGCAGCCGACAGAGGATATTAGCAATATTTACATGAGCAGCAAGAGGTGTTTTTATGGCAAGATTAATTTGTCACTGAATTTTCATGCAGCTGAGAACTGTGGCCCATTTGATGAATACCAGTGTATTACATATGCAAGCATAGCCTATTTTGAGACCTTGTGCTTTGTAGATAGTGACCTGCCCATTAGAACTGGAAAAGCATGTCTACAACTACAAGATACCACTTGATTGGGGCTCCACAAAACAACATACATATTTGCCCCAGCATTCTTTCTGTAGGCAACCAGAAATTATGCATATAGCATGTATAAAAATTAAAATATTTATTTGTGTTAGAAGAGCTGGATTACTTTTAGTTTTGGGCCATTTCATTTGCATAAATTAATCCCTAAATTCCTTCTGTCTCATGTCTGTAATAATCTGTTACTTTTACAGACATAGGCATGTACAAATCAGAGACAGAGATGTGTTTTCCTTATTATATGCATTTGTAAGTGTGCTATCTTTCAAAATCTGTATTTCTAAATATATTTTATCTAAAGGATACACGTTAAAAGTATCCTAATGCACCTATGAATCTGCAGCTGAATCCCAGTATGCAGAAAAGTGAAAAAACCTAAGAGTATAATTGCATTCTGAAATGCATGTTCATATGGGAGGAATAGATCAAATCAATAGCGACATATGCAATGAATTTCACAAGCTTCTCCATGAAGTACAAATATAGTTTATAGTCCAGATACCAATGTGAGTTGCAAACTCTTCTGGGTTAACAGAATAATATTTTGACCTCTTCAGTCTCCCTTTCTTGGGAACTACATGGCAACCTGCCTAAACAACTATTGTCAGAAACCTGACATTTTGCTATCAAGCCAATATAGTTATGGCAACAACAAAAGTAAGAACATGTTGAAACTGTTCTTACCTTTGGACTGATTTGGGGTATTTTTCCTACTCTGAAACCGTCTTTGATTCCATACAAGTTAGAATGTTGTTTTTCTCTGTCTCCAGATTCTCAGTGAAGACAAAAAGGTTTCACATGGATTCTTATGAAGATTTATTGTGGCAAATTCTTTCTTTTCTCATATATCTGAAATATAAATATACATTCTTAGTTCCACATATGTATTTATTCTTCTTTTGATTGGATCCTCTGTTTATTGTTTTTCATTTTCAACATATGAATAAAGAAGTGGTGTAGTCTGTGGACAGAGGTCCATGTCTATGTTACTGTATATTTAAGTGAGCACCTGTGCTTAATTTATTATTGTGTATAGTGTTTTAGAGGACGTAAATTTCTATTCTTAGCATTGTGGTTGCAAAGCTACACCTGGTTTCAATGCAATATGAAGATGTATCAGTCAGAGATGGACAGGTCACTCTGTTCTATAGCTTAGTGTAGACTGTAATTATCAGCCAAATAGGGAAACCTCGCCAGACTGGACATGATGTGTGATTAAGTGATACTATCTGCAATTCAGTTTGTGATACAGTATTGGGGGATTGCAGCTGTGCACATTGTATTCAACATGGCATATCAACTAACACAAAAATACCACCCTCATTTCAGAATGACATCTGAGGCTGCTTTTAAAGTTCACGGATATTGGGGAAGGCCGGGAAGTAAGCTGATATAACAGTAATAATGCTTTATCTGCATTTTGATCCCAATTGAAAATGTTTGTTTTAATTTTAAACAAACAAACAAACTGCCTTTATCCAAAGCAGCTTGCATTCTGCAAGCCATCATACTGGGCTCCCAGGTAAATGATTAAGGACAAGGAGGAAGCCTTTTAGATAGGGTCCCCCTATCAATGATATGAGCTTTGGTCAGAGGTCCAAAGTTTTATGGAAACTTATGAAGATCAAAATTACCTCACCGGCTTTTTTAAAAATTGGATTGCTTATTTTACTTGTAATGGGTACTTTGAATTGACTTGTTCTACATCATTAATGTATGGCACTATCTTTATAGAATGTCTAAAATTTATTTTATGCTTTAAAAATTCAGAAGGCTGCGCACACATAACTGAAAGTTGTGCAAAGTTTGTGTCCATACAAAACTATCATATATACAGAAATGTTCCATACCAGGATTGGAGAGACCAGATGTTTTCTTCAATCATTTTTGTAGCTTTGGATGGTCCCTGTCATTGCTTCAGAATATGCACAACTTCCAATTATGCATAGATTGTTCTGAATATTTAAACTGTAAAATAAGCTTTAGGACATGACTATAGATTACTAAAGGAAACAGTACAATGAAAAATCATTTGAGACACCTGCTGTAAGTAAAGCCAGCAATTTTTAAAATGCCCAAGGAAGATGGTGCAAAGAAGAAAAAGAAATAGTGATTCCAGGGTCTGACTTCCCATTTGCATTCAGGGAAATGATTTCCCCCCAAACTCTGTCCCAGAAGTTGCAGCATAAGAAAAGATCATTTTGCCAATTATAATACTACTATTTATGTTCTTTGGCTATGAAAATGTCAAGCTACTGAATACAGCTGAGGCATAATCTTCACAGTGCACTGAAGATCCGGTGTCAAGCTGGCCTGTACTTAAACTTCCCCTCCCAAATACTAGCCCCCCTCTCCCCGTTTCAATGGCAGCCGAAAGCAAATAGCAAAACAGAGATTGACACCCAGAAGTTCATGAAGTGAATCTAGCTAAGTTTATTGACTGAAGATGTAAATTTTTAATGAAGGTGGGCCTAAGTATTCAAATATAACTTTAACTGGGATTGCCTGCTGCTGAAGAAACATTTGAGTTGGTCCTTTGGGTTGCATGGAGCTGTCCAGGGTACTATCTATTTTTGATTGACTTGACCTTGACTTACATCACTTACTTTTGAATTATTTTATGGAAACCAAGAACCTAGACCTTGCCCAGGTCTGCTCCACCTGTCTATGACTTTGCACTCTCCTTCAGTGGATGGGTCTGGGGGGGTTTACATTTGAAACAGGAAGATATCTTATACAGTGCCAGATCTTTAAGGTAGATCAGGACAAGGCACAGACTCCTCTGGAATGATTGGAAGTCAACTTTACCAATATACATTATAGTTAACAGAATTTTGAAAGCATGACTGTGCTTTTGTTCCCTCTACTTTATACCTCGTGGCATTAAGGCAGAGCCAGTTTGAGTTTCTAAAATTTTCTAGGCTTAAAACATGTTTTTGTAACTGTTGCCACATAGTTTCTCCAAGGTCATCTCTAGAGGTTTAGGTTTAGGTTTAGGTTTATTTAGATTTATATGCCGCCCTTCTCCAAAGGACTCAGGGCGGCGTACAACATTAAAAACACATATCACAAAAGTTAAAAAAGATTGGAGCTTGCCAGAGATGCACCAGGGAATCATGCAGTGGACAACTTTCCTCATGATAGATACTTCAGGTTCATTCAATCAAGAGTGATTGAATGATTCAGAAATGAATGGTTCAGTGCAGATAAAGGGCAGAATTATCTTCTCAGGAGAGAATTGCAAGGATCCTCGTATTTCAAATGCACCGAATAAAGACTGAGCCCATATACCAAGCAGCTTTATTGTTTCAATAAACCCGAGTAAATCATATAATGGCTTACTGTTAAACAGGAACTCAGTCTATGAGGTTGATTTGATACAAAAACCTTACATCGTTTAGGTGGTGCGATTCAGCTTCTTGATCCTGCTGTATCATGCTTTATGGTCTCCTTTCAGCAATACAGCAAGCTTTCAAATGCCCTCTTCTTCTCCCCCTCCCATCATTGGCATTTTATGATAGTAGGGCTGTGATTTCCTGGCATTGTTACTAGCTTGGAAATAATAGTTGCAGCCCAACAATACCTTTAGGGATTGGGTCTAAGTATGGTCTATAAGTCAAAACAGCACAGATGGCATAGCACAAGTATGCAAACATTGCTTACTTGAAGACAATGATCTCTGTGTGCCAAAGCCCGAGTCTTGCCAAGCTTTTCATAGGGATCATTGCAAAGACAGAGCTAATGTGCAGAGACTGGCAAGGACAATGTGGAAATCTTGTAGATGTTTACAGGAAATCCACTTCCCTCTATTAAAGGCCAGCAAAGGAAGAATGCATAGAAGTGGTCATTATTTGCCATTTTGAACAGGTGCTTAGTCAAGCCTGACAAGAGAATCTTATCTTTCATGCTTTTCCTTCTGCTTAGCAACAAAACCATTCTGCCATGCATCCCTTACCGCTAGCAGGAAACAAAAGGAAAGGCCGGGTGTTTCTTAGGCTCTGTCTTGTTATGTGTCACATTTCTCAAGCATCTCTAATATATAAACTCTCATAAAGGCTGGATCTCTTCTAAGGACCTTGAAGAGCCTTGGACAGATCATGCATGGAAGCTTCTTTTGTTTTGGTCAAGAACAGCCAATGTGACATAAGTTAAAACAGCTTGGTTGTATCTAGGCAGAATTGGACTTCGTATCAAGAACAGCTCCACCATTAGACAGAGGGAGAGGAATGCCTGGAGCAGCAGATCTCAGGGTAGCAGCCCCTGGCTCTTTTCTTGCATTGAAGAATAGAGTTGTCTATTCCCAATCTCTTATCTAAAGTTAGACTACTGTCTCATTTGTGTTAAAGGATACCATTCTATCTTGAGTTCCAAAGTCAGAATGAACTGCTATCAGTTTGCTGTTGTCTATGGAATGAAAAAGCAAAATGTCTCAGGTTTGCTTCACTGGATATATAAAATGCTTACTGGTGTGATATATTTGGTTGTTCTGTTGTTGAGGCTCACTATTCATTTCTTTTCAAGAACCAACACAAAGCTTTTTTTTATAGCCAGCAAAGACTCTTAATATTTTTGGGGAGGCAGTTCAGCAGTTTGGCGGTTCGAATCCCTAGTGCCACATAACAGAGTGAGCTCCCATTTCTTGTCCCAGATTTTGCCAACCTAGCAGTTCGAAAGCATGTAAAAATGCAAGTAGAAAAATAGGAACCACCTTTGGTGAGAAGGTAACAGTGTTCTGTGCACCTTCGGCATTTAGTCATGCCAGCCACATGACCACGGACATGTCTTCGGACAGCACTGGTTCTTCGGCTTGGAAATGGAGATGAGCACTGCCCCCTTGAATTGGGAATGATTAACACATATGTGCGAGGAACCTTTACCTTTATTCATTTCTTCAAAAACCTTTGCATGAATCAACCCAAAGCTGACTCTATTTTGTAGCCAGCAGAGACTCTTAATATTTTTGGGAAGGTTGAGAACTATATTGGATGGAATCATATATGGCTAAGAATTTGGGAGAGTTTCTACATTTTGATGTTGCTTATTTTGAAGATTATGTTACTGTCTTCACTTGTTCCCCACTTCAAATTTATCTTTTAGCAAACCCAGTTAAAAGGAACTTCATGTGATTTTATATATATTGTCAGCATTCCAGCTGTTGCATGTTAAAGATATGTTTAACAAATCAGAGATGAGATTGGCAAGCTTGTAAATTGAATTTATGGAGTGGGAATTTAAGTACAGTTGTTATAGGTTATAGTCCCACAGGTGTTATTTAATATATAGTTATTATGAATGGATGCTTTACAAGTATAATGCTTACTCCTCCTTCATATGCTTTTTTAGTTACACTTTTCTTCACCACTTCTGTTCTGTTATTTCATTTCCAGAATTCATATACCATCCTAATCCTAGCAGACTCAGAGTGGATAATAATAAAGCTAGAATATTAAAACCTATTTAAAAAATGGCCACATGGCAAGGATCATGAAACAACGAAGGTGTGAAAGTGTGCTTAAGCATGAGAGTTTTCACTTGCTTCAAAATGCTTTGAGGCTTGCGGCCATCCCTACCACTGGGGAAAGTGCTGTCCAAACTACCATGAAGTTCTGCTGCCTGGTCCATACCCTACGAACCTCACAAAGAGGTGGAAACCTCAAGAGACCTTTTTATGTCCAGACCAGACAAACAGATTCTCTACTGGGAAGACATTGCCAGATATATCCTGGTATGGTCTCAACAGGGCATTGAAGGTAATAATTGTCACTTACTGTAGATGGTTGAATGGAATCACCCAAAACATCTTCAATTTGAAAATGCAATAAAGACAATGTAAATAAGCTAGAAATAGTTTTCAAGGAAGCAGGAACATGAAAATTTCTTATTTTTTCCTATGCAGATCTCCTCAAATTGTTTGCAAAGATTTGTGCAAGCAACAATTCTAACAGAGCGAAGAAGGTCAGATATAAACAGCTCAAAGAAAGTGTCATTCACTAAGTGACCAAGGTTGCTTCCAACAATAATTATGTTTTGTTTGACTTTGCTCATCAAAATGCAAAAACAGTCCTGCTGTCCTGTTGTTTGGGAGAGATGCACAGATCACAGCTCTAGGTAGTAACACCCCAGGCCATGTTTCATAGTTAATGCATGCATCATGTTGCCATAATCATATCTTATTATACTAATGACACTGAAAATTTGCAAATTCTTAAAAATGAAAACTCTTGAAAATAGGAGGAACCCTTCTAGTGAGGGGTCTGGGTCCCATAGCACAATTTGTAGGCAGCACGTTGAGCCTGCAGTCATTACAGGCTTAGAGGCACTTTATAACCTGGCTGATAAGCTGAAGTTCTGACAGAAAGGCTGCACATCCATGTCTAATATGTATTATTACAATTCACATTGAGATAAGAAATACCTGCAATGTTAGTGTTTTGAAGGGTCCTCTTTATTTATTTATTTATTTATTCTTCGCATTTCTAAACCGCCCCCTCTCCCAAAAAGGGACTCGGGGCGGTGTACAGTCACACAACAAATAACAGATAAAATACAAATATAAATATAAATATACGTATATATGTGGAGGAGGTTAAAATTAAGAGTACTGTACAGAAGAATAAATATGGGTCTAAAAGCCCTAAAAACAATTAGAATTAAAACATTACCCTTAAAATAACCAGATGAGAGTATACTAACAGGAGTTCATAGTTGTAACATTTATAATTATGCCAGGCCTTTACCCAGGCCTTTGATAGGGATGACTGAAGTCTCTTTTTAACTTAGGTTGCTTTCTTTTGTTTTCACCCAGTTTGTTATTCTGCTGTCTCTATTCTTTTTTATTTCTTGTTTTTATTGTCATATTTCACTGGAAGTCAGGCAGCATATACATTTCATCAATCAATCAATCAATCAATCAAAGCTTAAAAATAGAGATGACGGAGCAATCATTCCCCCTACACACATACCGTACAAACAAGGGTCTGATTCATAGACACAATAGAAGCAATTCAAGATTTATCCCAAAGGTGTTTTTTCAGGAGGCAACTGGACTTTCTTGTTTTTTTCTTTGAAGACAAGAAAGTCCAGTTGCCTCCTGAAAAAGCACCTTTGGGACAGCCATGACCTGGATGACTGAGAATCTCTTCAGAGTTCAAGATTTAAATCAAGACCTGAGAAAGTAAAACCAACTAATCTTAAGATAATCTTTATTGTCATTTTTTTCTTCCTGTGGGCACTCGGGTACATATTAAAAATGAAATTCTGCTGCCTGCTCTCAAAAGTGTACACATGCATAACACACACATAGAGATAGATATGCTATATACATAGGTATATACCTACACCTTAATGTATAAATACATATAAATATTAATCACTGTCCATCTTGAATACATAGCAGAAAGAGAAAGCTTGAGAGTTCGCAAGGCTGAGATTAATGGGTCTGTCCTGCCTAAAGATTCTGATCACTTAGTCTGGGTTTGAATCCAGTGATGTTTAGAATACCGAATTAAGGTTGTTATCTCTTTTCTAATGGCATCACCTACACCTGCATATCAGTGGTGGGATTCAAAAAATTTTACTAGCCGAGGACGGGGCCGGAGTCGCGATGACACGATGTGTGGTCTCAATGGTCTGAGATCGCAATCGACACTTTTGCCACTGGGGGGGGGGTTCCAAACAGACCATTAGAAAAGAAACTGTCCCGTAGACACAGTGAGCAGGAAGAATACGTCTTGCTGAACTCGGGGATATCGTAAAATCCCCGAAAGAAGCAAGAGAAATTTCTTCAAGCCGGTGACAAAAAATCCAACCAAGGCTGATGAAGTCGGGGCGGCCCCAAAACAGAAGGAATGGAAAGTGAAAGTGTTTCCAGCTGGTGAGGAATCTTCATTGTGTTAAAAGAGAGACTGCCTATAAAAACATAAAAATTGATTTAAATTGAAGAATAGAAGATTTAAGCGGCAAAATTAATCTTGCAACGGTTCTGGACAGTGGCTGTCCCATTTTCTTATATGCTATCTTCATGGATGAAACCTTTACAAGATTTTTTAAATGGACGGATTAAGTCTTCTGTTTCTATCTTTTTTTTTCTGTGACTCTTAGTGATTTATAAACTAAAGCTTTCCTCTTTCATTGCTGTGAGTATCATTATTTTTTAATTCATTTAAAGACTGGACCTCTTTTTCTAATTTGAAATACAAAACAGATATAAAAAAAGAAATATTTTAAAAGTGCTAAGTGCTGGGAGGTTTTGTTGATTGGAGCTTTGTGTATTTAAGCGGAACTTTTCCCTTTCTTCGCGGTTTGTTTTGACGGCTCATTACAGAGCGATAGGGGTAAGCCAAATGTCCCTTTGAAGCATGTTTTCAACCAGAGAAGAGGGGGAAAAAACGGCTTTTGTGAATCCATGTTTTAACTTAAAAAAATCCTTCCAAGCGAGAGCTCTTTGTTTAAGATGGCGGAGTGTCAGGAAAATGGAGAGATTGTAAGCCTGCAGAAAATATTTTCAGAAATACTAAAATTAACAAATACATATGAGAAGATTGAACAAAAACTGGTACTTTTGGAACAATTAACAGAAAGACATGATCGAAAATTTGATGATGTTCACCAAATGCAAAATGAGGGGATTAAAATTCAAAGAATCGAAGTGGAAAATAAATATAAAGCAACTAAACTTGCTGACATTTATGGTAATTGGTTTGTTTTTGAAAATGCAAAGAATGAAATACTGAAAGAGGAAATAAATGGAGAGGAAATCTATTTCAAAGGACAAGACATAGAAGAAGAAGAAAAAAACAAAGAATTTATGGACTATGAAACTTTATTAATGAAAATATGGATAACACTGCTGACAACTAAAGACAAGTGGAATAAAGAAGCAAAAAGAGGCCATCAGGATTATATGAGAGATCTTATAAGCAAGGAATTGCTAGGACCAGTCCACACAAAGCTGATTAAGAAGAAACTTAGAAGATAGATACCACAAATGGAAGAGGACATAAGATTGTTTTGGTATTGGAAAGATGCAGGTTAATACATGGAAGAGTATAATTTAAAACTACTAGCTAAACTTAGTGAAACTCTTGTGATAATAGGTACAGTTAACTAAAAAATTGATAATGATAATATTGTATACAATGTGTAGTGTTATGATAAGCAATAATTGGATATGAATATTGAATGAAACCCAAGATTATATATAAAGGTTAATAATAATACCAATAAAAAAGAGAACTAAATTAGACACAGTTAAGTTTTGATTATTAGGGGGAAAATGTTGAGACATAGAATATAGCCAAATAAAGAAAGGATAATAATAATAATAATCTGTATATATGTATGGGTATAATATAAGGAAATTGGATGTAAATTGTAAACAGCGATCTGGAAAGGAGGATTAAAAAACTTTGTTATTAAATATTATAGATGTTTAGCTAGAATAGGATATAAGGATTTAATGTTAATGGAGGATTTTATGAATAAGTAAATGAAATGTTAGTATGTGGTTATGCATTAAATTTTGCTATATTTTATGATGATGGACGTTTAAACAATTATAGTCAAATAAAAGTGGAGGTATGATGATTGTAATATGTATAAACATTTGAGTTAAGATACTAGAGTTAATATGAATTATACTTGATGACAGTAGAAGAGATGCACAAAAACCGTTTGTAACCAACTGATACACTTTCTACAGGATGTAAAGAAGGAGGATTTTTATGTCTGTTTTGAAAATTAAAAATAAATAAAAAAGTTTTTGGAAAATAATTTTTTTACTAGCCATTCTATGGGTGTGGCTTGGCGGGCATGGCAGGGGAAGGATTCTCCGAAATCCCTATTCCCTCCCAAACAGCTGGGAGTTGGGAGGAAGAGAATAGATGGGGGCGGGGCAGAGGTAGTATTTATTGGTTCTCCGAACTACTCAAATTTTCCACTACTGGTTCTCCAGAACTGATCAGAACCTGCTGAATACCACCTCTGCTGCATATACTTCTTCTTGTCATGCTAGGAGCATTTACTCTTGTTGAATGTGGCAATGCAAATGAATAAAAATGTTGCTCAACTAAATTCTGGTAAAAGCTTAACAATTCACATTTTCCCCATATATGAGAATGACGAACCATACTACACCTGCCTCCTCAAATCAGCCATGTTATTTATTTAGTATGTCCCAACTTTAATTTATACATAGTGCTCCTTCCTTATATTTTTTTCTACAACTCTGTCAGCTAGGTTGATCTGGAAAACAGTGACTGGCTCAAAGTCATATAGCTAACTTCCATCCCTAAGGTAGGAGTAGAACTCACATCCTGGTTTTAGTCCAGTATCTTAACCATTATATCTTTTTGCCAATTTAATATATTGATGAACGGCTGAAGCAAACATAGGTATATAGGCTATTAGCTACCTACTCTTACTGTAGGGTAATCAGAAGACAATGTCTAGATATCGATTTCATTGCAGCTCTTTTTTTTTTCTACAATGAAAAAACAAACTACGCAGACAAAAATTTTGGATTGGAATATTATCACATGAAGAAGTCTAGAAAGCATTTAGGAGTTTTAACAGAAGTATTTAGGCATGTTAATCATATGCATATTCTGACTTGAGAACCTATTGAAAACCCACACTTCAGTTGATGGAAATCCATCTTCTTTCTTAGGCTTCCAAGATTTCTCCAGACAGACACCCAATGGCAGCTTATCTTATCTTCCAATAGTGACACCACTCCAGGAGCCTCAACAGAACTGGTCAGTGCTTTAGAGTTCTATTGTTTAAGCAGGGAAATGGCAATTTTTAATGGAATAGCTTATATTTTGCCTTTCTGGTTTTAATCCGTGGTATCCTCCAACTACAGGGAGTCCTCAACTGACAATAGTTCATTTAGTGACTAAACTTACAACATCACTGAAAAAGATGACATATGACTGTTTTTCACACTTACGACCATTGCAGCATCCCCATGGCCACGTGATCAAAATTCAGAAGCTTGGCAACTGATTCCCATTTATGATTGTTGCAGCCTCCTGGTGTCATGCGATCCCCTTTTGCAACCTTCTGACAAGCAAAGTCAGTGGGGAAGCCAGATTCACTTAACAACCGTGTTATTAACTTAAGAACTGCAGTGATTCACATAACAAATGCAGAAAAAAAGGTTGGAAAATGGGGCAAAACAAATTTAACAAGTGCCTCAGCAACAGAAATGTTGCGCTCAATTATGGTCGTAAGTCAAGGAGCACCTGTATAGGGATCGAATAGGCAGCAGTGAAAAATGAATTGGTCTTGAGATAACAGAATGCTACTGCGTATCTACAGTGAGAGGTGCCGAGACTCAGAATTATGAAAGAGTATTGGTTAAGTTAACCACAGTTTGGGGAAAGGCCATATTCTGAGAAGAATTGTGGTTTTAATTTTCTGCAAAGCCCTTGAAGTGTGCTACTTACAGGGCATTGTGGGAAAACGAAACAGAAGGTTTGAACTCCCTGCCACTGTTTTTGAATGCTTTAGAAATCATAAGATGCTATTTACATACTAATAGGCTACCAGAAGGCACTTTCCTAAACTCTCTCAAAGTAATGATTTTCCATATTTTAAAATATATTTGTGCTAAATAAAATGGGGGTTAGCACAGGCTTGTTGCTAACAAGAAATTGAATGCTGGATGCTATTTTCTTCTCAATTCTATTGGTTTTGTCATGACATTATCGTAAGTGGCAAATGGAAGAGACTCAAAGTTCCTCTGTCTTAAGTGTTCTTCTGTTAAGCGCATAGAATTACGATTCAAGGTTTGGGATTCTGCTCCCCCCCCCCATGCTTTGTTTCTGTCATTTGCCAATGCTGTGCATAATCACTCTTTGTTTCCATTCTTCTACATTTTCTCCCCATAGACTTATCTCCATAATAGTAAGCAAGGGGAAGTCAAGTCAAAGAAATGGCCTCAGCTGGCTGGAGTTTTCAGCATGTCATCTCTCCGACTTGGAACTCCATTTCAAACATGATTAGCTCATTCATATTTCACATTAGTTTACTTATTTATTCATTTTTTGTGTAGATCTAATTTTTTCCAGTTAAGAACTGTGTAAATAGCCCTAATGAGCCTTGAGGGCTCTCATTTGCTTAGAGAAATTAAAACAAGCTGGGAAATCTCCAAACACGTGGGTCTTTAGGTAAAAATGCATTTTTCTACCTAGAGATGGTCATTCTCACCCCTACCCCATATTTTAATCATTTATCTGTAGTAATCAGCTCCTGTTGTTGCTTCAAATTTGTGACATAAAGATCTTATCACACACAAATTACCAAAACTCTTTGCTGTGTACTGCCTTTGCTGAATTTTGGCTTTCATCCTTGGTAATTGCTAACCCAAACATAGCATACAAATTCAGTCTAAAACCCATTTTGATTTGGTTTGAGAAATTCATAATTATCATATGAGTCTTCCCTCAATCCCCAACCCAAAATTTGCACTAGTACAACTTATTCCAACTCTTCATAAATTTTCTTAGAGACAGATATATCAGCAATATTCACAGTGTGCACTGCTTATTGACATCTAACAGTAGATAAAATCTCCCTCCTCCCTTTCCTTCCTCCCTTTCCTTCCTCCTTCCCTCCCTCCCTCACTTATTTTCTTCTGTCCATCCTCTTACACTATACTACTACTTGACATCATCATTGCTTTCAGTGGTGGAATTCAATTTTTTTTACTACCAGTTCTGTGTGTGTGGCTTGGTGGGTGTGGCAGGCTTGGTGGGCATGGTGTGGCTTGGTGGGTGTGGCATGGCTTGGTGTGTGTGGCAGGGGAAGGATACTGTAAAATTTTCATTCCCATCCTACTGCAGGGGAAGGTTACTGCAAAATCCCCATTTCCTCCAGATCAGCTGGGACTTGGGAGGCAGAGAATAGATAGGGGAGAGGCCAGTCAGAGGTGGTATTTATTGGTTCTCCGAACTACTCAAAATTTCAGCTACCAGCTCTCCAGAACTGGTCAGAACCTGCTGAACACCACCTCTGATTGCTTTCCAATGATTGTGGCAATTCTTTTCCTTAGTGACAGTGACAAAAACTCCTTGTTGTGAAGGACTATCTTTTTCTAGATAAATCAAGCTCCTACTCACTTGCATGAGAAAGCTAACAAAACCAAAACAAAAAATAATAAAAATAATTGCTAGGAAAAAAAAAAACTTTAGTCCAACACATAATGTCTTCATTAAACACACAATTATGAGGTTATTACTACGTGATAGTCTCTGTTGTGTTCCTTCTGTTATTGTTTGTCTGTTTCTCTGAACTTGATGCAGCACTAAATGCTGAAGTGCAATCTTATTACCAGAGAGTTATAAGCAATAGACTGAAAGAGAATCTAAACCAGTTTTCCACGGTACAGTTTTATCATTTGATCTGTTCAAAGTCCCCAAATTACTTTTATTTTCCTAGGTCTCTGCATGCTAGTTCAGTTTGAGGTCCATGCTGGATTATTTAAATCTTTCCAAAATAGCTTTCTTCTAAGAAAATTAGACCCTGGTGTAAGATATGTTAGGTGACACACGGCGTAGAGACAGCAGTCTCTGCAGGTCAAAGTAGCAGAATTGATATTCATGGAGTGCAGGCTCATGGATTCGATGAGGGGTAGAGAAATTACGCTGTAGGGATATAAAGAGTTACTTGGTGTTAGCCCTATCGCTGCAATGACACTTTGTAGTTAAATGTAGTTGAAGCGAAGTTAAGCACAATATTTAATATCACTGTATCTACTGAGCCACAGAGTGTTATTCATTTTTTATTGAATTAAATTGCTTGCAAAATGAAGGAAGCATGCTTTCATCTATATTTCATTCTAAAGTGTTGAGGAATGATCACAAAAGAAAACTTTGCTTTTGCCTCAGGGGTTCTCAACCCCCACCCCCCGGTCCGTGGCCTGGTACAGGTTGCGGCATACCAGAAACAGGGCTGCCAAAACAAGTGAAGCCCCATCCATGGAATGCAGGCAGCACGCGAAACTACGCCCCCTCCTCTCTCCATGGAACCGGTCTCTGGTGCCCAAAAGGCTGTTTTAGTTATCTCATCTTGGCATTCTGGGGAAAAAGTTACTACCCAAGACAATCGATGGCATATGATTGTTTCCCTTGGGACCAGAGCTAGTCTTCCTAATATTACAATTTCTTGTTTCTGGGGGGGGTCTCTGTCTTCTGATTTCTTCAAAGTCCAGAACCATTTACTTGATTGTTGTTCCTGGATGTGGAATTGTTCAAATATTCAATGAGATATGAATAGAAATAGTATTTAAGCTTATAGTATCCCTGTATAGTATGCTGCAGGATTCTGTTATTATGACCAATCTCAATGTGAGTAACTTTAGTTGTTCCATGGAATAGGTTTCCTGGTCGGGTCTACCTAGTTAGGCTGATAGTATCAGGCTAGGCAAATCTGCAAAATTTCTCAGAACTTGATGGCATTGGAGAGATACATATATAATTCTTTGCTGACAACCAGTGGTTATATGGATTTTCAAAGCTCAGATTTGATAGTATTGCATTCGGGCAAGGTCAGATGCTAATTCTCCCACAGGGAAGCCAATTTGTAAAAGAGAGGTATTGTGCTTAGTGTCTTCCAATTTCCTTAGCATACCATCCCGACATCTGAGTCATTTAAAACTCTTTATGCACATGATTTGCTACATATTAATGTGTGATCTTCTATTTTAAAATCACAGCATGGAATGGCTTCTATATTCTTTTTTTTATGTTACACTATACAAACCAGTGATTATTTTCTAACTAATAAAGAAGAAAAGCTAGGAAGAAATGATGGAAATCTGTGTAGCTTCTAGGTACGCCGAGGGGAAGGGCCTTCTCTGTGATGGGCCCAGCCCTCTGGAATGACCTCCCCCCCGACATTAGGACAACTACCGATCTCTGCTCCTTCCGCACGAAACTCAAGACCCACCTGTTCCAACTAGCTGACCTGGCTTAAATTACAACTACATTTTCTAATCCCCCCCTGGACAATTTTAAATTTAAACTAACTGATTTTTTGGGTATTTTAATTGTTTTAAATTTTATTGTGTTGTTTTTAACATGATTATTTATTTATGAATTGTACAATGTTTTGATTACCTCCTCCTTGTTATTTATTTGTATATTGAGTTGTACGCCGCCCCGAGTCCCTTGGTGGAGAGGGTGCGGACTATAAATTGAATAAATAAATAAATAAATAAATAAATTTTATCACTATCAACAACAACAACAATGACAGTACACAGTATATGTATTTTTCCAGTCAAAGATGCTATAAAGCTGATTAAGGTTACTAGGTCTTTGAATGGATTCCCCATCATAACAGTATTTAAAGTGAACTCTCATTGCTAAGAAATTTTATACTTGCCATTTCTTATTGTTTAAATATTTAGGCTTATGACATTTGATTCTTACTCACTCAATATCAACATGTTGCACTCACATTAGATACCGTATGTCATCGCTTACTAGGAATAGATGACATTGAAAATTAAAATTCTCAGAATTTTAATGATTTTAATGAGAATTAAAATGAAACAAGGAAATAGCATGCTTAAAACTGCATAGTACGTTCTAGTGCAAATGCTTCAGCTAACCAATATAATAGATTAAACCCACCCAAATTCATTTCATTGTCAGGGAATAAAATAGGTGCAATTGCATTGCATTAATCAGTGGATCTAAGAAAAGCTCCTTCATCTAAGAAAAAAAAATCATCCCATTTCAGCCATTAAAAAAATACCATATTTAAACTATGTCATGGACTAATGAAAATTAGTGGCTTCTTATGTAACTGAAAAGGAAATTTTATAAGCTGTTTTGAATTGGCCACTTACTATGAAAAAAATATCCCTAAAAAAAAAAGCATCTGACCCTTTATCGCAATACAGATTTGTCTTGGCACTGAGAAGACTGCTCTCTCTCCATTCATTGGTGGATCCCTTCCACAGCCCAGCACAAGGTCCTTGAAGAGAGTGCAGAGTGATTCACAGCCACCTCTCTAACGCTGTGTCCCTGAGTGTGAAATTATCCATCTTTTCTGTCTTCCACTTATGGCATGGCCCAAGGCCCAGGTGGTGCAACCAGCTGCAAGATCTTTAGCTCTTGTTGGCTTTGCCCCAGCAGTCTTAGTCTTTTAGCGTTCTTTCACTTGCATTGAAGAAGGGGGAGTGGCAGGAAGGGACAGCAGGCACTCGACAGCAGCTGTCCCAGGTTGGCAATTTCCCCATGAAACGTTTCTCAGGAGGCATTTATACTGAAATGTCTCTCCAGCAAGCTTGCTGGACTCAGAGCAGGACAGATGACAGAGGATTCACATAGTTGTGAAATCCTTTGGACAAACTGATGTCAAACCATCTACAGCAGCACTAGGCACTGATCTGGTAGGACGTATTTCTGAATTGACAGGTCTAAGATTATTGTGTGAGTAGAGAGGTTTGAGTACAGAGGTTTTCTTTTCCAGTGAATTATTGTGATGTAATTCCAGGAAAAGGACAATCGTGGTGCTTTCCTTACATCATTAGTGTTTGTGTTCTGTGCCCCCAGGGTCACCTGAATAGTGCAAATGGGCACTATTCAGGCACTATTCAGGTGACCCCGAGGACACATATAAATCTCCAATTGGCCTCAGTGACTCTCAGAAAGAGTACTAATGACCATATGACTGCAAGCAATATTCTGATCTGTATATAAGTTTTCACAAGGACTATGAGGTGCTCCGAGATTCCCATTTTTAAAGTACAATCCACAGATTAACAAAATTGAAGATCTTCTTATAGTGATATATTGTTTTCTCTCTTTTTTTGCCTTTGGGTCTTTTTTTCAGTTATGCAGTCTGCATCAGCAGTAATGTTTTGTATTCCTCAGTCTTTTTTTAAGTCCAATCTGAACATCTGGCATCTCCTGTTTTATACAGGATTCTAATCTGCATTGAATGATGCAGCGTGTTAAATTAAAGATTTTATATGATATTTTCTGTACACTGTTAAATTTCCTTTCTCTGGTGTTGTTCTGTAGATGAAATTCTTCCAATTTGTTGACCACTCTGTTGTTCTCCAGATTTGCTAGCGTAGCGTGGCATAACTTTACAGATTCTTCTTCTGTTGCTTGGCATATTTCTGTAGTTATTCCATCAATCACTTTAGTCTTCTGATTTGGTTATGACCAGAGGGCTGACATAACTTGGTCTTCTACCTCTAGGGATGTTAATACATTGCTATTAACTACTACATGTTGATAAATAATATCTTTTAAGGTATCTTGAGTGCTACACCTCTACTATACAGAATTTCAGTATATTCTTCGCTCTTTTTTTGATCTTTTAGAATCAGTTATTGTATAGCCATTGATATTTAATTTGAGGCAGGAACCTTCTTCTGAGTTTGGACTATCGTTTTTTCCCCCATGTCTATTTCTATCTTTGATGTCTACAGAGGTTGTAAAACTGCTTCTTGTCTCTTCTAATAACCCTCTGAGATTCTTTATTAGATTCTTTTCTAAAATCTTTGCCTTCCTTGGCTTTGGTTTATCTTCTATTTTTGGCAATTTCCACTGTTTGTTCTGATATTCAGTTGACTATTTTTGACTTTTCATCTTTGGCAGTCTCCTTTCACATGTGTCTTTCAAACGTTTTTTGATTTCATTCCATAATTTCTCTGGTTCTCAACCAATGAGTTTTAGGAACTCAAAGCAGTTCCTGATGTTCTCCTTGAAAATGGTGGTTATGTGGTCATGAGCTCTTTATTTCAGTTTCCTAAGCTACACAGTGCAATTATGTTTTCCTTCTTGATATTTCCAAATTTGACATTGTAGTTTTTCAACCACAAGCAATATATCTTTTTTGCATGTTCTGACAGTTACAACTTCACCATAAAATCCATCAACTTCCTCTTCCTCTGCCTTAGTGACTGGAGTATAAACATTGGATTAGAAGACCTCCAAGGTTCCTTCCAACTCTGTTATTCTGTTAAACTGGATAATTGTCATATTAAAAACTTGCCCATAAATTTTAATTGATATTATTTGGTCACTTATTGTTTTGTAGACAAGTACTATTATTAAAACTTCACTAACCATGAAAGCAACTCAGTTCCTACCTTGTTTATCATGTTGTTGCTTTTGTTGTTGTTAGTTGTGAAGTCATGCCCAACCCATCGTGATCCCATGGACAATGTTCCTCCAGGCCTTCCTGTCCTCTACCATCGTCTGGAGTCCATTTAAGCTCACGCCTACTGCTTCAGTGATTACATCCAGCCACCTCATTCTCTGTCATCCCCTTCTTCTTTTGCCCTCAATCTTTCCCAGCATTAGACTCTTCTCCAGTGAGTCCTTCCTTCTCATTAGGTGGCCAAAGTATTTTGAGTTTCATCTTCAGGATCTGGCCTTCTAAAGAGAAGTCAGGGTTGATCTCTACTAGGACTGATCAGTTTGATCGCTTTCAGTCCAAGGGACTCGCAGGGGTCTTCTCCAGCACTATAGTTCAAAGGCCTCAATTCTTTGGTGCTCAGCTTTTCTTATGGTCCAACCTTCACAGCCATACATTGCAAATGGAAAAACTGGGTTTTTCCAGTTGCAATGTTGTGACTAGTAAACTCTAGAAAATTCTGATTATTTCTGCTCAATTCCAACCCACTTCCATTCAATGTGTATTTGATTCATATCTTATTTCATTGTATTGAGCTTTCCTGAGTTCATTCTTCTTTCATTCCATGTGCCTAACTGTAATTCTGTTTTTGCAGCTTTGGATTTTCTTTTTCTACATAGCAATATCACAGCTAGATATCCTGAAGGCTTTAATCAAGCCATGTCATAAACACAATTAGTACTCAGAAAGATCCTCAGCTGTTCCTCAGTAGCAAGTTGAGTGCCATCCAACCTGAGGGGCCATCATCCAGCACCACATCATCAATCACTTTATATTGTCTAGCCATGTGATTTTCTTGTTAAAATCCAGGAGTGGTTTACTACTGCCTTCTCCTATGCAGCATGAAATGATTCCTTTGCCATTGTAAGTAAGGTGATTATTTGCCTCCAGCACCTTCTGATATCTGTCCTGCCCATTATAGGTGCCTCCCTGCCTTAGCTGGGCAGCTGGGATGACCGGCATGTCTTCATTGAACCTGCTGGGTAAATGTTTGCTTGGCGCATACCCTTGGCTTTTCTTTTCTCATCTCTCCCAAGAACACCCCCTGCCACAATAAGGCAGTACAGCAGGACTTGAGGGGCACCTTTAATAGCTATGTATAAAAATAAAATATAATGTTGCTGGCAATATTTGGATATAACTGACCACTCTGCATCTGTGTGTAGAGAGGGAAAGGCTCTTTACTGTTCGAAATCTGCCTCTAGTTGCTAGCAAGAAGAAATAGACAAATGCTCCTAGCTAGCAAAATGAAGAGCTGCTTGGGCTGGGAGAACCTCAATCTATAAGAGTTAAGGAGTTCAACCTTCAGCTTGCAGATATTAGTCTCCATAGCTGCATTTTGCAAAACAAGAGGATGTTATGAAGAACTGATTGCACATGACTGAGTAGAATCTGACATTTACGTCTGACCCTCACCTTGATTGATGATTGAAGACATTCATGGCTGCATAGAATTCACAGATTGGAGTATCTCTATTCTTAATCTTAGAAGATGACCCTTTTATTAGTTTTTTTTCTTATCTTTATGTTCTATTCAGTAAACAAGGGGTAAACTGATCAATGAAATGCCATTCTTTAACGTACAAGAGAAATTTTCCAGCATAGAGAAACAGGATAAATTATACAATTTAAGACCATTCACTTACTGACACTTGGAAATCATTACTTGGGAGTAGGCCCTTTTGTTACCAGCTCTGCTTTTGAGTATGTATTCATAAAGTTAGACTTATTGGTTACAGCAAAGATGTTCAGTATGTGAATTTTTACAAGCTATTTGTCCTTGCTCTAGTGAGGGAGTGTCAAACTGGCAGCCCTTGGGCCAGATGCATCATGCACAGGTCACGCCCACCCCAGCTCCACGAATGGGAGAAACATTGCAAAATGTCACGTGATGATAACATAAGACAATGATTTTGACACCTGTGCTCTAGAGCAAGACTGGCCCAAAATGCCACTTCCTGTGATTGAAAAAAAGAATGTACAACAAAGCCACATGCCTGAAAGTTGAGTTTTATATCTTGGTGCTGGTATGAGGGAGAATTTTCCTTTAGATCTGCTGGTAACAGGCTCAGCACAAATGGCAAAGCATGTACAAACCCAACCTTCAGTAATTTACTGTACCCCACATCTGCCAGATGTGGCATCTCACCTCTGAATAAAGATATTGCCCTCAATTGTTCAAAGTTTGACAAAGACCAGATTATACAAATCAGTTCTAAATGTAACATTATGCAACATGTTAATATTCATTAATACAGTGCAGTAATTCTTTCTGTATTCAGTAATCATTTTCTTAGAAAAAAATAAAGGACAAATCTGAAAAAGGAAAATCTAAAAGGTTTATAAGAATTTTAAAAAGTTTATAACTACAAAGGAAAATTCAAGAGTAAAACCAAGAAAATAAATAATTTAATTAAATAAACATAAAGGCTATCTTTCAGAAATAAAGAATTGCTTCTATTATAAAGAAGATGCACTTATAACTATTTTAGATATAAAAGCTGGAGGTTTCTTAGGTGGCAGTATGCTAGATTAAAACAGTTATTTGATGCCTTTATTTAATATAGGTGAGCACAATAAATGCATTGCATTTCAGGGGCATACATTTACTGTATTGTAGATCTCCCAACCCTGCCCAATTCTAGGTGCAAGGATAGTATTTTAGGAAAATAAGAAGGCCTGGCAAACAATACCTTGACCAATTGGAACAGATTGTTGGAAGTTTGGGATCTGATATAATCTAGATACGGGGCTATCAAATCTTGAGATGCAAAACCAGGTAGCCATTCGATGGTGGCAAAGAGCTATGTATCCATCTAATTGTTTTGAATGCAGTAACAATTCAGATATTTTCAGCCAATATTATTTTATTATAGAGAAGAAACCTTAAGGCAGGAGACATTCCAATAGTGATTTTCCTGCCTCACCCAAGATTTTTGAAAATATTGACTTGAAAATAAGCATCTTAACAGAAATGTGGCAGTAATACACCTTTCATATAAGCTGGCCATGTTGTAATATCAGGTTCTCAAACCATTCTGTAACCTAAGAACTGAACAAGACCCAAAAAGCAGTGCACATCATGAGTAACCTAGTACTTATATTATAGAACAAAAGGTTTGTATTGTTAGATACGAGATGGGCCATAATTGCACATCTGAAATACAGACAAATGGAGATGATCAATTCCCTTGGGATTTTTTAAAAAAAAACTGAGGAGAAAAAGGAAAGAAAAAGAAATTAGATGGCTATTAATCAGATTTTTTTGTTCATAGTATATTATATGATTAATTTGTTTGCAAAAGGTCAATTTAGCTTTAAAAAGGAAAAGATGGATAATTAACATAAAATGAAGTATATATAATTAAGTTAAAGACAAGCTAAGCAAAATGGTTGATTTTATGGACAACAAATATGGTGCTAATTTGTATTCCCCTTTTCCAAGATGATGACAATGATAAAGATGACAATGATGATCAATCTAGCCTATATTCTTGGAATTTTTTTGACAGAACCAGTTTCTCAATTATCCTCCAGTTTATGCTTCTGGCAGCCACATCTAGTGCAATGGTCAATGCAATGAAATTAAGATAACTATATGTGTAATAGTGCCATTATACAAATATCATAATTGTATACTTGTGTCTTAACAGATATATAAGTGTATGTAATAATGTGATCATTTGTGTCATTTGCTTTCCTGTTCCCTTTCTCCCTGGTTACCTATAATTCCTGAATGTTTATCTGGAAACTTCTTCAGATGATTCCTTACCCAATGCCTTCTAGGATCTTCTTGCCATGATAAGAATGCACACCATCCTTTTCTTGTTGTTTTGTTTCTGTGCTATTGGTATTCAATTCAAAAGAAAATGAGCACTTGCTAACCAAGTGAAGGGATTTCAACATTTTTTATTACTGGTTCCGTGGGCGTGGCATTGTGGGCATGGCGTGGCTTGGTGGGCGTGGCTTGGTGTGCATGGCAGGGGAAGGATACTATAAAATCTCCATTCGCTCACCATTCCAGGGGAAGATTACTGCAAAATCCTCATTTCCTCCCTATCAGCTGGGAGGCAGAGAATAGATGGGGTGGTGCCAGTCAGAGGTGGTACCGGTTCTCCAAACTACTCAAAATTTCTGCTACTGGTTCTCCAAAACTGGTCAGAACCTGCTGAATACCACCTCTGTTGCTAACTCAAGAAATCTTTCAAAACAAGGGTGTCTGATATATGCTTGATACATCTATATGACCATTTCACAATTAAGTCATATATATCTTACATGTACATGTGTATGTGTATATATAGTCATATATAAGTATATATTTATACAATATTTATTAAATATTTTTGAAAAGGAAGATTAAAAAGTAAGCAAAGTAATATAAAAAGAACAAAACAAAAAAAAGAAATCAAGGAGAAAGCTAAAAGTGCAAGAAAGGAAAATAGTAAAAGAAAAATAGAAAGAAAAAGAAAAAAGCTACAAAGGGGCAGTTCATGATTTTCTTTACAGCAGTTCTAAGTTATAAATGTCCCTGTTATGTTATGTTTACAACACAATTCTCTTCTTTCTGTAATCTATCCTATCTATTCTTCAAAACCATAAATGGCAAATTCATTTTTCCCCCTATTTCACCCAAAACGGTCCATAAGGGGTATTGAATCAGAAATAAATATAGGTATTGTCTTTTCTCTGATCAAAGAAGTCAGTTTAGCCATCTTAGAATATTCCATTATCTTTACCAACCATTCCTCTACTGAAGTAGTGCTGAATCTTTCCATCTTTGTGCATACAATAATCTTGTTGCAGTTGCTTTTTTATTTCTTTGTAAATCAGAAAGAATGATGACTCACTAAGTGAAAGACTTATCCTACCACTCAGAAAATCTCTTTTGTCGTAAATTAGTTACATTTGAAAGAAATGAGGCTTGGCTGAACCTTATGTCCATACAGGCTATGTTATGGCTGTGAACTTGGTTGAAATGCCTCAATTCCCAATGGCTTAACTCACAAACTTCCATTCCTGCAGCTGTCTGGAGTAATCTCATGAACATTCTATTTCCCGGAGAGACTGAACCAGCTAGAATTCATTGTTTCCCCACTGATCCAATGCCATCCCTACTTCTTCAGGGAATGAATGAATGAATGAATGAATCCTACTAGAAACTAATAACTAAGTAAGTTCTAAAGCATATCACACGTCATCTGTGAGAATTTCACAAATGCTTATATTCCCCTGAAAGCAAATAGGAAGAGAATGGGCAGAAACTACACAAGATAATTATTCTGCATAGCATTAATATAGCATGATCTCTTATCTTTCTTTATGAGCCACGGTGGCACAGTGGTTAGAGTACTACAGGCTACTTCTGCTGACTGCTGGCTGCCTGCAGTTTGGCAGTTCAAATCCCATCAGGCTCAAGGTTGACTTCGCCTTCCATCCTTCCAAGGTGGTTAAAATGAGGATCCAAATGGTTGGGGGCAATATGCTGACTCTGTAAACCACTTAGATAGGGCTCTAGAAGCATTATGACGCGGTATATAAATCTAAGTGCTATTGCTATTGCTATTAGGCTGAAGAGATGTGATTGGAGGGAGTTGTTAGTGTGTAAGTGGTCTCTTGGAAAATATTCAGTAGTTTTGTCTGGTCAGTGACCAAACCCACAGTTCATGCTTTCCTTATGTGCCAGGAGGAATAGTAATCTGTGCTGCCAGGAATCTCACAGATCCCCATATCAAGATTTTCCTACGTGGCTGCTCCATCTCCACTGCTTGTATCCTTTCTTTTAGTGCAGTGATGACTCTGAACCAGAGAATGACAGAATCTCATAGAAAACTCTCCAATGCACATTAATATTGGGTTGTGCGTTGCCTCATTATTGATGCAGATGTTTGGAAATGGTGGGTGAGGTGTGCCTACAGTGGAGTAAGAAGATGACTTAGGCCTTCTAATTAGATATTATGAGAACTTTGGATGTCACTAGGATGGGGAAGGCTGATACTGTACATATACTCCCACGACTGGTTCAAAGTCATCACTGCCCTCAGAAAAAGGATACAAACAATGGAGTAGAGCAGCCATATAGGAAAGTCTAGATATGTATGCACAGATCTAGACACATTCATCCTCACTTATGTATATACATATATTTCTAAAGAAACAAAAATAAGAACTAATTGATAACTTTGTATATAAACCACAGAATATCCTTTAACATGATCCATGTAATGCAGTTCCACTCTTACTCTCCTTTACCCTCTGCCCAAATACGGGTAACATTTTGATGCTTCAATCAGCACAATATTGAACAGTAGTAAGGAAGGATTACATTTCCACCAGGGAAGGCCCTTATCTTCCACAGTCATTGCATCGCATAAATCAAGTCTGAATTTAAAAAAAAAAGCAAGTGTGACATTTGTGAGATCCAAAAGCTTTGTGACAGCAACTCAGACATCTAAACACATGTATTATGACAAAATTGCAAACTGCTGGCTTGGCAGTTTATTTTGAACAGCCGGGGAAGGTGATAGCTCGCTGAAAGTCAGAGAAAGGATCAATATTGAGCAAATCAAAACAAATATGTGAAAGGTTCTGAGAACACTATGAAAAATTAAATACTGGGGAACTGATGACAAGTCGGTTCTCAAATTATGAGAATAACAATACGGTCCTCGCAACAGTTGAAAGTCTGGTGACTGGGTGCTTGTGTGTCTAGGATGAAAGCCAAGGGGGTATTTTTGGATGAGAATATCCAGCAATCGTGCAAGGAGCTTTTATTTAAATGTGAAGGCCTGGATGGCCTTTACAAAGGGGAAAAAAATCCTGTCATTGTTCTACTGTGCAGATGGAGAAAATGAAAAGAAAGACAGACTTGGGGAGGTTATAAATCTTTTATGTGAACTGAGTGGTTGCCATCCAGTTATGCTGTTGAGTTTCTACTTGAAATTTAAGGATACAAAACACTGCTGTTAAAGCATGCAAAAAGACTGTATTTAATATTACAAGCATGAGTCCATGCTTCTAATCTATAACACACACACACACACACACACATACTTGTCAGCCATTCTATTTTGAAACCTCTAAGTAAGGAAGATTCGCTCCTACTCTGGAACATCTGTGCCCAAAATGCTAGGTATTTCAAATATTGTAGATAGGAAATTTACTTTTCTTTAAGTAGAGAATCAACAAATAAAATATGGCATGATAAGCAACTTTGGACCAATCATTGTTTCTTAGCATAATCTACTCTAGAATTATTCTGAAAGATAAAACGAAGTGGGATTACGGAAAATCTACATAAATTTCCTTGAGTCCCTTTGAGAGAGTACCCAATTTAAAAATATATGTTAGGAGGGCCAGGTCATTAATGGTTCCACGAGATAGGAAAGGTAGGAGAAGAATGTAATCTTCCTTGAGCTTCTTGGAGAAAAAGTTGAATTCAAAACAAAAGAAAACCCAGTATGTAAGTTGATTGAACCATAGAGAAGAATTTAAGGATTTGAAAGTCCTACAAAACATGAACTGCTTGTTCATGAATATATTTATATGCCAAAATCCATCAAGGGAGAAGTGACAGAAACATCCACCACAGTAATGTTCATCTGGGCACTATTGAGTTTGATGGATGAATATACACATGAATATCTTGGTCACACACAACACAAACAATTAGAGCCATCTCAAAGCCAGTGTATAAAATATCCAGTTAACATTAAGCATTTAAAGTAAGCTTTCCTAACTTTATGCTCCCTCCAGATCATTGAACTAGAGTTATTATCATTATGCTACCATTGGCTGGAGAATTGGAGAACTGCAGTTCAATATGTCCCAAGATGATTGCTGGTAGGCCGATGAAGTCTACTTTAAAGAAAATATATTTAGTGAACAATGGTTCTTCCTTGTTTTAGCCATCCATTTTATCTGAATACATTAAAAATATTCTATCAAAAAAATTCCATTGTTCCATCAAAAAATATTAGACCATAATAGTACATGATTACAAAAGTATAACTTGCTGTGAGCAAATTAACTTTATGCCATTTCATATTTTGCACACTTTCATATCTTCTCTTCAGATATTTCCACTGATTGCATCTTTTATATATGACAGGTTGAATCAGGGAATACAACTTTATGTTACCAACATAACTTTACTTTACTATATTTTCCAAAATATCACCAACTGGCTGTGCCATGGCATACGATGGTGCCTCCCTAACACTCCCTCAACACTCACAGAACATTTTCTTGTGATCTCACCTGGACATTGCATAAAATATCAGGTGAGAGTGCTATAACCTTTGTAAACACCAGGCCAGATAATTCTCCCCATTATAGGAAGAAGGAAGGCTTTTAGTTTCACGGATCCCTCTATGAGGGAGATGGGTGTATCTCAGATGTTTTGCCCTTTACATCTGACTTTTTCTGGGATGATGAAAGCAATTGTCTCCTGAATCTCCATCCTGCATGTGGTGGAATATAAAAAGAATAGGAAGAGGGGAAAAAAGGGAGCGTCAGAAACAGAAACAAATAGGTATCTGGTCCCACCCATAACTTTTGGGCACCAGCCCCACCTGCTCTTTGCTTTAGCTCAGCCCACCATTCTTTGTGTCCCAATTACTGCCATGAGTATATGATCCTCAAGCAGAAAGGTTAGCTACCCCCTGATTCATCTAGAAGAAAGTAAAGGAGTGGCACCTCACAATACCATTAGGGTGGAACAAATATTGCCTGTTAGAACATCCTGCCTCAGGCTACTTGTCTAATTAAACAGAAGTTGGGTGTGTCCTTGCTCACAGTAAATAAAATCAGCAACTTGGTTAGAGGCAGCATCATAGAGGGAAAGGAGCATTTCTTCCGATGCCACCAACTAAGTAACATCCTCCACCTCAATCCCCTTGTACAGCTTTTGATAACTTATTGACATCAGAAGACAAAGACAAAAGTTGTACAGTTTATTATTCATTACAACAAACACAGCAAACCCGCCCATTTTCCAATCTGCACTCAGATAATATTTGATGGCATCCCAATTTACTGAAAACCGAGAGGTTAAAATTACAAGGGGTATATGCTAACCAATCATCTTATTTGTGAGATGGGGTACTAGTTTTATCTTTGTGTGCATTTGCATTTGTATGTCTGTGTATGTTTGAAATGTTGAACCCATCTGAGGAGGGGATCTGAAATTGCTCTTGGCCTCAAACACCTTTCAGTCTAGGGCAAGCCCTCAGCCGAACGATAACACAACGGAAACATATAACATGGATTATTAGACACATTGATGATTAGAAATGCCTGTGTGCTGTTTTATTGATGCTGCTAGTTTGTGTCAGCACACCTATTATTAAAGGGTCCAAAGGGCTAATAAAAGGCTAGATCTATGAATGTCTCTCAGCCTGAACTATGAAGAAATTGGTTGGCTTGGGGAGGGGGGAGGGCACCTCCTTCAGCTGCAGAAGCACCTTGAGACCAATGGAAATTTGTCAGGGGAACTTTTGCGATTATATGGATCTAGATATTGAACATATATGTGGTTAATAAAGAAGAGCTTTCTGGTTGCCCAACATTTAGTTAATGGCAACTGCTTCATTTAATACTGTCAAGATGTTATTTCCCCTCCCCTCAATACCTATGTATTAACCCTAAGAAATGGAAGAATAATGGAACTGGAGTTGGTATTGTGAAATCAAAGGCAAGCATCATTGTGTAGTGAAATCAGTCACTAGACTGAATGACTGCCCCCCTCCCACTTCTCCCTCCCACTACTTTTCCTTATGCCTAAAGAATTTGCCATACTCCATTTTCAGGCTTTGAACTCAAATGACCTCTGAAAAGTGAATTTATGACCATTTCATCACCTTCTGTGATCAGCTTCCTTTCTGAACAAATAGAAAGAAGAAATATAGGGTGGGGGGGACGGAGGAGGGGACGCCACCGCCGCCGACCCATAATGGTACATTTCCAGGGTCTGCTTAAAATGTCAGAGTAATCACATCCAAGTGCTGTCCTCTCCTCTGATGTGAAATCAGAAGCAGCTTCAACAAGGGCTGTTGTGCTGTTCCACTTTCGCTAAAGACTCCAACGCTTTCTTCTTTACCCTTTCCAAGGCTGCCGTTTGGAATTGGCAGCCGTGTTCCCATCAGAAATCCCTCTGCCAGCTCGGTACTGTACTTCATTAGGCAGCTCTATTTAATGGTTTCAACAAAAGCCATCATTTTAGCCCAACTGCCTTGACTAAATTAAAATTTCTAATCTCTGTTTTTAGTGTTCTGCAACTGATGTATACATAAGCAAAACTGGTCAACATCTGCTAGTGGGTTGGCCCAAAGTTCGGTAAAGATGTACTTCCCATTTCTGAAGCATGTGCAAAGTAACAACATCCTTATCCTCCAGAGAGCTCTCAGGATTTTACTTCGCCATTTGTTCAGACACACTTTAGCAGCATATAAGCCGTACAGTTGATTCTCCCCTTGGTTGCCGTTTTATCTGTAGTGTCATTTTGAGTAATTGGGGTATGGTAGCTGATCAACTTTCAGGTTTCTCATTGGCAGGAAGGGACTGTATTGGCACCAAGAAAGGATATGATGGGTCCTCTCGGTGCCTGAGCAAGTGTCCCCTTTTTGCACTTGGCTACCCGAGGCTGTTAGAAAATAAGCTTAATAAAGCCTCTCAGTGCTTGCATCTTCACTATTCGCAGCCAAGGGGTGGCAAAAAAGCAAAGAAATATTTTAAAGCAAGGCGAAAGATGGTAAATGTACATATTAAGCCAGTGATCTGTGAAAGTTTTTGAATTAGTTTTTAAAGCTTTGTTAAGACCAGAACGCACAGATGTTGAAAACAAGTTCAGATGTAGCGACAGATGGTATTTGATTATGAAGCAGACTGTTCATATAATACAAAGATGCTGCTTCTGCCATACACAAGTAACTGCAGAGAGTGCAGCAGAAATTTTGGAAGCTAGAGCAGTTCAAGAGGTTCTTTGTGTGGCAATAACTTTTAACATTTTTCCAGCAGAGTTAGAAATCGGGATAATTTTCTTCTTCAATGTTTTCTCCTCCCCTCCCCTGCTGCTTCCCTAATTATTCCTCGTTTGGTTTTGCAAGTGGCTTGCCTTTTCATAACTCCATACTACATTTCCACTGTGCTGCTTTGAAAGGAGCATGTTATCATTGTGTATCTTTGTGTGTGTGTGTTTGTTTGTGTATGTGTGTGTCTACTCTTGCATTTACATTTTACTATTGCCATTGAATCAGGGAAATGGGAAATAAATCTACCTACAATGAAAAATGAATTAAAATCCCTTTGCAAGTTACATCTTAATACTTAAAAATGTTAAGAGTACTTAAGTCATGCCAGCAATCTTTCTTTCATGATTATTCAGAGAGCCACCATAGGTTGCCATCTATTCCAGACAATGAAATGTGTGAAACACCATTTTGACATCACCTCTAAACAGACTTCCTTGAATATGCGTCCAACTGAATGCATCAAGGATGCTAATGTGCTCAAAGGTTAACCGGTTAGGAGAGACTGGTTAGAATGCAGTATTGCAGGCAAACTCTGCCCACAGTCAGGAGTTCTATCCTGACTGGCTCCAGGTTGACTCAACCTTCCATCTTTCCGAGGTTGGCAAAATGAGGACCCAAATTGTTGGGGGCAATATGTTGACTCTGTAAACCACTTAGAGCTGTAAAGCACTATGAAGCCCTTTACAAGTCTAATTTCTATTGCTATTGTTTATGCTGAAAATGAATGGCACCCTTTAACTGACTACATGTCAGGTACATAATGATTACACTTCCTACTTCTTTCCAATCTAGATTTCTGCTCATCCTTTTGCAAGTCATACTAGCAAGATGTACCAATGCTAGAGAAGCTGCTTGTTTTGTCTCTCTTCTTCATTTGGATAGCAATAGCAGTTAGCACTTAGACTTATATACCACTTCACAGTGCTTTATAGCCTTCTCTAATTGTTTTACAGAGTCAGCATATTGCCCACAACAAATCTGGGTCCTCATTTTACTGACCTTAGAAGGATGGAAGGCTGATTCAACCTTGAGCCAATGAAACTCAAAGTCTGGTAGATGGCAGCCAGCAGAATTAGCCTGCAATACTGCATTCTAACCACTGTGTCACCACAGAGAGCAATATAATTCCTATAACTATGGTACTCTCCTCCCATTGCTCCTAGTTGAAGAATGTAAACAAGTCATAACAGAGATTGTCGGCAAAATGTCAACTGTTCCAGCTTAATGGTAGATCTACAGTGATGACTATCTACAGTGATGCTGGAGCTGAATATTTGTAACTTCATAAGGAAAAATATATCCATTTAATGCTGGAAGATTTCTGATTCTCCCATCTCTTTTAACACAAATTTTCTATGCTAGTGTGTGAGTTTCAAGTTTTGCTGTGCTAAGCTTCCAAAATCCAAACTGATTACTTCCAAGTACAACCAAGATGAACAAAAAGTAGACCTAATTCTTTGTCCAACTATAGAATCATGCGAATCAATAAACATATCTTAGGTTTGCATAGGATTGTATTCTAGACAAGAAATTGTCTTCCATTTACAAAATAAAGATTTGAACATATACTGAGTCAATCATCTGACTCAGAATCATTTGGTTTGGCTGCCAGCAGTGTTTCAAGATTCTGACAGACTAATTTCTAGCTCTATACAAGTCTAGCAAAATAGTAATATTGATACCTTATGGAGTGACATCAAAACTGCTGCTATTTTCAATATTATTAACCCCTACCATCACACAGCTAATGCTTATTTGACATTTTACGAACCATAATACATTGCAATGATAAAATACTACAGTTTTTCCCTGAAAATAAGATAGGGTCTTATTTTCTTTGGATTCCTGAAGTAAGTGCTTGGCCTTATTTTTGAGGATGTCTTATTATTTTTGAGATGCCGGAGGTGGTGAGTCTGGTCACCTCATGGCTGCTGCTGTGTTGCAATATTTTCAGGGAGGGCTTATTTTAGCTCTAAAGCCTGATTGGGCTTATTATCCAGGGAGATCTTATTTTCAGGGAAACGGGGTCAATAACTTGTAATGTATGTGAAACGCTGAAAGTACTGCAAAATGTATGCGGTGCATAGTAACAATCTTTTTACAACTACCTGGAAAAATGACACTAACAATTAAAGTGCATCTGGGATTAAAAATTTATTCCAGGAGGATTTGGGCATCTCTATGATCTCACTGAGAAACTCTTTGTAACTTATTGCAGAGATATGGTAGACAATTTGATCCCAGCCTTTAAAAAAAAAAAGACATTATTTCAGAACCTACCCTACCTTTCAATTGATAGGGCACTCAGAATGCTCAACTATGTGATTTACTCAGTAGTAGTGACTGTGAAAGGGATCTTGGAGTCCTAGTGGACAACCATTTAAATATGAGCCAGCAGTGTGCAGCAGCTGCCAAAAAAGCCAACACAGTTCTAGGCTGCATCAACAGAGGGATAGAATCAAGATCACGTGAAGTGTTAATACCACTTTATAATGCCTTGGTAAGGCCACACTTGGAATACTGCATTCAGTTCTGGTCGACACGATGTAAAAAAGATGTGGAGACTCTAGAAAGAGTGCAGAGAAGAGCAACAAAGATGATTAGGGGACTGGAGACTAAAACATATGAAGAACGGTTGCAGAAACTGGGTATGTTTAGCTTAAGAGAAAGAAGGACTAGGGGAGACATGATAGCAGTGTTCCAATATCTCAGGGGTTGCCACAAAGAAGAGGGAGTCAAACTATTCTCCAAAGCACCTGAGGGTAGAACAAGAAGCAATGGGTGGAAACTAATCAAGGAGAGAAGCAACTTGGAACTGAGGAGAAATTTCCTGACAGAACAATTAATCAGCGGAACAGCTTGCCTCCAGAAGTTGTGAATGCCCCAACACTGGAAGTCTTTAAGAAGATGTTGGATAGCTATTTGTCTGAAATGGTATAGGGTTTCCTGCCTAGGCAGGGGGTTGGACTAGAAGACCTCCAAGGTCCCTTCCAACTCTACTATTGTATTGTATTGTATTGTATTGTATTGTATTGTATTGTATTATTATTGTAACTGTCTAAAACAAAATATTAGCTAGCAAAAATTATTATAAATGCAACCAGAGTTGCTCTGAGAAATGCATAACTGGCTCTGCTAGTTCCTCTGCTGCTCCCAAACAGCTGATCGGTGCACTTGGTGTTGCGGCTCAACTCTGTTCTCCACTGGCTCACAACTTTTTTGACTATCTAACCATCGGCTGTTATGAGACATACGAGCCAACTGCAGCACACCCTGAAAGTACAACCTGAAAGCCTGGCAGGAGCCTTTTGCTGATCCATAGAAGCTCTTCATTTGAACTTCCTTTCAAGGTTATTGCTGTCTGCTATCCAGCCTTCTCTTCATATGTGGGTTCTGATAAGAGCAAGAAGAAAGAAAAAAAAACTTTTGCTTTCTTTTTCCATTCCAAGCTGAAAACCTGTTCCCTTCCAGATGCTTGAGTATGACTTTTATAGGCCCCAACTTATCTATTATTTTTTGGTACCCCACCTTCTGCTTTCAAGCTACTCTGAATCTCGGGAGTAGTCTTGCAATACTGAATAAGTTTCTTTTAAGATAAGAAGAGAGAAGAGAGACAGGCAAATTTGGAGCGAAAAAAGGAGAGACAACCACAAGAATCCAGATGCTTTTGCTCAGACAATATGGATTTGATTTGATTAAGATTGGGGATAAGATTGGTCTCTCTTCTTCTGATAATTATTAGATGTATTATAAAAAATTCCCTTTGGCTTTTGCAACATGCTGGCAGAAAATTATCACTGACGATAGCTGTTTGTACTAAAAGGTGTTAAACACTTGTAATAAATATTTTTCCTTATTTCCCCCAGGATCCAGTTCTATCTCTGGCTGGCGAAGCATAAAAAAGAACGGTCATGCCCAGTTTTAATAGGCAATAGGATTTTCAGGCCCCAAGAGTTGTTTCATAGCCTGGCAAGGCTATAATGAAACTGGCCACTGTTGCCACAAGATTTTCCCCATCAAGTGTTCTCCCTTGTCACCTCCCCCAGCTGCCCATTTGTTGTGCCTGTTACAAAGGAAAACAGGCCATTTGTATTGGATCTAAAAATGCATTTTTTTTCTCAGCATAAACATTTTCCTAGGGCAAGCATGCATTTCTAAAAATCAACAGTCGATGCAACCAGAATGATCCTAGAAGAGCACTGAAAACAAATAGTATTGATGCCTAAATTCTAAATAATTTATTCAAATAGGAACATGATTTCTTTTTACTGCCCTTTAAATGCACATTAAGTACAAAAGAAAAAAATACATATGTTGTACGATAGCCATGTTGTCCAAATGGAAATCAAAATGGCAGATGAGGTTGGGATAGAATAATCTTTAAATAGTTAGCCACTGGATTCTTATAGAAAAGGTGCTTTGAAAAGATATATATTTTTTAATAAGAATCAAGCATGGATTCTATTTTCCAGGCCTCTAGAACATTCTCTACCACTAGGAGAATTGTCTATATTATAGTACCAGTAACCTTGAACTAAAGAATAAAATGTATATATTCTGTATTTGTATATACAGATATATATACTGTATATGTGTATGTGTTTCAGTGGTGAGTTTCAAAAAATTTCACTACCGGTTTGGCGGGCGTGGCTAGGAGGGGAGCATGTGACTGAGTGGGCATCCGAGCCATTTCAGGGATGTGGCCAGCCTGCCGTCCCTACTGCTTCAACAATCCAGGCCCAATTTCCACTACTGGTTTGTCCGAACCAGTGCAAACTAGTAGGAACTCACCTCTGATGTGTGTGTGTGTGTATGTGTGTATTGCTCTTTCTCCAGATGTATGCACATGTGTGCATGCACACATGCATAAAGAGTCTCCTGGTTGTTTTGTTTTGAATCAGACAGTGGGAAATGTTTGTATATGCTCTATAATTGGAATTCTAACCCTAACTGGAATCATTTAATGTGTTTTAGGTTATTATAAACTGCTTGGAATTGTTTAAAATGAGGTGCCATATAGACATCTATTTTTAATTTTGATGCACATTGTTATTTATGCACATTGTCCCAGTACATTCCATTGTACTCCTCTGAACTTGGGGAAATCTTTCCAAGGCTACGTGTATGTTTTCCAGGTATCTGCATGGAACCCTTTTCCCAATAATTCCTATTCAAAAAGAAACTAAGAAGAGCATTCCAATTACTCCTTAAAGGCTGTCTTTCTCATCTTGTGTAATGTGCCTACAAACCCCATGTGAACTAGAAATTAGGTCCTCACAGCTAGAGGAAATTAAAGACGAAGGAATCCCAAAGTTTCTTCTTTGGGTTTGTGGTTATAGAAAGCAAGACGGAGACAAACTTCTTAGATTCCATCATCCCTCTGAAATCCTTAGCAGCTTTTCTTGAGCTCTTCCCAAGATTTCTTATTATAACTCTGGGTTCCATTCATGAAGTTTTCAGGGAATAAATCATTTAAGGAGTACATATCAATCAATCAATCATTTAAGGAGTGCATTTTGAAACTGAAGTTCTGAAGTGACTCGCTCATTGAATGAATCAGCAACATTGGGCGATGTGTCCAAGAAATGATTTAATTCATAGTAGAGAATAGTTAAGAAAGATGTCAGCAGTTTTTGCTATTACAATTGTGTAGGGTGCCTCAACATTAGGTCACTGGTGATTTAAATCTGTGTTCCTCTGCATTCTGTCTACCATCAATCAGTAATGACTACTTCCACCACTGCTGTTGTAATTTTAACTAATGAATCTACCATGAGTCTTCAATGGCTAACAAAGCCACCAAGCAGCTCTACCGTTCATTTGCCAAACCTCTCAGCACTCTTAGGGCAGAACCAGAGGGCTGTGTTAGCATGATCCTCCAGTCCTTGATTTGGCAGAAGACTATGTCAGCATAAATTGTACTTTCCTCCCTCATTGCTGATTCCGCTTCTCCCTTAGTAACAAGACCAGCAAATGGTGCTATTTTTACTGTTTGATTGTGGGACCAGTTAAGAAAAATGATTAGTGGATCCTCTGGCTTCATTCCTTTCTCACTGAACACCACCTGCTACAAATTGTTCCCCTTAATATGTGGAGAGATGGAGAGGAATGAGGGTAGCTAGTCACTTGAAATTGTGTTTTAAGCCACCTGACAAGATGCCCAATGTACAGGTCATAGATGCAGAGGTGAGCTCTGCCTCAGGCATGAGAGCCTGATTGTTTCTGAATATGGAAGTAGTAGTCTTCTACATAGGAACCATGTCCTCAAATAGATCAGGTGACAAGCCAGAGAAACAGAGGAGGGAGAGAGGGCAGTAATTGTTTATTAATTGATTTTTTTATGCTGCGCAAACAATTAATAAACATGGTGTCTTACAGACAACTGACTTCCTCCAGGTAGGACTGCAGGGGAATGGAGCCATTCTCCATAACATAGTAGTGAAACAGTCTGTGTGTGTGAAATTCCCTATTGCTCCACTGGTGACGGTTCTAGCAAAACACAGGCGGTAAAAATCTTATTTTAATTGGCCTTCAGTGTAACACAAGGCATCATTCTTTCAGGAAAACACTACTCTTGTTTTCTTTTTCATTTTTAATGTAGGTTTACTGATTTTTTCAGCAGTTGGCTAAGGTAAAGGTAAATGTTCCTTTCGCACATATGTGCTAGTCGTCCCCGATTCTAGGGGGCAGTGCTCATCTCCGTTTCAAAGCCGAAGAGCCAGCACTGTCCGTAGACATCTCCATGGTCATGTGGCTGGCATGACTAAATGCTAAGGTTCATGGAATACTGTTACCTTCCCACCAAAGGTAGTCCCTATTTTTCTACTTGCATTTTTTTACATGCTTTCAAACTGCTAGGTTGGCAGAAGCTGGCACAAGTAATGGGAGCTCACTCCATTACGCGGTTCTATGGATTCAAACCACCGAACTGCTGACCTTGCTGATTGACAAGCTCAGCATCTTAGCCACTGAGCCACTGCGTCCCTTGCAATTGGCTAAACCAATGCTTAAAACGAGGTTGTCTCCAAAAGTGTGCTAAATATGTGTCTGGGTATATGTGTGTATGCTTATATGTGTGCATGTAAGAAAAACCTATGTACCAAGCTACACTGGATCCATGGAATAGTTTATGGTTCATAACTTTAAAAAAATCATGATCACGGGGAAGCCAAGGAGGCTTCCAATGAGACAGGCATCATTGTTAACCCTGATTTCATGTGTAATTTTAAAAGTCAAATAACAAAAAATTGATCAGAACCTCCTGTGTATGTAGGGGGGCAGACAGATACAGTCAGAGATTGAATTTGTCCATCACAGTAAGTCTACATTTTGTTTATTCAAGCTTTGCTGAAGAAACTATAAATAGAAGACTTTCTGCAATGTTCTTATGAACCACGCTTTATCAGTTGGTTCACACACAGTAATTCATAAAGAATACATTCTATTTGAGGCTTTTGAACATCAAATGTGCTCAATTTTATATTGGATTTTATATGAAAATTCCGTGTCGGGCTCCAGAAGTAATCTGCAAAGTGGTTTGGAGCATGTGTAAGTACAAATTTAGTCCCTTTCTGCATCTTTTAATTCTGCTCCAACTTTTGAGTAGTTTCACATTGGTACCTCATTAGAAAGAATTTTAGTAAGAATATAAGCCAGGAGCAATGAGCTTGTAATTTATATTTTATTTTGCACAAGCTTGCATATATACTGCACATACATTCAATTTAGAGAAGATGGAAGGCACACAAGGCAATTGAACTACTGTATCCTTTAAGTGGTACAAAGCAAAAAGGTAAAGATCTGGAGAGTATACAAAAGCTTAAAACGCACACAAAAAAAGAGTTTTCCCACAACTCCTCCCCCCCCCCAAAAAAACATTTTTTTCCTGATTTCTTTTCAATTTAGTAGCTGCCAAGCTAGAATTGTAAGTTTTTTCAGTCAATTGTCTACTGCACCTTTTTTTCCCTCCATACAGACAGGGGAGTCTTCATGTTTTATCACATCATCAATTAATATTACAGTACATCCTTGGCAATACAAAATTGTACACCATCAAATAAATTAGGATAAATTAAACCAATAAATTATGCGAAGTCTTCAGAACAATAGACAACAACAAACACCCCCCCCCACAGTTGAAATTGCCTCTATCTAAATAATAAAATTAAAAATAATCCAAAAATTGAATTCATTAATTCAGTTATTGTACTAACTTCAAATTAAAGGGGTTTTATTACAAAAGAACTTTGATAATGCTATTTACAACATATTGCTAAATAATATAAAGGCAGTGTTTTGTAACTTTTGTAACTATATACATATGAGAAGTAGCTGGGACAACAGCAATATTTATGCCTTAACCTTTGATTCTTCCAGTTTATAAAGGTACAATATTTCTCTCATTCTTGAGTTCAGATTAATATGAATATCTTCCTGATTAAAAATGTATATGTGTGTTTACATTTTTAAAATAAATTCTACAGTATTATATTAATGCCTTAACAAAGTCTAGAGTAGAAAGACTGGGAACAAAATTTAAACTTGCCATCTTATCTACATTTTACCATATATTCTTTGACATTTTTGCTGTTTGAGTAGAGAAAATAGCTGAAGATTTTGCACTTTTCATAGTTTGAAACAGAGTTAGCCCTAAGAAGATTCAAAGGTTAAATGACAGTTTATATCCCAGGTCAAACTCTTAATATTTTCAATGGTTTATAACCAACAAAACTGTATTTCCTTCAACAGAACATTTAAGTGCAATATAGTAACTGTTTACTAATATAAACCAGTTACATTCATTAAGGGGAGCTTTTTAAAAACAATGTTTATTAAAATTTCCAAACACAGAATACATATCCAAAAGAAGTCTTTGCACTAAAACACCAATAATCACTATATTATACACATGACAAATAGAAGAGGATTAAAAAAAATTACTTCTCATGTACAATGTTCCTTTGAGGGGATTTGCAAACCACTTTTATATATATATATATATAATTATTTATTTATATATATTTTATATATATATATATGTATATCTTTCAGTTCTGCTGGTGAAAGTCCTATATTTAAAGCCACAAAATCTTCACTTTTACTTTCCACTTAATAGTAACCTGTGGAGGAAGGAATCCATTGCCAATAAATTACATTGTGCACATAGAAAAAAAATCTGTAACATTATGGAAAGTGGATCACTCTTCTCCTGGATACATGATGAGAGAAATCTATCTTTAAAAAGTATTGAGCTGGGTTTTAAAGAATGCTTTCAACTATCTATGCAGTTACTGCAGCAATTCCTATAAATTTAACAGATGTTCTCAGAATGTAGTTATTAAAATCATATGCCTTTTGTTCAAGAAGAGCCCTCAAGCTGAATATATACATTGCTTTATAAAAGTTCCCCTTGGCTATCGATGTTCACCCACATAGTACAGTAACAATGATTCTGCAAACTTAAAACACTTTAAATTAAATAATACTCAGAGGCACAAAGCAAACCTCAAGAATATATGGGTGAACACTTCCTTAAATAATTATTACCTCCTAATATCTTTCACTTTTATAAAATCATTTAATGTGAAGCGTTCCCATTACACAACCAGAGATACAGTAAGAATTAAGTGTTTTATAGTTGCAAATAGAACATTCTTCTCACAAAGCATAACAAAAGTCTAAAATAGGTTCTTAATCTACACTGGAAAAATGTAAGCGTTTCACTTCACATGCTTTTTGTGTGTATAGGTATATGTATATATATACATATATATATACGTATATACATATATACATATACATATACATATGCATACATACATACATATGCATACATACATACATATGTATATGTATGTATATGTGTGTGTGTGTGTGTGTGTGTGTGTGTGTGTGTGTGTATATATATATATATATATATATATATATATATATATATATATATATATATAATCAGCAGGTGTATATATGGTTATATATGTATGTATGTGTATATACACACACACACACTTATATAACACGTATGAAATATTGCTCCTATACTACTGTTTGTTAGGCTAAGAAAACACAAGATCTGCACCACTGTTACAAAAATTGGCTTCTACAAGAAATTTTCAAAATTGAATGCTGCTCAAACGATTGAGAAAAAATAGTTTGCATTATCAAACTGTTCTAAAAATTATCTTCTTCAAAAACCTATTCTCCTGCTTTTGTTTTTAATTTTCTTTAAAAAGAGACAAAATGTGCATAGCTATCAACATAGTGTTAAACAGCTGGAAAAAAAGTGGAGAGAAAACTAGTGTTTATTGCAGCTGGGGAATTGCGTGAAGGAAGGAAGGTCCAAACATATGAAAATTGTAAGCCACAGAAGGCACAAGAATAATTGTACTGGTTAAGGGAGAGTAACTGGTTATTTGAAGGATTTGTTTTATCTAATCCTTCTGCTGGTGCATTTAAGGTCTAGGCACACACTATAAGCTCCAGTTTCTGTAGTAGGGAGAATAGGAAAAGAGGAGAAAAATGAAAATCAGCACAGAATTTCCAGGTCTTTTTTAAAAAAGTGTTTTAAATCAATTTATCTATGTCAATTTCTTTTTCCTATATTAAAAGTACCTTCTGTCTTTTCTAACCCAGTCCCATCCAGTTTGGCTAACAAAAAAGGGGGGGAGGGACATGGGACTGAAGGTATAAGTATATCCACAGGAATGGTCAAGAAAGGCAAAATAGTGGTCTTAATGGTGTGATCAAAGCTCCACATTTTTTCTGCATGTTGCATTGTATATAAACAAGCAGAATTTTGACTATATTGCCATGGCGGGCGATCTTTTATTTTTTTAGTATATTCTATGGACAATTTGAATAATTACTATTGCTGAACATGGCTCAGTTTTAGAATTGCTGCAGTGTCCTGACTTTAGAAGTTGATCAAGTAAAGTCTGGCTACGAAATCAACAGTAATCAGGTGCAGCGTTATCAAAAATTGGAATACTCATGCAAAAAATAATAATCCATGTGAGATTCATGGAAATGAAGTGACCACAATTCTCTCTCAAGAATCCCCAGGAGGTATTCTTAGAGAAATTGGATTGTGGGGCTTTGCTTCATAGAATTGTTGGTCTGAATGCTTTCAAATTCCAAATCAATAAAGCTATCCTCTTGTTTTCTCCTTTTCTTCTTCTTTTTAAATGGACAGGAGACATAGTAAGACAACTTCAGCAACTTGTGCTGCTCTAGTGTCTCAGCATGGCAACAAAATCTATGGCACAGGGTGATCATTTTATTGTTTAAAAATGGAATTCTAAAAAAAAATCATTGGGAAGATGAAAAAAATACCCTTAAAATAGAACAAAAATTGATATTTCACACTCAATGTGATGTGCTTTGGGAGGCACAAAGTAACACAACTAACACAATGAAATTACAATTAAATAACCAGGGAATAATCAGCTAAGGTCTTTTTTAAAAAGCAAATCAAGGTTTCAAGACAAATAGTGCTAAAGTTTACAGCACTAATGTTACTAACAATGTACAGTCTTCAAAATGTTATCTAAGAAATTAAGTATGGCTTTGGTTGGGTATGTTTGGTGATGGCCAAGGGGATAATACAATAGGACGCTAATAAAGTGAACTGCAAGAGGATTTCATGCTGTTTTGAATATGGAGAGAGCTGAAGAGCTTTCTGTAATAATGTGAGGACAATGTCTCCTTTTTATGCCTCCTGTACCTTTCCATAAATCTTTAGCAGAAGCAAGCTTCCTTCAAAATGAGACAATAAAAGGACATAATCATAACAATCATCCCCATTTTTAAAAAAGTTGGATTGCCTCCACATGGGTTGAAATAGCAACTCCCAGAAGGGTAGATATGTTTCCCCATAATCTTTTCTCTTTGTAAACTACTTCTGGTAATTTAGTTCTATTTGATTCGAACTATGAAATTCCTTGTATATATCAGGGACAAGGAATGGTTTTGTAATGTTAGTTAACTAATATTTAGGATCTTAAACTATGTTCCAATATTGATTTTAGATCCTACTTAATAACTGACCTTAAACCAGTTCCTTATGTCAGATATATTGGGGAGCACACCAGAATAAAAATATCAAAAGTAACATTCAAGAAGAAAAGCAAATATGGGAACCTATCCTGGATTAATAAACTGTTTTGTTTTATTTTTTTAGCTAGAAGTATTACATATGAAAAGACCCACTGGACTTTTTCTTTAACATACTGTGTGCTTTAGTGTATCTTACTGGCTTCAGCAAAGCTTTTGCACCAAGAAAACTGCTATTCTACATATTGAGAAACCCTGTGTATTTCTGTCAGTAAACAAAGGACTGTGCCCTCATTTAAAAAAAAAATCAGCAGGTTTTAAGGCTTTTTACTGTCAACTCTTTTCATCAGTTTTGTCTCTCAAGCAATATTTTATAAATGAGGCATCATCGCAATGACTAGGTCAGCTTTTTTATTATCGTAATGTATATGGGGTAAACTTTTACTCTCCAAAGCCAAAATACAATTTATGTTTTGTTTTTCTTTAAAAAGCAGTTTCAAGAAAGGGAGGGAAAAAAAGGAGGATCCTAAAGAAAACTATCTGCTAAACTGTAAAACTGCCACCACGGTCAGTTAGGACTGAATCTGATTCAATTTCCAGGGGGAGAAAAGAGGTAATTATAAATACCAGTCCAGATAACAATAAATTCTTACTGCATCTGTACAAAAGACACAGAAAACAACAAACACATAATGCCATAACATATAGGTAATTCTACTACACACTACCACTTTCCTAAAGTGTGAAAAAAAAGAGACCTCTGAAGAAAGCATAAAAACATTCAGGGAACATTTTCTTCTTTTTTGAATTAGACAGATTGTTGCAATTCATTTCAGCTAGATCCATTCCACTCTTATTCCTGCTTTTCATTGAAAAATCAACATTGTTTTTGTCATTTTGACATGAAATTCCATTTTGGAGTCCAATCAGCATTCTTGTCCAATAAATACCAACAATCATATCCAACAAGAAGTAAACATATTCTGTCCTTGCTGAAAATGGCAGCCTTAAAATAAGCTCCTCCCATCAACAGCAAAGAACTTGCTGTGTTTGGATATTAGGACTTTTCAGGCTTGTCAGCCCTTGTGTCATCAACTGCTGGTGGGGATCTCAGTATGTAATCATGGTCTCAGTATGCAATTAGATTGATATCATAGAAAGTATGGAAATATTAGCAATTTTCAATAGCAGCTCTGCATTCGGTGTGTTGAGTTTAGCCTTATTGAAAGATGCCAGAAGTATAACTCAGTGGCTCTTCGTTGCAAAAAATTATCTTGAAAATATCAGGACAACTCTGAAGAGTTCCATTTTTAATACATTATGCATGGCTCTCGTGTTTTGCTTGGCGCAAACTTTTGCTGTAGAACAGAAAGTATTTAATTACTTCTATTCATTGGTTATGAATTATGTAACTCTGAGGAATGCATAAAGTGACTAGCATTTATTTTCCTAGCCAATGGGACAGAAATACAAATTCTGCACAATGTTTAGGTGCAATCCAGTTCTCATGAAGCGTGCTCAAAACTTAGAAAGTTAGTTAGCACAGTTAAACACTTAACTGTATGCACAGTTTTCTTCTCCAGAGTTGTGCTTTCAGTATATATTGTGCCTAGTTTATTCCTTTAAACAATATTTTCTATAAAAATGTTTCTATTCCATTTCTAATATATTGAAAGTATTCTTGCACTCTGAGATGATGTCATTTTTGCCATAGTAATTTGAGAATAAACCAAACATATCTTACAATGCTTTTCAGATGAAAAAGTAGTTAAAACATGTTTCAGGTAAAAATATGAAATATCAAATATATACATCACGTAAAGATTTCAGAGAAGAAGAGGAAGGTTACATTTGTATCAAATGCTATTTAGAAGATGGCCCTGACCCAACTATTCAATGTGATGAAGTAAAAGGGTACAATTCAGCCAAAATAAAACATTCATCAATAATCATACTCATCCTATAAACATATGGTTAGAAATAACTTCTGGACTTAGTCCCCAAATGCATCTGCATGGGATTGCCCCTTTTGGATTCCATGGATTTCAATAGGAATTATTTCCCCATGACCAATAAAATAATTTAAAATGCTCCACTATGACCATAGACCATACAGCAGCACCTCCCCCCTTTTTTTACTCTATGAAGAGTGAAATTCGATTGTGTTAAGGAGTTAACCATATTACAGAATTGTATTAGCCAAACTACAAATTATTTTGCCTTCATTTGCTTTGCACAGTATTGCATTGCTTGAAAGGAGAAAGGGAAACATAGCTAGATAAATATAGCTGAGGCAAACATCAAAAAATGAGTGCATTCCAACTTTGGAATTTTGGGTTCATCCAGTTCCATCTCCAGTCTACTTTGTTTTGTATTCAGTCCCTCTAACATATGATGAGCCCAACATAGAACAGAACAGAGCATACTTTCAACTCTGTGGTGCCTTCTGAGAGAACTTGCCACTACTTTTGTTTTCCCAAACTTCCTAACAACAGAAATTGTAGGTAGGTAACTCTCCCCAAAACATGACAGTAGGGCTCAAGAAGCTTGAACATATGCTTATAGTAGAATAAAAGATGCCAAAATATGGGCATACATTGTTCTCATAGAAGGAAAGTCATAAAGCTTAGAAGAGATGATACCTTTTGATCTCAGTTGAGAAAGGAAAAGAGGCTTTATATATCTTGTATAGTGTTACACAAAAAGTGCACTTCCTTCATTAAGCAGTTGAACCAAAAAGTTAGAAACCTTAGCTGTAAAAATCCCCCATAGGGTTAAGAGCTTTTAATACAAACAAAGGGTCATCTCCTTCTGTAGGATTTTACCATAACATCTGGGGAAAAACCAACCAGGTAATTAGCGATAGATAGATGATAGATGATAGATAGATAGATAGATAGATGATAGATAGATAGATAGATAGATAGATAGATAGATAGATAGATAGATAGATAGATAGGCTTGTACACACTTCAAATCATTCTTCTTCTCAAGGGATAAGAAAAGGGCCCGGAAAGGGAAGAAAATGCCCCAATACTGTTTTTTCCCAAAATGTTAAAAGTCACAGGCAAAAGTAAAACAAAAGCTGGAGTTAAAATAATTATACACTTATTACTGACCTAAACTTATAATAAATCACAAGGGATTCTGATCTGATTTCATATATGAAATTAATATAGAAACACATACACACACATTCACACATAGCTTGGGCATAAAAAAGGGAGAGTCTGCTACTTTTTTTAATACATTCATAAATAGCGGTTGAAAATCTCTACTCATGAAGAAGCTCTTGGAGGCAGTTTGGGGATTTGAAAATCTCAGGAACTTCACTGTCCAGCTTACAGATGACCTTGTATATGGCCTTCTTCCAGGAAGGATCAACATCTTTGCCTGCGATAATGGCATTGAAAAACTCTCGTAATGTGATCTGAGCCACTTCCAGGAATCTCTCTGGAACCTGCTGATACAAGGAGACAATGGCATTAATAAAAGTTTTCAGTTTCAAGTCTCTGGATCTTCAAAGGAAACTGAGCTAAGTCCTTGCTTTCAAAAGGGAGCTTACATAGCACCTGCATTTTCTAAATGTAGCAGGACTCTATTCTCTTAGGCAAGGCTGTTATATATAGTACAATAACTTTTAAAACATGTGTTAGCTAGCTTTGTAAAGATGAACTACAGAATGTTAGTATTATAATATGAACATCTGGGTTTAGAGGGTGCTGTTTTTATAAAATATAATTAACAAAGGAGGGAGTGAGAGAGAAAGGTGATTGCCTTGAGGTCTGCAGGATATAATGTTCATATATGAATTCATTATTTTTCTCTAAGAGCATTAAGCATGTGCTGAAAGTAACTTCTGGTCTTTGTCTCTGTGTGCTCCTGTGGTACCAGCTAATGCTAAAAATCAGCAAAAGAAGAGGGCACCTATGCATTGTTTCCGACAGAATCCGATAAAGCTTTACTCTCAACAGCTTGATTCAGAAGTTACCCAATTTCTGGTGATTCCATAATTGGTCCTTCTTCAGACTTAAAGCCTTATTAAAATGAGTTTGTGCAGCACAGAACTCTGTAGATGTGATGGTCATGGACCCGGAATAGATAAGATACAGCCGTCTAAAATGTGTTCATTCACAACTCCCAGCAGCCCCAATTGGCATGGACAATATATGATGTTTTGAAAATAAGTGATTAAGAATGTTTTGTTTTCATAACATTTCATGACTGTTATTTTGGAGAAAAGGAACTTGTTCCAAGAAGACAAGCAACCTTGAATCATTCACTATCTTATTGCTACCTTTCCATTTTAAAAAGCATGTAGTGAGTGTAGATGGATGGCTGCATCAGTAAGTCGCAAGTCTGTGAGTAATCACTGGCAGTGTAACTCTGAAAGCAAATATCTTTCAGCTGCTTAGGCTGAGTAGTTTCTAAACCCATTTTTCAACAACATCTTTTTGCAAGAATTCCTCATATTAAGATGCAGCTTAGTGTTAAAGTTGGATAGAAGGAAAAATAATTACATTGATTCTTGAACAAAGCTCATATTTTACTTTAAATAGGGAGACAAATTTAACTTCTGGCATTTTCATGAAAAGTTCCTGGCTAGCAGAAGATTGAGATTCTGGAAAGCTTTTGCCAGAAAAGAAGACAATATTGATGAGACAGATTGACAGCTTGACCCACATAAAACATTTTGATATGTTTGCTCAAAGTGTGGACTTGAATTTAGTACAAGCGTAGGTACTACCTGGGACAGCTGATCAGTGAATACTAAAAAAAAACCAAACAAAAAACAATATAGTCTTCATAGAAGAGGGCAATTGCCTCAAACAGTAGTAGCCATAAAGTGTGTAATTGACATTTTTTTTATTAAAGAAAGGAAAAAGAATCAAATAAAATATAAGCCCAAGAAACAATTCTGTACGTAGGATTTCTTCATACATTCCTGTAAATGGGTTAATTTTTTTAAAGGCCAAAAACACAGCTGCAAGGGAAAAAATTCCTGAAATAATACAAAGGAAAAAAGTGAGGTAGGAGTCAAATAAAAGTCTACTCCTTTGTTACATCTGTTAAAAAAATAGTGCCAGAAGTTTTCTTTTATTTATAGGGATCAAGTAGCTTTCCAGAAAGATCCATAAAAATTGATCTTCTTCCTCCCCCCTCACTTCACACACACACATTGTCTGCAATTCCACATTGGCTAATAAATCCTTATGCCCTATTGTTGCAAAGGTGTTGGCCCAAATGTTATGCACCCTACATGGAAAGCTTGAAAATTTAGTTTCTTGTACTGTACACAATGCACTGAATCTTTCTTGCCACTGTAGCAGATCAAACACAAGCACTTCACAAATAAGATTTTGCCATGAGGCAGACATGTGATCAGCAGCTACTGAAGTCCACCGTGGTTGCTTGAATACACTCAAAAGTGGAATTTGTACCCAAACACAAGGCACATTTTGCAAAAATAAATTGATTTACAATGCAAAAGAAATACTAAGTGAAAACAGCTAGAAAGAGGATGGAGTCAAGACATAATTTGTTGTTACTATAAAAAAAAATCCTTTTAAGCAGTCAACACATTTGTTTTATTCTAATTATATAAATACTGAATCTAATGATATACGATGCTTCTAATTGCTAGAATTATAGAAATTCTTTCCTAAACGTTGACAACACATGTTACCATTAAATGTTGTACACAGTAGACGTGCATCTGAACGCTTGGGGAAGGTACGAGACATTTGCTAAATTTTGTTTTTATATATCTCTTCCTTTGAAACTGTGACATAGGTAAGGAGACGGGCAGACAAATGTCAAGATGCTTTGTGGGTGCTATTAGAAAGGCATATTTCCTATAAAATATGAAGCTGCCTTTTGTTTTTGTTTATTTAGATTAGGGCCATCTACTTTCTGGAGTTTGTTTATTTAGACTAGGACCATCTACTTTCTGGAGTTGTCAAGATTGTGGTTTAAGGCAGTAAGGGTTTTATTTTTGATTTTCTTCAAATGCCACTTTGGCAGAAGAAAGCAATTATTCAGAAGCATAAGTAAAACCCTCATAAAATATGGTAAAAGAAGGACTTATAAAGGAAGAAAACGTGAAAGAATAGCTGACTGAATTCTCCATATCTAGCTGTAGGCCTTTAAATGAATGGCTGGAAAACAGGGTCAAGCAGGTGTGACAAAAACAAATTTGCCAGGCCATCAGTGCTATTTTTTTACACTAAGGAATAGAAGAGAGACTAACTTTCCACAGTCTGATGTTTATACAAACACTTTGAACTATGGTCCTGAATATTCCAGTTAACAGGGAAATAGAGATTATCACAAACAGTCGTCTATAGAAGGTAGGCATATAAAGGCAAATTCTTAATTATCCTAATTCCATACAGTATATAAAATTTAAACTTCATAAAATTCAGAATGTGTTTGCTATAGCTCCATTTCATCCGCATCGCCAGAGACCTACTGCCTTTTCTTACTCAACTTGACTTTAAAGTAAAATCAGATGACCTTACTTATCATTAATCTTACATTCAAGATTGTAAGCCACCTAGAATTGCCTTTGGCAAAACGGGCAGCATAATATTTAATATTATTATTAACAATATCAATAATAAATTATTAATAATATTGATAACTAATTAATAAATTAATACATGCGACAGGCAGTCTCAACTTGCAACAGTTCACTTAATGATTGTTTGAAGTTACAACAGCACTGAAAAAAGTGACTTATGATCACTGCAGCATCCCCGTGATCACATGATTTACCCTTGGGTGTTTGAAAACTGACTCACATTTATGACGGTTGCACTGCTCCGGGGTCATGTAATCACCTTTTATAACTTTCTGACGAGTAAAGTCAATGAGGAAACCAGGTTCACTTAACAACCGTGTTACTAATTTAACAACTGTAGCAATTCACTTAACAAACGTGACAAGAAAAGTTGTGAAATGGAGCAAAACTCACTTAACAAATTTCTCACCTTGCAACATAAATTGTGGGCTCAATTGTGGCTGTAAGGTGAGGACTACCTGCAATTGCTTAAGGATAATCAATATTTTTTTTTTCAAAATTTATAGTTGAATTGTGATTAAACATTTTTAGATTTTGCTTCTGAAATCAGAATGTAAGGAACATTCTGAAAATGTAACTATCCACTAATAGACATGAGAGTAATCTGTGTAATCAGTTCCACAATTCAACAGTTCCTACAATCCTGTGAAAAACTGACTGGCCTAAGGTTAACCAATGAGCCTACACACACACACACACACACACACACACACACACACACACACACACACACATGCACATGCACAAACCCCCCTCCCAAAACACACACAAAACATTTGATAGTAAGGAGATATGGGAAGAAGATATTAAAACACATATAAACAAATGCTTTTCTAAATGCTTTATTTTCTAAAAATAAAACATTTTTGGTGTCATGGTGCAGGTACATTGTCTACTACAATAAGCACTAGAACAGACCAAAAACAATAGGGTTCCTTAGGAATCTAAATCAAATGTAACTTTATATAATAAATTATCTTCATTATCAGAATAAAGAGTTGCCAAATCTGGAGGTCACACTTACGTAGTTCACTTACATGAAGTCAGGAGGAGCATAGGTGGCTATTACAAGTAATAATAAGTAATCCTTGCTTAATGACAGTAATTGGGACTGACAGCTCTATCGCTTTAACAGTGCAGTTATAAACTGAGATGACCATACCAACTTGCAACTGCAGTTGTAGCAGTCCTAATTGTTGCTAAGTGAATCACTGCAGGCCGTTAAATGAGGATATCATGTGGTCACCACTTGTGACCTCCTGGCCAGCTTCCCAATTAACTTTACTTGTTGGAAACCAGGTATGAAAGTTGCAAAGGGTGATTATAATGTCTGCAGGATGCTATAATCATCATAATTATGAGCTGGGTGCCTAGTCACGATTATGTGACTATGAGGATGTGGTAATACCAGAACTATGAGGACTTGTCATAAGTGTCTCAAAACCTCATAACTCCGAATGGTCCCTGAATAAATGGCCATTAAGTGAGGACTATCTGTAATGTGTATCTTCAAAAAAGGTGCTTATAAAGCATGTGTTACAAATTTCTATGAACTGACAATAATCCCTCTAAGACAGGGGTGTCAAACTCAAGGCCCTGGAGCCAGAGCTGGCCCCCAGGGTACTTAGATGTGGACCATGGGGCTGCCCTGGAAACAGTGAAGGACCGGCCCACAGTGCTTCTGCCAGAAAAAAACGGGCTCCTAAACTCCATTTCTGGCTGCCACAGCCTCCTGCAACCCCCTTGCAGCCTTGGGAGGCTGCCCTCCCAAGCTCTGTTTTCACTGGCAGAGGATTGCAGGAGGCTTTGACAGCCAAAAACGGAGCTCAGGAGCCCATTTTGCTGGCAGAGCACTCGGGCCACCACAGGTGCCCCAACACGAGTGACATTGAGCTGGCCATGCTCACCCTGGACCCCAGAGGTCAAACATAATCCTGATGTGGCCCTCAATGAAATCGAGTTTGACATCCCTGCTCTAAGAGAAAGATCTTAGAAAGTTTCATAAAGGATCATTTCAAATTTGTGATAGCCATGGTATGTCATCTGCAAAAGAATGGCCCCCAACTATAAAATTCGAAACTGTTTCAAATGTAGTAGTTTTCAGTATGTTAGTGCTCCAAAGCACAAGCAGTGGTACCACTTCTAAGAAAGCATGTATCTTTGTACAGATGGATATGTTTGTGAGAATGAAAGTCCTGGGATTAGAAGAAAAAGGGAGCAATATTTTATAACGATATAGTTAAAGATAACTGGTTAAGTTAAATAGAAAAAGATAAAGCGATCTTGAATCCTTAGAGGTAGAAACTTCATAAATAATATGCTGAAGAGATTCACTGAAAAGCCTTTTGGGCTCGGCATGTCAAAATTCAGAAAATGCTTAACTTGATTCTGATGGTGTGTTCCACCTCTCCCTCACTGAAGAAAACTGAAACAACTATCTCTCACCACTCTATCTAGGCCACCTTGAACAGCAATACTTGGTGGCAGCAACTGAAGCCCAGGCCTCATTTTCAGCCTTATTGCCACCGCTATCACTCAAAATGCTGCCTCACATTCCCCCTGCACATGAGCCTCAGGAAATGATATAATCAGCCTGTGGCCCAGTTCTCCTCAGGATCTGCAGTACCGCTTATCTTTAGGTGGTGTTCTCTTTCTTTTGACAGGCCCCTGAGGGCTACCCAAGACTGCTCCGCACAAGGCCTATAGTTTTGTAGTAGCTTCAGAGAATGATCTTCCATGGTCTGAAAACTATGTGAAAGAATGTCCCTATTCTTGTGTGATTTTCATATGCTTTAGCGGTTGCACAAGAGTACACACCATTTTCACCCAGTGGCCACAACCTGCAAAAATTGCACAAGAACAGGCATGCTTTTGAAAATAGTTGTTGTCAGATGTTGAACTGGAGTGTCACCCAAATTGTCATGGCACCCTTGACATGTATGTTATAGTTTGCCATCACTGACCTATAAAGGTAAATATTCCTCTCACACATATGTGTTAGTCGTTCCCAACTCTAGGGGATAGTGCTCATCTCTGTTTCAAAGCCAAAGAGAGTGCGCTGTCCGAAGACATCTCTGTGGTCATGTGGCCAGCATGACTAAACGCCAAAGGCACAGGGAATTCTGTTATCTTCCCACCAAAGGTGGTTCCTATTTTTCTACTTGCATTTTTACATGCTTTAGAACTGCTAGGTTGGCAGAAGCTGGGACAAGTAAAGGGAGCTCATAATGCAGTGTTAGGGATTCAAACTGCCAAACTGCCAACCTTTCTGATCGACAAGCTCAGTGTCTTAGCCACTGAGCCACTGCATCCCTTCACTGACCTATACTGAATGCTTTTTGGTACCTCATGTGTAGCCAAAATAAGTGACCACATGTAATATTGCCTTTGAGGGTTACAAAAGTTTCCTGCTCCAGGTTATTTTTTATTATTATTAAAAATCCAATAAGCTTGTTCCTGTCAGGGAGCCTGACTTATTCCTTTGTATTGCATATTAACATTATGAGGATTCAGATTGTTGGGGACAATATGCTGACTCTGTAAATCACTTAGAAAGGGGCTGTAAAGCACTGTGAAGCGGTATATAAGTCTACGTCCTATTGCTAAATTAGCCAGATTTAGTTTGTAAGCTTCACATCATTGCCTGGGTCTTGTTTTTTTTCTTCATGCTGTACAATCTTTCTGAAGTTTAATTTTCTTTCTTTTGTTTGCTTGTTGTCAAAGGCATTTAAAACCTCTGAAGAACCCTTTTCTTTCACCACAAACCATAGGATTGGATGGCATGGAAAGATTGCTAAGTCAGGAAACGTAATGAATGTTGCCCTTCTTTTACAAATTTAGCACTGTTCAATGCTTAATCTAGCAGACTGCCTCCCCTTCCCATTTCATAAGGTGCACGTCGTAATTTCTTAAGAGAATGCACATTCTGAGGCAAAATATCTAGTTGTTTAAATGGATGAGTGATTAGAGAGTTAGATGATCTTTTTTTTCCTAGTGAGCAAATAACTAGTCAGCTGTGCTAATTGTGTGTGTCTGGGGGCAGCTTTTCCCTGATCCTAAGTAAGAATGACCTACTAAGCACATCTTTACACCTATTAGATTGAACATCTCTCCAGCAGAAACATCTGCAGAAACAATGCCTCAGTGACAAATAAGAGCCCCGTCCAGATTTCTTTTTATAGACTCAACAACAATCCCTACTATGAACCCAGAACATTTTCCTAGCATCAGGTGGCTACAGTCAATCAAATAATAATACTTGACATTCATTGGGAAGAAAGACAATGCTGAGAGGAGGAATGAGGTGGTGGACTTCAGATATACAATCTTCTCTCAGAAAGGGGGAAGACAATGTTCCTTGTAAAGTGGAATAGCCTGAAAAAAATGGATTAATGTGCAGATATGGAAGAGAAACAGAGGTCCATGTGACAGTATTATTAGAATGATTTCCTATGGTGGGGGGACATTATAGTAAAACAAAGAAAGGACAACTTTTCTGGTGACCACTGATAAATATGGTGTTTGCTTCTATGGCTCCCACTGCAGTCACAGATTTAGCAACTGCTTATCCTTCAAGGCTTCTTTAATATATGAATCTTCCTGTCAGGAAGGAGAATAGAGATTGGTGGGAAAATCTTGATTCACTTGATCTTAACTTCAGAAAATAATCATAATATTGCATGCTTGCCACATTTTATGAACAAACTCAGGCATGGTTTTGACAGAAATGCAGGCTAATAATGGAAAAAACTGTTGCTTCATGCGCATAAGCAAATATCCTTGTATACAATCAGGCTTGGTATCCATCTAAGATAATATATACAATCTGATTGTCTATGAATCATGCATAAATGATTCAGAAATAAACTTTGACTGCAAATTCATTAGTTGACGTTAGAAATGTTGCAAGCAGATAAAGGTCTCCCTGATGTAATCATTTTTTTTCTATAACATTACATAATTCTCTAATATTATGTCATAAAGTTCACAAACACAACCTATCATAATACATAACAATTTAAATAAAGTAAATAAACTGAAAATCATGAAAACGCTTAAAATTAATAAAATTGGCTTTATAAACATCATAAGATACTTTATCAAATTTAGAGATTCCCTATCTCCTTCTCAGACAGTCTCTGGGCAGTCTACTACTTCTACTACTACTATTACTACTACTACTACTACTACTACTACTACTACTACTATTGTAGTAACAACTGTAGCAGTATTGTATTTATTAAACATGGAATTTTTAAAACCAAAGTCCAGAAAATTTTAAGGAAGGAAGGAAAGGTTATTTTTCAGATGCGATATAATGCCGTTATAGTGCAGTTAAACACATGCAGAAGTTTCTCCAGTGAATATGTTGCTTAATATAGAGAACTGAAAGGTACTTTTCAAAATTATTCATTGGGACTATTGTAGATTTGCAGAGGAAATTTCTCCGCAACCACATTTAGCATGATAATCCTACAGTTCCATGAACAGGACTTAGATTTGCTCACCAGTAGGCCTTTAGGCTTCAATATCTTACCAGAAAATAATGGCCACTGAACTTGAAGGAACTTCAATTTGAGTAGATGCATATAGGATTATGCCGCTAAACCTTAATCTGCCAGCAACAAAAGTGTTTGTCTGCTAGATAGAATTGTACTGATGCCAGAGTTTCAAATGGGATGCTTTACTGGCAGTCCTTCACTCCCCACTTTTGTCCCTGTCTTTTCTTGGGAGGTTTATTTCTTTATTTTTATTTTTGCCCGAGCAGCAAAGACTTTCCTCCCCTCTCCTACCCCCCCAGCCCCCTCCCTTCTCCTCCCAGTTGCTTTACCTTCAAGGATGATTTGTTTTATTAAACTGACTGTCCCCAGCCTCTGCAGTACATAATAAAAGCCTGACATAGCAGCCTGCCTGCCTTCTGTGTCCTGCAGATACTCATCATAAGTGTCAGGACATACCAAGGTTAGCGGTCACTGGAAGTGTGCTGGCTGGCTGCAGCTTTTGCCAAACACACTTGGCAGCTGAATGAATGTCAGAGAGAATAGAAGGAGAGTTACAAAGGTTAGCAAGAAGGCAGCCTTGCCTCCACATTTTCCCCCTGCTTTCTTACATCTCCCACCTTCTCCCCTTTTGTAGACCCTGGCCCATTTTTGAAAGAAATATCAGTTTGTAAAGAAAAAAATATTCATCAGTTCCTTAAAACTTTTTGACCAAAGCTTTTCTTTTCCCTGCCTGAAGTGTGTGTGTGTGTGTGTGTGTGTGTGTGTGTGTGTGTACACTGATGTTCTTGCTATTTTTAGACACCCATGTGTCTTACCTAATTCTATTGTTCTTTATTAGCAGCAGAAATTGATTTCATTACTTTAAGGTGGAAAAAAGAAGCAACCTGCTCTGTTTAAAGGATGTTTATTTTTTTGCCTTGTTAATTTTTAACAGGCAGGCTGGTTTTAAAGCACGCTCTCTCTTTTTCTCTCTCCCCTGAATGCAATCACTTATGAGTTATCTTTGTATAATCTCAACCCGAAAGGGATGGGACTAGTGAAGAAAACGTCCTTGCACTGCTCCTCTTAATCCCAGGGGCCTGTGTGCAAAAGAGGCAGCACCTGAGATGTCCCCATGCCAGGTTTGCCTCTACCCTGAATCACCTTAAAGTCAGAGGAGAGGGAAAGTAAGGGCAAAAGGAAGATCCCCTTTATGTCAAAACAGATCTCCCTGGGAATTGCACTTTGGTTTTGTTTGTGTTTCTTTACTATAAAAGGGCAATAAAATGCTGAGTGTAAGAAGACAATGTCAAGGAGAAAAGGGTATTGGTATTTTGGATACTCTTGACTGCTCGCCTTGGAGAGAGAGTTATTCTTGTCACAAACCCTTTTGTCTGCATCTGCTGACTGCTTGCCTGTAGCCAGCAGCATACTTTAACTGTTTTGTCACCTCCTAACATCACACGCATCAGCTGTTGTGCTTTTGTTACGGGTATTGTCAAACTAATCCACTGTGGCTGTTCTAGTGTGCAGTAAATAAAACAGAAACTGCTTCTCAGACAATTCTGCATGAATATTTCAGATGGCTTTTACAACTCTGATTCACAAAATAAAAAAGCACACACAACGAGGCTCAGATGCCTTAAAGCTAATTGTATGTGGCCAGTTCAATTGTTCTAGAGGAGAAGATAAAGAGCTCTTTCCTATCTATTTTTTTTAGCCTAGCTGGTTGGATTCAAAGAAGGGAAAAAGTCAGGGAGAATGACAGCTCAGGATAACATTTTACTACATATCGTCCCTTCAGAAAAGACATGTGTTTCATGAATTTAAGGGGGTTAAAAGAAAATAGAGAAGTCTTATCTTAGTACATAAACCAAGGGGCAGAATTTCTCAAAATTAAATATGAGTGCAATGGAGAATAGTATTAGAAGTGGATTTCAAAAGAGTCAGAATGAAGTGCAATTAGGCTGAAGAATTTAAAGCATATTTTGTACATATGAAATGTATTTGCTTAAAAATAATGCTGCCAGGTGCCATGCTGGATCTGCAAGAATACATAAAGAGATAAGCCTGCTCCACAACTATGGAAATCCTTTCCCATGGTAACAGATCTAAGCCTGAAGATCTTTTGGAAGAGACCTTGGAGAGTTATTGCCAGGAGTCCTCCAAAAACAAGAGCAGTTTTTCTAAAGGGCAAAAGCAGAAAAGACATGTTTGCAGCATCTACCATTATTATTAATATTAGTAACTTGATATAATAGTTTCCTAAATATTTCAGAAGTATAATAGTGTTCATTGTCATGTAAGATTTTTGTGAGTAATTGTTCTGTTCATCATATCTAAGGAATACTGAATCTGTGTATAAGAAGGAAGTAGAATTTTATCTACAGAAACACATGCAATCATGCATTTGTTAGTCCTTTAGGTGCCACAGTTAGTCCTTTGTTATGTTTGTTGCTGCTGTTCTGCAAAATAATTATAACCGGCACTCTATTTCTTCGTACTACAGCTGGGAAAATGAAATGGAGAAAGAATGGATTACTTAGACTGCCATACAGTTTATAACAGAGGAGATGTTTGAAATGTAAACCTTTACATTCACTATCCAGTCCTTAAGCCATTTTACTAATGGAAGTATTATACAATAATACAATAGCGGAGTTGGAAAGGACCTTGGAGGTCTTCTAGTCCAACCCCCTGCCTAGGCAGGAAACCCTATACCGTTTCAGACAAAGGGCTATCCAACATCTTCTTGAAGACTTCCAGTGTTGGGGCATTCACAACTTCTGGAGGCAAGCTGTTATGCACTGCTTCTTCTCTAGGGAGAGTTATTAAACTGTTTCCGAACATGATCAGAGTTCGTTAACATGATCACAGGGCAAGAAACAAAATTGAAGTAAAAAAATTGAAGTCTGAATGTGAAAAAGAAGAGAGGGAAAGGGAAACAGTGACAAACAGAAGTACTTAACCGAGCATTCATTCACCCTTATGTGCACATGATTCTTCTAAACAAACTCTCCTATCCCTTGCTGTTTGTTAAGTAAATATTGATTAAGGAGAGATCTGTCTCCTGACACCAGTGACACAAGCTGGGGGACTTGCACTACAGATAAAGTGGACTTAAAACAGATAAACTTGGCAGTTTCAGTAACTCCTCACATCATCTCTTAGGTAAAGGGGCAAGATGAAATGGGACCTGTTTTTTTTCCTTACCAAGGATATCAGACATAGTTATACTTTGTCTGTAAATATCTTTTACTAAATAAATAAACAACTGAAGTTTTTTTTTAAAAAAAAACATTTTCTTGGCATATAAACTCCCAGAGAAACAACACAGCAGAGTATCCCAACAATCTTGAGTAACAACCTGTTAAGTCGAAATGCGCTGATTTAAATTGATTTGGGCTGTAGAATTAAGTCATCTTAACAGCAAGCATTCTGGTTTAACCAGTTTGTGGACGAATTAAATGTAAAAGTTATATATTGTTGTTGTTTTTGTTATTTTTCTTTCTAAACAGTGAAGTGATGACTAAGTCCATCGTAGAGAAAAACTATGGATGATCTTTCCTGAATAGATGTGCAGCCACCTTAAAATCTGAATGACAAGAAGGCATGACTTTAAAATGCTTGAACTTCAATTATGGGATAATTTTTTTCATTACACAACAGAACTCTACAAGTTTCAAATGGCTGTATTGCCAATGCATTCTTATTTCAAAGAAACTCCTATTTAGGGGAGTTTCATAGAAGCCTTCTAGGTTTTTCCAAATTATAGCACATTTCTCATTTACAGTGCAGAGAAGAATTTTCTTGAACAAGTTATACTAAAAGGACCTATTAATATGTGTCCAGCCTTGCAGCCATCAATCTAGCAAGTTATAAAAAAATGAAACTTGCCAAAAGAAACTGTTCAAGAAGTATACAACATCAAAAGGGAATTCCATCCAGTATCTGCTATAAAGAAAATGAGATGATTAAATTCAGACTTCAGTTTTCATAATAAATGAACTGGATCCCCCTTTTTCCCCTTTCAAATTCATTTTTGCTTTCTCAAAACTCAGTCAAATTCCTACTTGTACACAGTAACCCTTTAGAAACATTCAGCTATTTTTATTGGCTATGTCCATTCACTGTCCTTTAATGGTGTCTTGCTAACATATATCATGAACCAGCATGATTCTTTTGAGGTTGTGTATAGAAGATAATGGAAAAATGCAACTCAGTCCATAAGCTGAGTCCTAGAGCCTTTTTTGCATAATGAATCTTATAACTAAAGAAAATTTATCTGTGAATTTATCACTGGTCTAGATGGAGGAGAAAGCCATAGATAGTAGTTTCAGCTGAGCAACAGCTGTGCGTGAAGAACCCTACAGCTCCAAACCTTGGCATTTGTGGTGCATTTGTGGTGCAAAAAGTCATATTGCAGATCAGATGCCTGGAGACCTATTGCCAGATAGAATGAACAGGGCTAGGCAAGAAGAATATGGTTAGATCATTTCATTATTCTTGGCCTTTTATTAAACTAGGAATCAGCAACATTTTCAGACTCCAGACACTGGGGGGAAAATATAATGATAAAATTTATGAAACCTTGTGAAATTTTAGTTCCCCCAATTCACAAATTCATGGGTATTTATTTCTTAAGTGGGAAATAATTTATTTCAAAGCAATTAATTGAAATTTGTTATAATTGAATTTGGAGTGATCATGAGTGCAATATTTCTGACCCAGAAAATCTAAACTTCAGTTTTCATTAGCCTGGTATAAGCCAGGTTTTAAATTCTATAATCCTCAGCTAACAATACACTGAGAAGTGATGAAGTTTCAGGGTGCTACATTTTCCCACAGTAGATTTGAACAAAGATGTTCTTGGTATGGACTTGAGGAGCCTGAATATGGATACGTGATATATCCCTCAGTCAAACAACATTACCTTGCAACATTGCTGCAAATATAAAATAGGGAAAACTTCATTTAAGACACTCATGCAATTTACACAACATAGTTGAGTTGCTTTATCATCCCTTCATTGATCTATTCACTATTAATTAAGGAAACATTCAAAAATTGATTATTCAAAGTGAAATCTATTTATTAATAAAATAAAAAAGTAAAATTCTTCTATTTTAAAAGAGCATGGAGCATGATTACTGAGAATTGGAGAAATATTTATTTACCTATATAAATATAGCTATGTAAGCCACAACTGGAAAAGAAGTAGAGACAGAAGGCAACCTAAACAGAGACTTGATTAACTCTTTTTTGACAGTCTCTCAGGAAGGCAGTTCAATTACTTTTGGCTAAATTAATATGATTGTTAAGAACTTATAAGCTGTATTCATTTCAATGAGACAGTTTAAATAATATCAGGTTTCCTCTAATATCAGGTTTCTTCTAATATATTGTCTATCAATATATAATATCAGGTTTCCTCTAATATATTGTCCTATATGTGAGCAGTAATGGGGAGAACAGCTACAATGAAGAAACTATATCCAGAGTTTCCTAAATAATCCTTTCACAGCCACTTTGGTTTTCTTTTTCAGCAATGTAAATTGTAATACATTCTCCTTATTGAAACTGGGAATGTTCACCAGGAAATGCATCCAAGGAAAAATTGACATTACTTTAGTGGTTTAAGTGTTTCCAATATGAAAATATCAAAGGGAGAAAGATCCAAAGGGATCTTATTTGAAGGGAGTATATATTGACCATGCTGATTTGGAGGTTTTTTTAGTCCAAGCCCTTGTCCAGGCAAGAATCCTCAGACCATCCCAGATAAATCACAATCCAAACTTCATTTGAAAACCTTCAAATATATTGGGAAGAACTCAACTTGGCATGGAAGATCAAGCATGGAGCTAGCCTGGAGTCACTATGCAATTGCAATTGCAAAAGAGTTAGGGGTGACTCTTCCTAAGTTTTCCTTGGAGCCTTATCTAATTGTTCCAAGGAGTAGTCTACCATACTGTGGAAACTCCTGTATTATAAAATAGAACATCGTAGTGTGCTTTCACATGATCTGTGCATGTGAGTCTTGCTGTTCATGCCTGAAAATGTATCACCCATGACTCCAGGAGTCAGGTGATTTCGCTGTTCGGAACTTGCTCTTTACTTAAAGTTTGAATCTTTATTTGTAAGATCTTCCATCCTTTGATCTTTAGGCTTTTGGGCACTATGGAGAGAAAAAAATCTTTACCCTTTTCCCCATGGCAGTAGTTTGAATACAACCACTGTCAAGTCTTCTATTCTTTAGACAAAATAAACTATAGGATTTAACCAGAGGATTTTACCATCAAGTCCATCAACATCATTGCTTTTCTCTGCAATCTTTCCAGTTCATCAGCATCTTTCCTATCCTGAATACAATATTGCAGAGGGCAGTTTGACTAGTATAGCACTGAGTGGAAGTATAACTTCCTGTCTTAACTGCTATGGATGTAGCCCAAAATTATATTGATGCTTTAATCAGTAGCAGCACGCCTCTATCTAATGCTTAATCTTCAGTGTACCAGGATACCCAGGTTCCTCTCACAAATACAACAAGAAACCATTACCATCTATGTGTACATACGTTTGATCTCTGTGCATGTTCCTCCTACCTAAGTGTAGAACCCTACATTTCTCATCATTAAACTGCATTTTAGCAGAAAAGGCCTATTGTTCAAGTCTACCAAGAATCTTTTGGACCTCAAGCTTGTCTTCTGACTAGGGACATGTGACAAGCCTCCCAGTAGATGAAACTGGAAACTATAATTTACAATAAACCAAGCACAAATTCTTTAAATCTCTTCCTCTGATCTATACTGTCATGTTTATTAACTCTGAACCAGGTTTTGATGTTTATTATTTATACCTATCAAGAAACTGCCAGAACATTTATGGGGCATGTGACAAACGATGTGAAACATCAAGAAAACCTGAAGATTTTCTACAAACAACTATGGTGCTTTATGGCATTTCTTTAGAGAATCAGGGCGATGACCTTGACAGAAATATGCAAGAATTGTTACATAAGTAAAGAAGGCTGAAATATTAGTTTACGTCCTGAGACATAACATTGTGATTAGAAGTGACTCCTCTCTGATTTACTAAGGTATAGGAAAAACAGGAGGGGAAGACTTGCAAGATTCTGTAAGGAATAGTAAAGTAAAGAATAGTTTTAGCGCTTTCTAGTCTGATCTACCTAATGGAGCTGACAATTTCCTTAGGACAGGGCTTACTATGTGATGTGTTAACCATGACACAGTATTATAACAATAAGCTCTAGCAAAGTTGAGTTTCTTCATACGAGTAGAATTGACTTTAAAAAAACTACTTTAAATATTTATAATTATCACAAATAAATGTGTGATGCTGTGGCTCCTTCTAATCAATATGAATGTGAATAAATGAATATGAAACTATGGACTTTGAATTTGGTGTTTGAAGTATCAGAATAAACCACAGACTTAACAAGAAACTGTAGTTTAGTCAAAAGTAGAAAGTTAACCACCTTCTTACATGTACAGGAAGAAGGAGATGCAAAGTCAAACTTTACTACTTACACTATGCTTGCCTTCACAATGCTAAATCACACTGTGTGAGCCTGTATTCTGCCTGAATATTTTGTTAAAAATGAAATATATTCTCATTTCTGGAATTCTGATAGCTCTGTTGCATCTAGAGATATCTAAGTAAAATATAATGCTAGAGTCTAATGCTGTGTCACATTACTAATGTACCCAGAGTAAACATACTTGTAGGAAACAGCTATAGTTCAAGGCTGCCCTTTAAAAAATCAGAATGTTTCATCAGTCCTAGCACAAGAACTAAGAGCAAAAACATTCTGTCTCATATTTTACTAAGCTTCAGAAGAACAATGTCCCATTGAGTAAAATTCAGCAGCATTCTGTAAACATTAATTTAAGGAAATCAATAAGCTCTGTGAGCTAAAGGCATATTACAAGATAAACTGGCCAGAGAGCTGGTTGGTCAAACAGTTTTTAGTTTTCTCGTCCAGATAAAGATGGTTTCAAAATGGGGCTGGCGTGTCACAACCAAGGTTTGAAAGCTATGTGGCCTTCAAACAGTCTGCTTGCTCCTATTACAAAGCTGGACAAATATACTTTAAATATGATAAGGCTAAGCCAGGACAGGTTTGCTTAGCAATTTTACAGAAATGTAAGATTTCTAGAATGGCAGGCTACTCATGCTTTCCCTGGCAATCAAGGCTTTCTCCCATGCCTTGAAAAATTGTAATTTTAACACGGCAGCATTTTTATTTCTTTAATAGAAAAGCCTTTTCACTTTTATTCAGTCAGTGCCTATCTTGCCAGAAAGACTAGTTCCTGAAGATTTGAGACCAGAGATCTTGGGTTGGTGAAAACTACTTAAACTGCAGAATTATATCAATAGGTGGTAAACAGGTTCAGGAGGGAAGTTGGTAATTTCCTTCTTGTGTGCTGCAATAGGAATTTCCCTTAACACAGATAACAGTACATCAAGGTATATGATTTAGAACATTTACAGCATTGGAAATATGAAACATAAAAGATAATTTATTTATGTGCCATTTCAAGGAGTAGCCTTATTTCAATACAATATTACAGGGAGAAGATAGCGCATCTAGCCAGTTGAGGAGAAAATCAGGAAGATCTCTTTTCTACTCCTTCTCCAAATCAATTGGAGTTGGGTTGCTTTGCTAATTTGTCTTCTAGTCAAGAAATGCTGCTTATAAATGCCACTTATAAATGCCACTAATAAGATAGCTCTCACCTAGTCAACATATTGATTATGATAATGTAAAAATAAAGGTTCCCCTTGCACATATGTGCTAGTCATTCCCGACTCTAGGGGATGGTGCTCATTTCCGTTTCAAAGCTGAAGAGCCAGCACCGTCCGAAGACGTCTTCGGGTCATGTGGCCGCATGACTAAACGCCGAAGGTGCTGTTACTTCCCCACCAAATGTTTTTCCTATTTTTCTACTTGCATTTTTACATGCTTTCAAACTGCTAGGTTGGCAGAAGCTGGCACAAGTAACTCTGTTATGTGGTGCTAGGGATTTGAACCGCCGAACTGCTGACCTTTCTGATCAACAAGCTCAGTATCTTAGCCACTGAGGCACCGTGTCCCTTACTGATTATGATAGATAAGTCTTATTCAACTCTTTTTCTAAGTATGCACCACAATATGACAAAGATTGAAAGAGCAACCTTCCTCCTCACCAGAATATCATTGATTTAGATTAGGAATTATATTGCTACTTTGACCACCTATTCCTGATATTGCCTGCCTGCCTGCTCCCGCACTCTCTCTCACACAGTCACACACACATGAACCTGGGGTGGAATAGGAGCTGCCTTAGTGGATCTCAATACTTGCATTAGAAATGTCTTAAGAGAGAGACAATAATGGGTTTTCATCATCATGTTTATATGTCAAAGAATATTGTCATGTTTTTGTGACAATTTTGAAACCGGTAGTTCAGAAACGAGACAGACTACATACTGTAGTAGAGTTTTGACTGGTATTAATCATCCTCCTTTACAAAAGTGGACTAATTCAAGATGATCTGCTTTAGGAGATGTTTGTAATCTGAAGAGTTTCTGAATATTCTTGGAGAGCTTCTGATTAGCATAGCTAATACTCAGGCCTAGTTCTGGAGTGCAGATAATGCAAAAAGGTTCTTGTCTTGTCAAGGTAAAAAATTACCTTGTGTGCTTGATGTGACAAAGCAAAAAACACTCCCATTATGGAATACCCACCCTGTGAAGATTTAAATGCAATCTTTTTAGTGCCACCTAATAATCTTTTTGTTCATTCATGCATTTAACTAGCTGATGTGTTTTGTTTATTGTATTGCATGTCCATTTCTGTTGAAGTTTTGTTTAGGTCATATCTTTGTACAGTGTCCTAGTAATTGCAAAGATAAAGTCTGTTTAAAGATATACAGACACAAATAAAAATAAAACAGATCTAAAACAAATTTACATTTCCTTTACATACAGTAAAACAAAGTAGGTCAAAAAAAGAGAAATATTAGAAACGTTATAAATTTTAAAATTACTTTAAGAAGACCCTGTGAGAGAGGATGTCAATCCTTTACAGCCTAGTTTAGGCTTCAAGAGCCAAATATATGCATATATTGCGGCACAAGTATTTCCTTCCATTTTTAAAAACCCAAAACATCATTCTAGATTTCTAATTTCAATAGGAAATTATACCAATTTATTAAATTTATTATACCAATAAATTATGGGGAGTACAAGGTACTCCCATGTGACACCTTTCCTGCGCGAGCTGCACTGGCTCCCTGTGGTCTACCGGGTGCGTTTCAAGGCCTTGATAACGATCTTTAAAGCGCTCCATGGCTCAGGACCTAGCTACTTGCGGGATCGTATCCTGCCCCATACATCCCTGCGACCAATTCGCTCGCACAGAGAGGGACTCCTCCAGGTGCCGTCCACCAGACAATGTCGGGGGGCGGCGTCTAGGAGCAGAGCCTTCTCTGTAGCGGGCCCAGCCCTGTGGAATGACCTTCCCCCGGATATTATCCTCCGCGCCTTCCGGATAAAGCTCAAGACCCACCTATTCCAAGTAGCTGGCCTGGCTCAACCATAGTTCGTTCACACTGCTCCTGACGGGTTTTTTTAATTTTGTGGTTTTTGGAATTTTATTAGGGGATTTTAAATTGTGTTTTTAATTGTCTTTATTCATCTGCCTACCTCCTCCATATACACGTATTCGTTTATTTTGTGTGTGTATTGTCCATATTGTATTTTATGTGTTTTTTATTGTACGCCGCCCCGAGTCCTTCGGGAGAGGGTGCGGCTAAGAAATAATTTATTATTATTATTATTATTATTATTATTATTATTATTATTATTATTATTATTATTATTATTATTATTATTATTAATAATAATAATAATAATAATAATAATAATAATAATAATAATAATAATAATAATACTCCGATTCAACTTTTTCTAAGCTTTACTTTACATCACAGGCAATTTCTGCTGTAATTTATAACCCCCCCCTCCATTATTTTGGTGACCCTTGATGTACTAAATTTGGTGCATTTTTCCTCCCATGGGGGAAACAAAGAATGTGAAATAATTTACAAAGGAAAAAAGAAGAAAGCATGGTGTGATATTTGTTCCTGAATGATATTGTACCTAACTCATCTGAATAAAGGGATTCTGATTCTTTTGCAATGCTCCGTTCCCTCCCCCCATTGCATCCACTAACTTATACATCCCTGCTGGTACCTGTTTCTTGGCAAGCTAATTTTATACCACAGGACATTATTTGTGCTTCTTCTGGTGCTATAATTTATCAGTATCAGTAAGTCAAATACAAGCTTACCTGTATTTTTAAAATACAGGTTTCCCTGTATTTTATCCTCACATGTTGAAAAAGTTCTCATGCCTTGAGATACTATGATTTTGAAACAGTCCAGTGCAGGATGTAAGCAGGATGTAAACAACTAAATATTGGTAAGGGCATCTGCCTTTGTTGGCTTCACATTCTATACGAACATTTAGCTTTATCCATGGCTGTTACTCATGGCACTAGAAATAGAGTGTCCTTAATCAGTTGTTGTATATTTTCATTTGCACAGAGAAGCCTCAAGGAATAACTGTATCCCCTACAGGTTTTGCCTGTGCACTTCCAAATAGTTTGATCTGGCAGGTCACTGTGAGACTCTATCATCAGCTCATCAGGCCCGTGGCAGGGCTGATTTCAGTCACAGCTTTGCTTCAGCCTCAAAGGCTCACCTAACGTTTAACTCCTTGATCTTCTCCTTTTAAGCTGATGTGCTGGTTTATGTTGTGTTACCTTATTGATGCTGTTGTGAATCTGCAAACCATTTGCCTTGCAGATTTAATACAGGAATGAACAATAACAAAGAGTCAAACCAACAAAAATGCCTGAGAGAAACAAGAAGAAACAGGATATGCTGCTCCACTAGCTGAGCCTTTTGCCACGCATTTCACTAGAGCCAATGCAACATAGTAGATTAAAAAAGGTGGGCAAACAGATGAGTACCACCAAAAGCAAGGTTGAAGTCTGCCCTAAGCCAAGCACCCTGGTGACTTTGGAGCAGCTTTCAACCCAGCCTACCTCAAAAGGTTATTATGAGGTAAAATGGGAAGAAGGGGTTTTATGCTTACTACCACGAGATCCTGAAGGAAAGTTAGGAAATAAATCTAACAAATAAAAAAAGCCTCTAATGATTTCTTTACCAAACAAGATTCATTGCTGTAGCAGATGAGAAAAAGACTGTAATTACTGCATCCTCTTTTATTGCTTGTAAGCTTTTAAGAGGTACTGACAAGATCTGTGGATTAAGCCACTTAAGAATCAGTGCTTCTGGCTTTGGAATATTGATGTTCCTAAACTGCAAGTCTGACTGAGTGATCTTCAGTAATTCCTTCTTCTGCCTGGAACCAATGACTATTAAAAATTTCTACAAAACTCAAAGGAATAGCTGCTAATGTCCAATGAAGTTTCTATCTGTTTGTTTTGCGAGAAGAATCAAAGTGTCCTTGGCCCATTTTCATCCTTTATTAAAAAGAAAGAGCGGGAGGAGGAAGAGCCCTATTTAAAATGGTAAAACATTAAAGTGTGTTAAAATGTTATTTATGTTGCAGAGAAAAACAGACCCCCTGCTCAGAAATCTTACACTTTAATTAAGATAGCAAAGGCAAAGTAGCTAAAAAGGAAATGGTCTTTTTTAAAAGGAAAGCAGGAGAGATAAAGCTTGGATTCGGTGCAGATAAGAATGTTAGCTTAAGCATAGAGGAAATGCTTTGCAGGAGAACTAAAGCACACTGAAATAAAGAAGAGATGAAATGAGAATATTGGTTTAGAAGTAAAGAATTTTAAAATGTAAGGATTAGAGTTGAAGAAAGCAGGAGAAGGCCCAGCTATGGGAGAGCACTGATTTTAGCAAAACCCATCCGAATCCACCATGTTATGGAGCAGATCAGTTAAGAGAGGACTCAGTATAACTGGGGAGTATCTAGTTCAAATCTCAGCTCAGCTAGTAACTCACTGGGTGGCCTTAGGCAAGTCATTATTTCTCAGCCATTTGCAATATGGGGATGGGAACATTAGCCATCAACTCAGTACTCCCAAGATAATATTTGTGAGGGGAAAATGGCTTTGAAAATAGACAGCAGCAGCTGGATGAGAACTATACTAACTCCCTGATATTTTCCTAAGCACTCTTCAATGTTTTGATCTAAAGGGTTTGCTACACTGTTATCTGCTTAAACTTATGATCCTTTTCTTCTCATCCTCTTTATCTGCTTCACTGGAATTAGAAATAGAAGGATGTCATTACCGTGCTGCACACCATATTTGATTCTTTAAAAGATCTCAAATTCCATCCTATTATATGAAGAATGTGTGAATTCTTACACATTATTTGATTTTTACTATTCCTTGCCTTTTAAAATTATCCCCTAACAAACAAATTATTTTCTATTTCACATACTGAATTCAGTGGATAATACAACCCTAAATATCATGTCAAGAGGAGAAAAAAGAGGAAGCAAGTTCAATTTAGCTTTGCACGTATGGATAAATATGTAGATATTCAAAGGCAGACTTAAAAAAAACAAAAAGATCTGAGTGCACAAAGCTCTCTGCTTCTTCTATCAGTTTTACTTTCCCCAATAATCCATGTTTAAAAGAGAAATCTGAAGTATACTTTGTCATACATTTAAAGAAATTATAAATTTAGTAAGTTCTGATAAAAATTCTCATTCACCTCTTGCTGGTCCGTCCCCTATCTATAACAGCTCCCCCTCATGAGAAAAAAATGTTGGCTTATTTGTAAGGAAAGATGGATTACTGGCCTCTCTTGGTCTTCTTATTCCCAAATTGGGAATAAGGTGGGCAATCTGTAGCCTATTTTCCTCCAGACCAATTTTTGTGAGCCTTGGAACACTTCTACAGTATAAAGTATTTAGCAGCACCATTTCTGGATTTTAAAAAAATGAAGTAAAGGCTAAGATAGATGCTAGATTTTCTTTTATATCATGAAACACTAAGCATACCTATCCACCAAAAAGAGGCAAATTCTACCTTGTCAAATTGATCCAGTACCTTAAAATGCAGATTTATAAATTTCATGCTGCAGGAGTCTTTACATATCCCATACAGCAATATGGCAGATTACAGTTGCCTATCATATTAAAAGTGCTGGCAGAAATATTATATTACTACCATAGTGCTGACACTCATTATATTGTCATGATTCAGGGAGAAAAACCCACATTCAGTTTTCTCTGATGATCTTCTATTAATATATGCCTAGACTGAAGATGCCCAAGACAAAAGATAAACTGTACTTAAGGCAAGCAAGAGATTCAAGTAGGATTAGTTCTTGAGGGACAAACAAATATAATTCTGGTTGACAGGATTTAACTTGTACTTAAAAATTAATGAATGAAAATAAATGAACTTAAATAGTTTGAGTTTGTGGTTTCCCAGCTTATTAAGACTTATGCCTCCAAGAACAGCTATATTTAAACAGCTTTCTAAAATGCCTCCTATACTATATTCAGTATACATAAGGAATGGGCAGAAGAAATGTTTGCTCCCAAATCCCATAGCTTCCCAGAAATACCTGGTTAAGTATAGGATCTTGTGCTTTTTTAAAATATTGGAATAAATATAGGATGCATTAATTGTTGCAGATAGAATGAGGTGAAAGGCAATGACCTATCTAAAGTTAAATTCGGTTTCTCTCTCTCATGCATAAAATATTATTTTACCAAAGCTGTTATTTAAAATATTAGGATAAGAGAAAAGGCACAATATAACAATATAACAACTATAAAAGCGTATCTTAGCTTTACTTTTCTATCAGTGCCTTTATTCTCTTTTTAATGTGGAAATTAGTTAATTATTATGAAAGAAATCTCGCTATTTTTAAATATATTTAATTTTTCAAGACTACTGATTGTCAGTCCTGCTACATTTGATTTTTAGAACTGGTGACAAATGAAGACGTTTTAAAATTCTATAAAAAGAATAGGATAGTTATACAGCCTGGGAAAGACATGACTTCTGTGGTTACTAGACTTAATTCTAATACCCAAAATGACTCATCAGATTACTCTTTTGAACTCTGACTGGCATTGGTCATTGCAATTAATGGGGATAAATGTGAGTTATCCTTCATAAATCTCTATTTCCTGAAACATCATAAAATTTTAAATCTAAATTAGATTTACTTAGAAAATAGGCAAGTATATTAGGGCTAACAGATTGAGTTGCCAAAATCTGAATATCCACTAGATAGCAGCAAAGTTTTTCTATATTTCTTTGCTGTCATCTAGTGGATGTATGGATTTTTGCAGCCTATATCCCATAGACCTAATTTTACATTACCAGAATTTAAACTCAATGTGTTGATAAGAAATAGCTACCGATGAAAAAAACCAGTATTGGATTTCTGCTTTCAAAAATTAAAATAAACACCTGAAAATTTATATGCTTCATTTAAATTTGGGTAAATTCATTAAATAATAAAGGCTAAAATGCCTGTTCTAATGTTAGTACCCTGATTGAAAGCACTAATGCATCAAAGGCCAGAATATTTTAAGGGATTAAAGTTTCAATGTTTAATAAATTAATTGATTAGGTTCGATTGATTAAATATAACAAATACTTTTGAAAATTGTAGATATCAGACACCATTTTATAATAGACACTCCTATTTTCTTCTCATGATAGAGGGTACAACTTTTCAAAAGCCGTATAGAAAGAAAAAGACACACTCTTTTTCTTCAACACTACAGTTTAGTCACATGAGAATTTAATTTACCATGATATTTTAAAATAAGATTATAGTTCGGCAACATGCAAATAGTGAAAATTCCATTAAGTGTAAATTAATTGAATCAGATTCATGCATGTAGCATTTTTACCTATAAAAGTAGAAGAGAGAGCCAAAGTAACGCATAGTAGCTAGGGAGAACAGGGGTAACAACTTTATTATAAATAAATTAACTATCAGAATAGACTTTGGATTAAGATGTTCATGGCATCAAAGATAGTGATACAAGAATGGTGGTACCCAGCCCTTGTAATGGCTAACAAATGACATCAAAAACAGCACTCTGGAGAAAAATTATTGTACATGAGGAGGAGCTTGTTTCACAGAACCTTTTACAGTACTAACAAGCTTCAAAAAAGATTAAAAACAAACAAACAGACAATGGACCAACACATACGGTATCTAAAATTGTAAATGAGGCAGAAGCAGAATGCAAGATTACAAATCAACAATTGCATATATGGCATTTTTCCTGCTCACAACTCAGCAATGCTCAACAAAATATGACCCTTTCTGTACACATATGTGCAGCGTTCTATAAAGCATAATATAATTTATATGCTATTATATTAATAGGTACTGGAAATTATGCTTGAAGTGAAATGTGAGGACTTGATTGAGTTCTATGACAGGCGAAGGAAGGGAGGGAGGGAGGGAGGAAGAGGGAGGGCGGAGAGAGGGGGGAAGAGAGAGAGAGAGTAAAAGAAAGAAAGAAAGAAAAAAGAAAGAAAGAACAGACAGACGAAGGAAGGAAGGAAGGAAGGAGGGAAGGAAGGAAGGAAGGAAGGAAGGAAGGAAGGAGAATCACTTTAATAGAAAGGGTTTACTATCCCAGAAAAATTGCTATGACTCAATTTTGCAGATCATGGGTTTTGTCTTGCTTTGTTTAAAAAAACTACAGGTAGTTCTTGATTAGCAATCACAATTGGGAGAAGCAACTTGGTCGCCAAGTGATAATATTCTTATTTCAAAGTTTATGTTATACAGATTGCTAATGTTAATCTCTCGTTATAGCATATATGTAACCTGAGCAAGCCCTTTATCATAATATGGTCTTTTAATCATAGTTAATATGGTATTTATCATATTAATATGGTCTTTTATCTATTTTTTCTAATTTGTATGTACTTTTCCTAACTCTCCTGACATAGTCAATTTAATTTTGGATATTTTAGAAATCTGCATAGCATATCTTTATTGATGGTCATTGGTCTCAATAAAGTTAGCTGATCTATGGTCACTAGGTAAAACCAGTTAGTTACCTGCCAGCTCCTCAAAAAGAGATCTTAAATTTTGTCATCGCTGAAATAATGGTTCTAGTGGGGAGGTAAAGCCTTTCATTCCAAATTATTGAGCAGCCACTCTGGTTGCTAAATAAGGACTACCTGTTATACATTCTGCATTCTGAAGAAGTTTGAAAACTCCTGATTTAAATCATTTATAAGCAGGAGGCAATATGGGCTGCATTAGAGACGTTCCGAGGGAGAACATGCCATTTTAAGTAGACGGATGGTTCCATTCTCTTGAGTCGACTTCCAATTATTAACTAGTCTCACATTCATTTCAAACTGCACTAGAAAACTGGACCGAGAAAAACACTTTTGGTCTTTGATGACACACTCTCATAGTACTTTGAAAGACACCCCTGAAACCAAAGAAGTATAGACCTCCTGCTCCACAGCATTGCAGCCTCTTTTAGAGGCAAAAAAAAAAAAATTACCCTCCAGCAGTTGCTGTTTATTAAATGGGGGCATGTCAGGATTGTCAAAAGAAGTTTCTAAAAGCCTGCCGGCTCCTCAAAAAGAGATCTTAAATTTTGTCATCACTGAAATAATGGGGGCAGATAAAGCCTTCCATTCCAACTCAAAAAGAAGCAAGAAATCATCCCATCTCTCACATGACCTACTGTGAATCATCAATATGTTACCCTTTACCATTCTTCCCTCTTCCCTCATCTATCCCTGTACCTAGGGATGTCCTGCTCACCTTTAAAGCATTATGCTCAAATCATCTTTGGACAGTAACGGTGTATGTGATCACATGAAGCACAAGGCAGCTCCACTACTTATACTCACGCATATCATTAAGGCCTAATGTTCTTCGAATCTTGTTCCTGCAGCTCCAACACTCAGGAGGAAAGCAGCTTGTGTGCTGACTATTGTAACTCCTAATCAAACACTATTCATTTTCAAAGCACTTAGCATAAGTGTTCGTATCAGGTCCCCTATTACAGCCAGAAGAACAAGATGCTCAGAAGTTTTTTTTGGGGGGGGAGGGAGGAGTATGAGGAAGCTATAAAAGGCAGCACATAGAGGCTATGTTCCACTCTGCAGCCAGGAGCATTTTCAAATGTGTGCTACGCATGATTATAAAATAAAAGCCTTCCTTTTTTTAAGTGACTAGGGGGAAAGATATTAGGGAGCTCAGGCTGGGGTACAAAAGGTTAACTTGCCGTGATCTCCATTTTTTTTGTCACAATTCTTTTAAGGGAGAGTCGTGAGCTCAGGACATCTGGAGTTCAGGAAAACAGGGAGGAATTGGGAAGATGAATAAAGGCTCATCATACTGCACAAAAGAACACAGCAAAAAGAAGCCCGGGTTTTGGGCGTTCTTGTCTGGCAAGGCAAGCAGGCAGGCAGGCAGTAAGGCTAATGAAGCATTTGCAATATGGGATGTATGCCAGCGTAACAAAGATGTGCATCAGCTCTGCAGATGTGCCAAAGCCCCCAGAGCAAAATAATGACATAATCACCATCAGTGTCATAGGCCAGACTGTACACAAGGTGACATGGGAGGGAATAAATAAGAGTCTTTAGAGGCATATAGCACACAGAGAGGAAGGAGTAGCCATAGCCGTCAGTGCTGCCAATACAGAGATACTGTCTTATAAAAGTTGAAATTGTACTATGAAATGCTAGCAAAAGAAACCTTCAACCGAGCCAACCCTGGAAAGTGTGGCTTGTCCTCAGACTCCTCCTGATTTGTTAATTCTCCTTGCCCGGCATTGCACACAGAATGAAATGTCAGCAGAGTTTCATAATGTTTGCCAAGTTCTTTGTATGAATGATGGCAAGGAGAGAAGAGAAGGAAGGGAATGGAGTATTGAAAATAATTTTATGTCTAATATACATCAAAGACTAATATATATTATTAGTCTTTGATGTATATATGTCAAAGACTACTCCAAGTAAAATAATCCCCCAAATCAATTTAGAAAATAAGTCATTATTTTTAAAAATATGATTTTCAAAACTACACCTTAATTATGTTTACAAGGCCATACATTCTGGGCAATTCTGACTTCAATATATTTAATAAGATCATTGGACTTCCAAAGTCAGCGAAGGAAGTTTATTTTCAGTAAAATATAATATAAATTCAGTAGAAAACATTTAACCATGTTCAACTGAAAGAAATGGCACTTAAAAAGAGTTACAGGAAATGTTTTATACAGTATTGTATTTAACTAGTAACTACAAGTTACCAATTCAAACATGTAAAATTTTAAAAAAGGAAAATATACAGTACTATGTAAATTAGTGATTATGTTCATAGCAGAGAACATAATTTTATATTTTTAAAATATTTTTTATTAAATATTTTTACCTTTAAAAACAGGAAAAAAATGCAAGAAAAAAACCCCAATTGTGTGTGTGTGGGGGGGTTAGAACATAATTTTATAGAGCACAGTATTTCTCAACCTTGACAGCTGAAAGAAGGGTTGACATTCAGTTCCCAGAATTTTCTAGTCAGCATCTTCAAGATGCCGAGGTTGAGAAACTCAACTATAGAGAGTCACGTTCCCTTTTGAGATGGTGTAGCCAATCAAAGTGAGAAAAACTGGAATTAATATTAGGCAGGTTCAAAGAATAGACGGGACCATCTCTTTAGTCCTTTTCTTGTTGTCCTCCCATTCTTTTTTATCCCATGCTTTCCAGCAGGATAATATGGAAGGATTCTATTCTTGGCTCAGCATCTCAGCTAATTGCATGCCAAATAATCTCATCCAATTTTCCATTTTCCATTTCAGATCCTCCCAAATCTATTTTTTCATATTTTTATTTTCCCTTCCCCCTAGAACTGCAGGATGCCCACCTATGTTAGACAAGTTATCTTGGAAGTATAAGCTCCACTAAATTCATGCTTCTTGATCCCATGTTCATTAATGTATTGACCAGCCATAGGCAAAGAATTATTTCAAGCTAAGTTCCTGATAAGAGCTACCTAAGTAATATCGTTGTTATTTGTACAGGATGTTATCATAATTACATTGTTGAATAATAAGTTGTGGGTTTTATAGCAAAAAATGAAATCCTACTTTATTGAATGCTCTGTAGAATTTTGAAGTCCTTTTGGAAAGCGAAATGCTGATGTTTGGTTTCCCCAACCTTCCCCACAGATTGATCAGGTATTATTCATCTATACAACTTTGAATTCAAAAATATCTGCTCATGTATGTAACTATTGTGACGCAGCATTTAAGTTGCAAGGGAGATTCCAAACGAAGCTCTTTGCTTCACTAGTGGCTTTTTTTTTACTTCTGACTCATGAAAAATTCAACTGTAACTTTAAATTTTTATGATCCATTTTGCTTCACTCTGCTAGCAGTGCTTGCTTTGCATATAGAAAAATAATAATAATAATAATAACCCTTGGATAAACCTGTTGCAAAATGCTTTATATAATTGGAATTCATAGTGAGCTCAGAGGTACAGACTGTGTGCTCTTATACATGTGTAATCAGGAATAAATCCTACTGAATTCAACTGGGATGGGAGCAATTTTGCAGGTAAGTGAGCATATGATTGCGGCCTTAGTGTTAAGCCAGCTTCTTCACAACCATTTCCCTACTGTAATTATGAGAATTTAACAAAATGTCTAGAGTTCCACATGGAATTTTTTTCTTTTTTGAATGGACAGTTTATCTGATCCATTATTTAACAAAATGCCTGTTCCCAATCTGTTTTCTTGATGTAATCTTCATTGTTATACGAACACTATTACTGTACTCCAATCCATATTAATATTGTTTGGATATACTTTTACATCTTCTCTTCTGACCAAACCTTAGCTTACTAAATACATCAGGGAATACAACTAAATATGTATATCATTCTGTTATGTTGTTGTTCATTGAAATAATTAAGCCACAGAGGATTCCAAATTAATCACAGAAGGTAAAACAGTATTAATAATCTGGTTAGCAAACTCTGGTTCTTTGCTGTTTGATAGATATTATTAGGCTATTATAATTTTAATTAGGAGCGCTTTTCTCAGGAAACCTGAATAGCAAAGTATTTATCGTTGATAGTTTCATTAGCTATGATAACTGCAAGAAAGACAGCTATGTTCCTTCATTGTAAGACACCAATTTCCTTCATTTTTTGAATTAAATTGTGCCCATATAGTTTAGTGACTTATAGTGAATGCATTTGGGTAGCATTTTCCCATATTTCCCTACTCATTTACAAGAAACCATGTACTGAAGAAAATCGTTCTATTTTCATGCACATTGGATTATTTCTATGTATGTTATAGAGGCAAATTCAGTGACGTAGCTTAGCAGCAACCAACCATCTGGGTTGTTTGGGCTGTTGTTCATTCACTACAAATAATTTGGATCAAGAGTGTCCGGGGGGGAGGCCAAGATAGCAATTGCTACAGTATGATCCAAGCCCATCTTTTTTCTATGTGTGTCAATGGTACTTGAAAGTACACAGGGCAAGTCTTCGATTACGCTGCAGTAACTGCCTTCTTGCCTGATTTGAACCACTTGTGGGCCCTGCTGATTTGGACTGTGATCTTCTCAGATGAAATCTCTGAAGAATTTTGTGGAAAATTAAATTTTGAAAAAGCTAACAAAAACAACAACAATGTGTGCAATCCTTTACCAACTGGATAATAGATCCTTACTTCGGACAGAGAAAGTAAACTATTTACTAATGGCAGGTTTTTTAAAATATATAAACACAATGTTTCCCAGTGGGCAGTATCACCACTCTATCTTTGAACATGGAATCAGGACAATTCGTTCGGAGCATATCTATAGTAAACAAACCTCCATATTTTCTGTGATACTTCAATGGCATTTTGGCTATAACAATGAATCTAAGCCCTAGTATTTATGAGAGCAGCCTATCAGAGAGTCTGTCTACCTGTCTATCTATGTCAGGCCAATGCTTCCATTAATGAGCCATTAATTTCTTTCCTGCCATCTTCCACCACAATTCTATTTTGAAAGGATGCTAAAAAAGAGAGAGAAATAGTGCTTATACAGCAGTAAATCCCCCTGTACTGGCTTAATCCTGAGAAAATGCAGATGGGATAGGAGACGCACCACAATGTTTTACCTCAGAAGCACCTGAGTGGGAAAACATGAGAAAAAGTTCTAACGATCAAAGTTGCTGAAGAGCACACAAAATGGCTGCTGGAGTGCCTATGAAATGCAAAGCAGTTCTGAGAAGGACTGTCAGAACTTTACGAGGCTATGTAATCCACAGACAGCAGCAACACAATGATAGGTTTCCGCCGAATGCAACACCTGCCACCTGTAGTTATGAAAAGGCACCCTTGCTCTGGGCTCCTATTGATAACTCTTTTGGTGTGAAGAAAAAGAGCTGAAGGAAAGAGGTCAGACAATAGGTCTCATATCTGAACTCTCCCCAGCTTGGAGGAACCATTAATTATGAAGGCCTTAGGGGGAGATCTACGCAAGAGGAAACTCGCAGCAGCCCAGATCTCCAGATCTGGCTTGTCTTGATTGTTCAATGGCCTTTCTGGTTGGGCACCCAAAACAACCCAGAGAACCTGTGGGTGAGCAGGACTCGGGGAACAAGAGTGAGGAGACAAAGAATAAGGAGCTTTATTGCCTGCCAGGCCATGTAGCCTTCTATGATCAGTGCAAAACTCTCCAAATGCAGAGCACGCCTATTCTGCCTTCTCCACACACCCCTCCTTCCAAAAAAAGCCACAGGGTAGGTTACAGCTGGAAACAGCCTCAGAGTGGCATTTTTAAAAGGATGGTCTTTTTCTTTGCTTCCCCCTCCCCTTCCCCTCTCTCCACCAAATCACTTCACAGAGGCAGAAAAACAGACAAACACAAAGGAGTTTGAGACTTTTTCTCCTACATTAAATAGAGTAACTGATAAGGTCAGACATATGATACCTAAAGACATGAATCTGTGAACTCTTGAAGTCAAAGGACTTCTCTGTGCAAAGGAACAATCTTTCAAAGGAAACAGATCACAGAACTCCACTGAATCCCCTTTAAACTTTATGAAGCAGGAGGAGAAAAAGCTCTAAGTAGGGAAGCCTGACAGAAGAGCCTTGAACTCTTTTCTGAAGGAAAGATGAGACCTTCGCTAGGCTGCCACAAACATCTTTTTTTTTCTTCCTAAAGGCTCTTCTGAACTTTGATATGTGCCAAGACACCACCATTGAAAGCTGTATAATTATGTGCTATAACCACTGTAGAAAATGCTTTGTTCACCTCAACAAAGAACAATAAGCCAAGTAAAGTGACATTACACTGTATCTTTTTCTTTAAGAATGTTGAGAGAGGTCACGGAGCATTATAAGTAATAGAGCTGTTGAGTAAGGAGGTTTAAAACTTGATCTTGCTGTGCTTAAATGTAACTCAATGACCAAAGAGGGAGGGGGGAGGGAATTGTAGGGACTTATAAAATGTAATCACATCAAATCAAACAAACCAAAGATCTGGGGTCTCTTTCGATGTAGTAATGAACACCTTTATTCCAAGGGGAGAAAACATCAGAAAAAGCTCATCATTTTGGCTCAAAACTTTATCCGATTTGGTAATCGACAAATAAGTATGAATATATGTAGATATACAGTGTGTATGTATCTGTTGTGTATGTTTTTCCATCATATGATAAGCCTGATTCAGTTTAGGAGGATTCTATTTAAACAGTAATTTATGCTTTATACTACTACTTCATATCCTTGAACACTTTTTACATCTTATCCTAGTAAGAGCTTGGTGATAGCAATATAATTAGCTGACAGAAGAGTGATTCATATTAAATATATATCATATATTCCCTAAAATTCCATGATGTAGTTACAATCTGTAACAACATGCATGTGTTTTAATGGAAAAAGAAGGGGAACCAACAGCTGAAAAAAAATCACTCTGTAATTTTTCTATACCTCAATGTTATCCATTATTAATTTATTAAGGAAAATATATTCACAGACTTCAATATATGAGATTTATGACTTTCTGGTGCAGGTAACAGGATTCTTATTAAGAATAATAATAACAATAATATGTAGGAAATAAATGACAGCTGTTAAATTACCCTAAAAGCACTGAAGCTATTGAACATGCTTTTCAGCATATATAATACATATAAGTATTCCTGATAAATTGAGGTTCATGTTTAGTATAGCCTTAAACCTGACATCATGACTTGTTTAAATCTAAACAAGGCAGGAGTCTCACTTTTCACATTTGGCTTGCATTGATGTGATAAATCAGATACCTTGGTTTTCAAGTCATATAGTTTCTAGCTATTTGTATTTTAAAATCTTCCATACTTCTTGTAATTCTAATATTTCCTATTTCTACTTTTTTAAAGATAAAAAGTAACAGCTATTGCAGACAGTTTGACTGTGTTCAGAGTACTTAAAGCAGAGCTGGGTTGTTAGCGGTTCGGGTGAACCAATAGTGGAATGTTGTCCTGGGTCACAGAACTGGCCGCGACCCAGGCTGGCCACACCTCCGAACCGATTTCCTGGTCACCACTGCCATTGCCGGCATGGTTTTTTGTCCTTTTTTAATGTTCTGCGCATGCACAGAACTATTCATAGGCAACTGTGCACATGTGCGCAGTGAACCAACAGTAATGCAGGCAGCAACACACTCCTGACTTAAAGCTCTCCAAAACACATTCAGATCCTAACCTTTTATTGGAGAACATAAATGCATATGAAAATGAAAATTTTTGGTCTAAAGATGTTCAAAATATGTTTAAATATATGCATTTTCATTGCATTACAAATCTTCTTAAGCACCAGTAGAATTATCACTTTTAAGACATGTACAAAGGTTGAAAAAGTAGGGGAGTTCTAATGGAATTTTAGTTTTTAATTTGTTATAGCTACATATGCAACCTGGGTTTGCCTCTTTTCAATTTACCGATTCCCTTTTTTTTCCCATTTTATCTTCATTTTTAAAGAAATTCCAAACCTCTCCTTAATAATAGCAAAAACTTTTAAAAAAAAACAGATCCTGCAACACAATGTTGTATAGTGTATATACAATATATATTACTATGTTAATATATTGCTGTAATAAACTTTGCATATTTTAAAAGTGTTAAAGTAATGGCATTATTGTTTTTATGCTTAACAAGCGGGTGGGAAGAGAAATGAGCAGGAGCACACAAAAGTTAAATTTGATTTAATTTAAATAAAATATATTAGTACTACTGCATTTTCTTTAAAATAAGACAGGGTCTTATTTTCTTTTGACTCCCGAAATAAGCACATGGCCTTATTTTCAGGGAGGTCTTATTATTTTTGAGGTGCAAAAAGTGGCGAGCATGGTCACCTCATGGCTGCTGCTGTGTTGCAATATTTTGGGGAAGGCTTATTTTTTTTGGGAGGGCTTATTTTAGCACATGCGCTCAAAAGCCCGATTAGGCTTATTATCCGGGGAGGTCTTATTTTCAGGGAAACAGGTATTAGCCATCTCGTTTTTGGCAGGAGAACTGGAGGCTGCATACAAAGCTTTCAGAAGCTGCCAGTACCTCTGAAGCCATAGACTGAATAAGCACCTCTATGTATGAAGATAGATTCTGTCTGCAGCATCTCCAATTATTAAATAGATTAGAAGGCAGGAGTGGGGAAAACCTCTCAACTGATTATGAAAAGCACCAACAAGTCACTGGATCAACAAGAACTGTCTTTGTAAAGGAAACTTCATTACCTTCACAATTGTGAAAATTATGATACCTTGGTATACATTTTTTTTAAAAATGTATTTATACCATGTAAGCTGCCTAGAGTCACACTTGTGATTGAGTAATAAATCTCTGTTATTGTGCAGTTCAAAGATGCTGTCTGTTTTGATATTTGTATTCGGTCTATGATATAACATACATGAATTGGCCTGGAGATCACTCAAAGCTTTACTATTTTTAATTAACAATTCCCTAAGAGGGATAAAAATATAGTTCTTCTCAAACACAGAAACTCAGTTTCCAAATCAGAGTTAGAAAGGAGGAAATATTTCCTTAAATTTCATGGATTTTGCTGTTTTGCAAATGCCTCACTTAACTTTAATGAGTGGTCATTAAAGCGACTATGTCCTTATCTTCGTCCAACTATAAGGCTGAGTCTATTCTGGTAGAGCCAAAAGAAAAAAGAAAGAAATGAAGCATTTGACTTGTTAGTACAGTAACTGACTTAAGTTATTGATATCTGCAAGCTTTTGTATGTCATAGTAAAGTAAAAGTTGCCCTGCACATGATTGCTAGTCGTTTCTGGCTCTAGAGGTGGTGCTCAACTCTGTTTCTAAGCTGAGGAGCCAGTGCTGTCCAAAGATGTCTCCATGGTCATGTAGACAGAGTGATGTCTCGATGGTCATGCACACGGAGCAATATCAGAGTACCATCATGCAATTGACATAAATCTGTATCACTCTTCTCATGTGAATTATGTAATCCATGTCATTCATGACACATATTGTGGGTCCTGAACAGATGCCCAAGACCTGACTTTATGAAAGCTTTTTGTGATTCTGAAATACACAACTACATACTATATCCTTATTTCTTTAATATTGCATTAAAGTATCTATTATAAGCATTAACTTGGCAATAGAAGAAATAAAAAGCATTTATGCTATTTAAAATGGAATGCATATCAGGCCTGTATTGTGTTAAAAGATTAGCAATAAAAGAATAAGGGGGAGAAACTTTGATGATGCTAAATATAGAAAATGCTCCCTTTGCTCAGAGTATTCAGATCCAATTTCTGCTGATGTGGCAAGAATGTATACTTGCAGATTCAGTGATATGCATTAACAGTCTCTTTAGGACAATTGCAGGTATCGTTTTTTTAAAAAGAAAATTGCCATGTAAAAGAACTGCGTATTTCAAAATAGTAATGGCAAATCTTTGCCATGCATTTAAGTATCTCAGTTCCAGTAAAAATACTCGCATTGTGGGTTACTGGAACTATATTTTCATGGGACAGAATTCAAATCTCTCATTCATGAAATTCTCTGGATGATTTGAAGTCAGTCCTTGTTTCTAATCTACTTCACAGGATCATAAGAATAAAATAAGGGAGGAGGAAGAAATATGCATGCTACCTTATGATAGTTTAAAGCAAGCAGTACATATAAAAAGAGAATAAATAGCATTTAATATAGTGAATTCTACATTACACTCTAGGTTTTGCTTTATTTTTTTAAAAAAAATGAAATTAAAATTTCTTTGCCTGAAACTGAAGCAAGGAAGATATTATATGAGTAGGTCAAAGACAAAAAAAAAATGGCATTTCAATATTTAGTTAAATATAATCTTGTATCATTTTCACACAGAAGAGTTATTTTTAGAATAAATCCTGCCAAGTAATGAATACAGCTTTTATTTTCCACAATTGTTTCATCTCTGAAGGTTGCACATAATGGATAGTGCAATGGGTCATTCCCCACAAAGTCCTCTGTATGCACATGGGCATAAATTATGCACACATGCATTTTGTATACGTAGAAAGTGTCCCCCTTCTGTCTAGTTACTTTGATATAAGTGAGGTTACAGGCAGGAAAGCTAACATTAATATTCTCGTCCCAATTCTTCTCTCAATATTTTCTGACTCATGATATTGTAGCTCCATTCTCCATAGATTCTCATCAGAACTATTATATGTTAACTGCAAAATTCTGAACAACCAATAAATAACTGATTTGTGACCAATGCTAGCATATCTAGGCTGAAAAAAATCTGGATGACCCGATTTGTAGGTGGTCATGTAGGTGGTCATCCAGATTTTTTCAGCCTAGATATGCTAACATTGGTCACAAATTCCGTCAGGAAAATGACATCTTTATGACATTTATGGCTTTTGATTATTGCAGTGTCCAGCAACAACGTCTGCCCTATATGAAACCTATAGCATTAGATATTCTGGATTTGCACTGAAAACTCTATGGTTGCTTCTCCTTGCAGAAAACCCAATTGCAAGTGGAATATTGACAAGTCAGGATTAAAAAGATAAGTAAGATAGGTGGAAAACAGGGGACTTGTGAACACATGAAGAACAATGTTTTTTCAACTATGTTCTAAGGAATACAGTGTTCTATGAACAGGTGGAAGCTAAGTGTACATGCTAGCCGGTGGTGGGTTTCAAATTTTTTTACAACCTCTTCTGTAAATGTGGCCTGCTTTGTGGGAATTGCTTGCTGGCCATGTGACCAGGTGGGAGTGGCTTGCCAGCCATGTGACTGGGTGGGTGTGGCCAACTTGTAAAATGTGGTGAAACTCACTTAACAACGCTCTTGCTTAGAAACCAAAATGTTGGCTCAGGAACTCTGGCATTGAAGTGTGCAAGTCTTAAAGCTGTCAAGTTACAAGACCCTTGCACCCCAAACCCTTTAGAAAAAAAACCCCAGGTGTGTTCAAACTTGACGGCTTTAAGACTTGTGGACTTCAACTCCCAGAATTCCTCCTCTCTTTCTTCATCTTGATGATGTGTGGAAGGGCAGGGGGAGGGAGCTGGAATTGGTTCTAAACAGCACTGTAGATTTGTAGAACCTCTTCTATAGAAGAGGTTAGAATTGGTAGGAACCCACCCCTGATGCTAGCTATACTTTTACAATGCATGTGTGATTAAACTCCCTAGCCAAGTAGAACTCTGTTTCAACAGATGAAAACTAGTTAGTATTCATTTAGTTAGAGAAAAAGAAGTCATAGATGTTTCTTTTTAAAAAGTATATGCTATTCTGTGAACACAGCTATAGATGGCTATACTCAATCTCCCGAGGAAATATATTTGATCTTAAAATCGTGTCATTGCTATACTGTGAGCTGTCCTTTTCATTTTGATAGGGTGGGATGGGATAGGATGGGAGTGGAGGGAGGGAGGGAGGAAAGGAAAGGTCTTACTTTCAATTTTGGCCTTTTCTCATAATAGTTTGTAGTCATATAAGATCATAGTAATTGCCTACCAACTTCTACTTTGTGATCTATCTACCACAGAGCAAGCAATATAAAAATTAGAATCAGGGAGTCTTGGGTAAAAAAACCCTCTGAAAAAACTATGAGACAAAGTGGCCATATCTTCAGTGGAAAGTTCTATGTTTTAGATCACTGAGGAAAAGAAATGCGACTGGAACAACAGGGCTGCCTCCATTAGGGTTTTCAGAACTCCCTTAAGTGGGTAGGAGCAAATTATTTGAATGTGGGTTAAAGGGCTATTTATACTGTCCCCCCATAATCAGGTCCTGAAGGACCTATTTACTTTGTGTGACTTTTGTACTGATGTAACTTCAGCATTTTTGGTTTAGGCTGTGCCATGAAGAAGCAACGTTAGCTATTTATGCTAGGTATCTGTATAAAAATATATATCCTGTTGAAAAGTTAAGAACATAGAGCAGTAGATGGTCCTGCAGTTGTGAAACAAAAGTCATTCATCCAAAGTTTACATTATTATTAAAAATTACAAATATGCTCTCTTGAAAAACAAAAACACCTTTGATTTCACTTTTCAAATGTGATCCTCAAGAGAAGCACAGTTGATAATTGTAAGATCATAAAGTAGGAGAAATTTATGTATAAATATCATTCAAATTCAATTGTATGTGATTGACTACATGCACTGTGCTACCTTAAATGCTACATGCACGGAGACCATTTCAAATGACTAAAATTGCAAATGAAATTTACACTATAATTTCCTCTATCCCTTTCCTTTTAATAGCTTTATCCCTTTTTCTTTTATAAAAATAATCATTGATCAAGTGTCATCAAGTTGTTGTTGATCCAGGCACCCATATTGAACAGCAGCAATATAGGAGGACCCTGGAATCAGGTGATCACTTTAATGACAATAGCATGGACATCAATTAATACTATGTGAAAGAAGGCACTGCTAAATCTTTCCTATATTTTTATCAAGGAAACCACATGGATAGAAAATATTAAATATATTGGCTGCTCTTAAAACAAATTTTTGAATTGGCATTGGAAAGCTATCAATTTCAATCTTAGCAATTTCAATCTCGTTAGCAAAAATAATTACATATAAACATAACAACATACATATAAGATTTCAGATATGTTGACGATGGCCAATTTGAAAGAGAAAAGTTTCAGAGAAAGTGTAATGCCTAACACATACCCTACTTCCATTAGAAACAGAACAGAATCAATATCACCTTCTGACCACCCTATTGTGAAGCTTAAATTCCAATATAACATTGTACAATTTTACAATATTGCACAATAAATACAATATTTAACATGTTTGATTAGTTCATGTTAATATACTGCCAGAAGACCTCATGGCCATACCCTTTCAACCCCCAGAACTCTCCTCTTGCCTTATCTCTGCATGAATCTATCTGGATGTAGCAAAAGGGCATTGTCAGCTTTGAGGAATTTGCTACTATGGGTCAGCATATTTGCAACAAAACCTGCTGAGCTGTTCCCTCAGTGGCTAACTCATGCTAACTGATGATTAGCTTATAAGGAACTTTTACATTGAAAGTCACCAAGCAGCAAAATGTATTCCAGAAATTTCAATATAATTCTCCAATGATTTTGATAGAACTGAAGGACAACCAACCTTTTCTGCCTTATGTTTCTTTCTTTATTTTGCAAATCGAGTGCATTTTCCCCACTCAAAATATTCATTTCCAAGAAAAGCTCATGCAGACTGGCCTTTTAGATAGCAATGTAAGCACACTTATCTGGCATTCAAATAGAAAATGTTGGAAAGGAAGAAGGAAGTGAAATCACCAAGTGTGTGCCTATTACAAAAGAGAACGTTCCCATATTCTGAAAAGGCTAGGCTAATTAGGGTTGTCTTTATGGATCCATTTCATCATTACCCAAGATGAGCTATATCCAAAGAAGAGACAAATGAAAATACTGTGAAATCCTGTAGTTGTCCCCTCCCCCCCCCCCAATTATCCATAAACTCAGGGGAAGGGGGAATAGAAAGATCAGTGCGTACCTCAAAGTCATTTGCTTTATTGTAGTGCATGTTGAGGGCTCTGTACAGCTCACAGTCTCTGGTTATAGACAGCTCTTCAGTGCTTGTTACACCATCATTGATGGCTTGACGTGCATACTTCTCCATCTGAATGTAGTAGAATTCACGGAAATTGCTAAACCACTTGATGAGCTGAGAAGTAATACATCTGTTGAACTGTTAAAGTGTAAAGAGTACAAAGGATTAGATCATTGACATTTCCTCCTTTTCCTCCCCACCGCATTCTTACATCCCTTCCTCTTCCCTACCCTCACAAAGCTCATCTTCAAAAGCTTTTAAACCTGAGGGATAAGGAGATACAAGAGGTTGAGTCAGATGATATAAAAATATTGCACCAAACTTTTAAATAGCAAAATACTCTTTGAGTCTCATTCCTGAAGTTGCTATCCAATGCACTACTGTTCTACTAGACACAGCATCAGGCATGGAAAATATTTCAAGATTTCTAGGCACCACTATCAAGATTCTGGCACTTAACCTAGCAGGTGCCTTGGATTTTCAAGCTTTGTACAATAGCCAAAGCATCACTATCAATAGTAAATTAATACAAGATCCTATTGAGGACATTTATGGAATGATGTATAGGGTAAAGGAAAAAACATGAGCTGCCTATTATGTCATTTTTTATGGTTCCCCAATTAATAAGAGTTGAACATTGAGTGTAAGATTATAGACTCTGATTTTGAAATTATACATAAATTATGTATATGTAAGGCAGATTAGAGAACATATTTTTCTGATTAGAATAATGTGAAACATAACAAATTTTGTCCTTCTGCATATAAAATTTAAATTTTGTTAGCTCAGTAATGCATCACGTTAACTCTTAGGGAACAAAGCTAACATGAAAAATGTTGATATCTTTCAAGATGAGTTTTCTTACTATTTCCTATGACCTTTGAACTGAAGATGTCATTTAGGCTATGCTGCAGCTGATACCCTCTTATTGACAGCCTCTCCTATGTGTAAAGGACAGATGCAACTCAACTTGCCAAGTTAAAGCCAATAAATCCATAGCTATATATCAGGCAAGCTGATATACTATCCCCTGCCTTTTGTCATCACAGGCATTCACTTCCCCTGGCCCCCAGAAAGAGATGTGCATTAATCAAAAATCAACAAAGAACACTTATCAAATGCTGGCCATGAGGACATCCAGGCCTCCAACAAGATGACAGCTAAAGTGTGCATTGGGGCTGTAATTACTACACAGAAAGTTGTTTCCATGCTAGCAAAGATAATAAACGAATGAAAATTTATGGCAGAGAATCTAAGCAACAAGGAAACAGAAGCAGGGAGACTGGTGTTTCTCCCAAAAGGCCAACTTGCATCATAATTGCCATGCAGTTGCAAGGGTCCTTACAGATAATTGACCAGAAAATGATTAAGTCATCATCAAATCGCTTCTGCTTGCAAGAGTTCAAACATGTACTTAACCTATCCAAGAATTATATTTTCACTGTGTGTCTGCTCTGTCTCTATTCAGCCCTTGCGGGGAACCTGATTAAAAAGACAACTGAAGGACCCCTGTTATCTGATCTTCTGGTTACCGATTTCAATAGAACTTAAACCCATTACGATTTGCTGAACTTGGAGTTCTTTCCATTTTATCTCAGTAGTAAAATACACTGTCCAAATTTCCAGACACTGAGATAAGGACTACAGGCCCCTGTGACAGCTTACTGTTCCTTTTTAATTCTTTTAGAATAAGAAACAAAACATTACAAAATGATAGCAGGGTGTGCACTGGGGAATGAAAATTGCTTTGACATGGAGATTAGACTCTTGCATTGTTACAAGACATTGTCTCATATGGACAAGAGTTCTGGAGAGAGGAAAAATAGAAAGAGGAGCCCCCCTCCACCCACCCTAGAATGGTCGTGAATAGCAAAAACAACAAAAAAAGTAGGTGCACACATATCAGTATTTAGCAACAGGATACAAAGGGAGATTTAATATTTATTGTTGAGACATGAAAATGGGGAGAAGGAAGAATAACAACAATAAAAGTATAACACATGGAGCAATTACATACATAACCACTAAAGAAACAAAGACAATAATATAAAAAACATTTGAAGGATAAGTTAACACAAATGCATGTGGAAAATAGACAGATACATATATACGGAGACAAACATGCACACGCATACACCTCTGCCCTTGCCTCAACATTTTAGTAAAGACACATTAGGCTTCTTTAAATTGCCAAACTTTAAAGAGTTAATTATTTCATGACACACACCCCCTTTCTGCAGCGGAGTACAAGAAAGGGATCAATTGTTCTATAAAAGAAAAGCTCTGTAGTGCGTTAATGTGTTACTGCAAAAACTAATCGCTACAATAAAGAGTCTGTGCTTCCACAGTGTAAGAGTCTCTGTGACTTTGATTAATGCTTCCCACGGGATACCTCAGCCTCAATATGGGCTGAAGAAACTTCCTAAATATTCAATGAGCATGGTCAAAAGATGTATAAAACAAATCAATCTGACACCTTAAGCTGGCTAGGCAGCAGTTGACTCAAGGGGTGGAAGGAATGAGATACATCATTTAACATGCTGAGTTGAAAAGCCTGGAAGCTCCTGTTCTTCAAAGCTAAAATGACACTGAATCTGTTGTATTTAGCAGTCTAAGAATTATTAGTTTACACATTAAAATCGGCACCAAGTGAAGCGAAAGAACTGGATACAGCTGGTATTTCTTTTTACAATACCAGTTAAGAAGAACATGTTCACCTCAAGTTAAAAATGGTGGTTGCATCTTATTCGGCTCTATTTAGTTTAGCTCCTTAACTAAAATAATAAGAAAACGTCACAGTGCAACTGTGCCTTATAACTCAAAGGACACTTGTCAGAATTCTAAGTGAATTGATCCCCTGGAACAATTTGAATTTATTTTCAAATAAATGAGCTGGGCTGATTTTTGTGGAAAATATTCCATTATTTTATAAAGTTTGTTAAATTAGCTTTGATTTAAACTAAGTTGCTTTAAACAAAGGACCTGCATAGACCAGCACATGGCATTGAACTGGACTTTGTACATTTATTGTGCAACATATTAGGATAAATTGCAGTGTGTGGACTGTGATCCAAAGAGCCCTTGTATATTTTCCAAGCATTTGGTTCCAACTCAAGCTCATGTTGTATGAGAAATGACCTGAAAGAGTCTCTGATTTTTTGGAATTAATTTTTAATGGGTTTAATGGTGAGTTCTTACATATGGAAAGCCAGTCTATGATTTCCTGGAACTCTACCCATGAATTGCAAAAACCAACCAACCCATCCATCCAACACCCCAACTTCTAGTTTTTATAGCCACAAGTGATGATAAAACATTTTTGAGTTCTGCTGCAATATTTTATTAGTAATTTTAAATCCCTTCCTATTAACTTTTAAAGTGATTCCAATAATTCCAGGACTAATTGCACTACATTGAAGGCAAATATTTTTCTCTACCATAGTCCAAGATATGCTGATGCCTTAGGCAGAGACGCAAATGACACTCTATCATCAATACAAGATGTATACAACCCAAAGCTAATTTTTCACCTTAGGCATTTATTCTCCTTTTTTAATGAATTTAAAAATGTAATAATAAATAATAAATTAAATGCCTAACAATTTTTGTTGTTTCAAAATAACTCCACATTATCTCCTCAAAATGGTTACCTAATTCTGGCTAATAGTAAGACCTTATATAGTTAAAGGGACTTCTCTAGTTCAATCTAATTTTTGTCCTTTTTTTCTTTAAATGTGATATTTAAATTCATAGTTAAATTTATACTGAACTTCTGCTCTCACAACAAACCACCCATGTATCTGACAATTATAGTGGTTTATGTACTATTTATGTACTAGCAAGGAATTCAGTAGTTCTAAGACTCAGTTGAAAAATCTTGCTACAGAACATTTTACTATAGAAGAGTAGCAAAATGTGATCTTATGTCTTTTACTTAATTATTCTTGCATGAAGGCAATGCTCACAACCACATTACATACACTAGATCAGACAGTGATAGTTTGCTGAAATAATGATTAGTGCATCATATAAATTTCTCAATATGGTGCCTTCCAGATGTGTTAAGATTAAACATTTCCAGAATCACACTTGGAATTATCAGATTGGAGAGAAGTAACATATGCTACCCTAAATAATTATCTCCCAAACACTTTGTGTGGAAATTATGATTTATTTCCTTGCCATTAGACATAAGTAATAAATTATAGTCTTTTGTACTGTCAATTTCCCATTAGTTTTTAAATTAACATTGTTTCATATAGTTTGGCTAATGAGCTGATATTAAAGTTATTGGGGCATGGTATCCATTTTGGGTTCAACAGGAATTGTCTGTAGTGAATGGACAATACTGCGTTAAGACCATGTATAGACCATGGCATATGAATGCCATTATAGCATTTTACTTCCAAACAAAATAACATGAAAAGAAATTCATCATGGGCCCCCAAGCTATGTTTAGATCAGATGACTTTTTTGACCTCTTACACATGGAAAAACCTATTCAAAGCAATTCTAGCTTTCAGCATTGCACAGATCCTACTCATTCTAAGCAGGATCTATTTGGTGATATGTCCAATCCTTGGAACGTTCATTTGAATTTCAGTTAAAGAGCTTTGAATGAACATGATTCAATATTTCATTATAAAGATAGAACCTGTGGCTCTTCAGATTTTGCTGGATACCAGCTCCCATATGTCCTAGCCAGCTTGGGCAGTTATGGCTGAATTTATTGATTTATACATGGAAGTAAATAATCTAGAATAATTCCTAAGGAGATCTAGCAAAACTAACAAAAATCACTTTCTTGTATTTTTCACCCCATTTGGAGTATTCACAATTATTGTACTACATATTCCATTAGGTTACTAGATTTCTCACTTTTTCTTTAATTTGAGAATGCAAAGATTGCTGTCATATTTGAGATAATTTCCACCCTCGATAATTTGTTATTTTTTTAAAAAAATACCATCTATCTTCCTATCTAAACACAGAAACATTCACACAAACAACGAGAGATTGAGACAAAGAGAGAAAAGGAAATGATGGGCACAATTACACAAGATTCTACTCTGTAGATTGCCTATATGAAACAGGAGCTAAACCCAGGTCAGTCTGAACAAATCTGCAGAGCAAATCAAAAGAGAAGCTGATTTCACTCAAGAACTGTTACATAAAATAAACATCCCAAATGTATCAACGTGGAAACCCACCCTCCAACCCCACTCCCCAAGAAAAGAGGAATGGATCTAATATTTACATCTACTGGTGTGTGATGTTGCTGACCCCGAATGGCTGTTGCCTTCCACCACGGAAGCGGTTGCCTTTCTGTGGTGGGTGAATGATCCCTATATTGGCTGTTTGTAAAGCACTTTGGGCTTCTTCTGGATGAATGATGCTATATAAATATAAGGTGGCATAACATCAAAATGTTTCATATAAACTTGGCAACATTGTAAGAAGACTAAGTTCGGTTGTCACATGCTGAAAAAAACAACAGGCACCAAATACTAGTGAAATGCTTCTGTGCAACTGCTTGAATTAGCATCCACTACAAAACAGAACATTAAGAGAGTCCTCATGAGGTGCTCTCAAGCCATACTGAAGTCAAGCTGTAGCGATGGCTTGAAATCTCCACAGAGATCCTTTACATTGTTACATTGCAGATACTACTTCCACAGAAGCATTGCTTTTCTTCAGTTTGTTGCATACAGTTCAGAGACAATCATCAGGTGTGGTTTAAGTATATAGGACAAAACATTTTTAAGAGGCTTGAGTGGCCAATGTGGAGTGGTCACTGACCATTCTAGACACATTCATCCTATACACCTTCACTGGTTCACTTTCTAATCAAACAGCTTTTCAAAGTATTATCACAGCCGGCTAAATCAGTTTCTCCAGAAATTCTCATTGGACAGAATAGGTTAACTCTATGTACCATGCAAACAAACAAACAAAAACCATATATTAATCTAGCACAAAGAATGATATTAACAAGACTAGGACAGCAATGGTTAAATTAAACACAATTTTAGTTACATTGAATACAGTATTGAGGTATTTAGTTTATTAAACCAATTAATATAATGTGAAGGCTAATAAAAAGAAAGAAAACCCTTACTTAAAATACCTGCTTTATTTTAGAAGAGCACATAAGGAGAAAACCATAAACCTGCTCTATTATAGAGGCAGGCCATTCTTACAAATCCAGATTTGCTAGTGTCTGGAGGTGGGAATAGAGTTAAATATGCAGAGCATTTCAGAGAGAAAAGGACAGGAGGACAAGAAGAATTTGAATACAGCAAATTTAAACTAATATGATGTTTATTTTAAAAGGTTTTCAGAATTATTCCATGTATGTCATTATAATAATTGGAACCCAAACTAGTTTTTTTTTAAAAAAAAAGACGATTAACACAAAAAAATCAAGTTGATGTGAAGAAACAATTACTTTAGGAAAAAAATATCAGGAGGTCCTAATATTCTTAGAATGAGGGGAGGATGCAGCTGTACGTCGACAGCTTTCATATTCTCATTTGAATAATGTGGCCTGAATCTGTCAGTTTATTCATCCTCCTTATGTTCAGTGTACTCTGCATCAACAACAAATTAAGTTGTAAATAAGAGACAATCATCACTTTTGTTTTTAAGCATCTACTGCATGGAGAATTTAAATGTTGCATTCCTTTTTTGATGGAAGAAAAAGATCTCCATAGTGGGCACTAATATAAGCAGAACATTAGAAACATGCCTGCAATGGAACAATTAAAGGAGAATTTTAAATCTGTTCTCCAAAATGCCCTTAGATAGTAAGCTAATGCCACTAGTAGAAATTTTCGGCATTTTATTTCCCCCCCCCCCCTTAATATTCATGTCATATTTGAGGGCAGAGAGAAACATTAGAAAGAAGGTACAATTCATAAATACATGTGTAAATAAGAGGAAGGAAGGAAGGAAGGAAGGAAGGAAGGAAGGAAGGAAGGAAGGAAGGAAGGAAGGAAGGAAGTTTATAAAACTTTGTCAGCATATTTTATTAGCAAAATTAAATGAAAATTAATAGGCATTCAAGAAATTCAAACATGCAATCAATAGGAAGAGAATAAACATTAAAATAGCATTTCCTACCTTTACATCTGAGAAGTAGGTTTTCAGCATATTGGAACTTGGGTACCGAGTATAAAAGAACATAAGCTTGGCCTTTTTTAAGTGATTTGGTGACAAACCTTCCTGCATGTAGGACAAAACGAGTTAAGGAAAAATATTTGGTTTGAATGACAGCTCTCAATATTAAGCGCTAACAAAGTTCTCTTGGAATAATTGTATTTCTACTACATTAGTATTCAGTTAGCATAATATGCAATTACTTAGAAAGAGGAAATTATGAATCTGAGTCTGCAGTATAGAGATCTCAAGTGGCACAATTTCTTGAGCATAGTTCCTATTCAGCACAGTAAAATATGGATAAGATTTCTTTTTCTTGTTGGGAAGAAGAATTGGTGGAAGAAGTATCTCAATTGTACAATTTGCAAACATGTATGTTCATTTGTTGCTAGGAAAACAAATATGCAAATAGGGGCATGTAAAGATTTGGCTTTCCTTATCCGCTTTCCCTTTCCTTACACATCACATTGTTCACATGAATGTTATGTAGAAAATACCAGCAGAAACTTTCTTCTAGAGATACACCAAAGTGTATGGGGTCACTTAACCTATCTGTTTTCTAAACATTGTTACCTTTCAGGTCTGCAAACTGAATAACCAAAAGAGTTCCCAGGAGAATATGGAGCTAACTATAACAATCCCAATATTCTGGTGCTCCTCCCTCTCTCCCCCCCCCTTACTGCTTCTTGGCACTCTTTGTGTACTCTGTGCTAGGGCCGTTTTGGTCACATCTGTGAAGCAGGCTGGCCCTGCCATTTCCTCTGTAAATTAATGGCTTTATAATGTATGAGAAATGAAGAAGCACATGACAAAAGTCAACGTGGCCCCACAAGGTCAATTAAGATAGCTCCCAGTAGCTTCTTGGAAGACTGTCTCCCTTAAAGACAGTCAGTATGCACATATAAATATGTCATTTATTAAATAGCCACTGCAAGGCAAGGCAAGGTCAAACAAATTCAAAGTGATCCAGAAATTGTAGCACTTTCACTAACGCCATGGTGAAAAATATATATTAAAAGGCAATATTTGTCAAGTTCCCTGATACAATTTACAGTGCACCACAATTAACTTTTTATTGTTTTTAGGTTGTTGGTTTGGATCATTTAAAAACAACAACAACAAAGCAGTAGCTTGTAGAATTTTTGAAACATGAAGTGGATGCAAATTGCATTCGTTTGTTCTGTTGGCAAATGGTTTAATTTAAATCTCCAGTGATACAACCCCTCCCCCCCTTTTAAGGTTGCTGGTTTCCCTAAGAACATTTCAGACCATACTCAAAAATGAAAAAAAAAGGTAATTTACGATGGACATACATTTTGTGCCAAAAGAAGAGTTTAAAGGACCTCCATTAGCTTAATAGAGAAAACTAAAGGAGCATTAATGCCTTTCTGCAGTCTCTCAAAATGTACATATAAAATAAAAGTGGCAAGCTGTCACCACCTACAATAGCAATACAAGTTATGGACAAATACGAAGTTTTCCAATAGAATCCATTTTATTACGCAACTCACTGAGAGGAAGGGAAATGTATTCACATACGTTCATACACATGGGTATGTTCTCACCCCTAAATAACAGTTAATTGTGAGGCAATTAACCTTGGAAACCATTTGTTGGGAATTTTTCTGAAGCAGATCCATTTTAACAAACAACAGGCACACAAGAAAACGAATGTTTTCTCACATGGCTCTCATTCATTTCAATAATCTTTGCCAGTCGAGTTTCCTAGCAAAGTAATGGCTGTTGTTATTGTTTCATTATTTTGTTTGTATCTTGTTTCTCCTGAAAGGAACTCAGACTGATCTGTAAGTTACTTTCCATATATCCTCAAACCAGCCTTTAAGGATTAAACAGAAGGATGGTAGTTTTTTTCCAAAATCAATTGTATATTTTATTGACCACATGGGTATCAGACCCCAGAAATGTCAGCATTCTAATCATAAATATATCTAAGTTCTTCCAAAACTATGGGATTATTAAGATTCCGCAAAATATTTGTTATGAGCAAATTCCCAAATTTTCAGTTTATTTTATTTTATTTGCTCTTCAAAACGTTGCCCGGCACTTTTAATGCAATCTTATTTTGCTGGGGTTTTTTTTGTTGTTGTTGTTTTGTTTTTCAAAATACTTTGTATCAGAGATGACATTATTGCTAAAAAGCCTCACTAATAGCAACTATTAAAAATAGATAGCAAAACACTTAAAGGCCAATAGTGAGATGACCCTTTGCTAAAACTGAGTTGACCAATTGGTTAATTTTCCTTTTAAGTGCTTGTGCTGAAAAGCGACCGTTCTTCCAAGAAAGCACGGCCTGTTTCCAGGATACTTACACACGCACAATGAGTCATGATGGAATAGATTCAGTAAACATACAGCTGTACCGAACACGAGCTAAGCTCCATTCAAGGCCAGGAAAGAAAATGAGCACAAATAAATATTAAGGAGGTGAGGGGAGGGGAGGAGAGAGAGAGAGAGAAAAGAGGTAGGGAAGCAGGGAGGACAAAAAAGCCAGGAGAAGGCAAACACGCTCTGCCCCAACAGCTGATGTTGCTTGCCTCAGTACTCTGCCATAGCTTTGTGAAGACAGATGACATTCAATTGTATGTCTAATGCAAAAGACAGTAACTGCTGAAACCTGAACCAGCTGCCAGGTGTAAAAAAAAGGGGGGGAGGGGGGTAAAGAAAAGAAAAGATGATAAATCCATAAATTAATGAAAGACATCTGCTCAGGAACATAAAAGATCAGAGGAGCCGTGTACTGCAGCTGAACTAAAACAGTGTTCAAACAACCCAAGGATCTGATTGTTATATATTTACAAAGCATAATGTATTTCTGCTTAGAACAGCAGCAGCAGCAGCAGCAGCAAAAAGGAAGATGCGAAGAACAGGCAAAAAGAAAAAAAAATTAAAGGAAGGAGATACATATATGCATTTTTGCGGTTCTTTTTCTCCTTTTTTTTACAAGATAGATTGTTCTTCCTGATTTGAGATGTTTGGAGATTAAAGCATGGGATAGGATGCGGCAATATTTTTTTCTCCGACTGGATGCTTTCTCATCGGAAATGCTACAAGAAAAGGTCTTTATTTTTATCCCTTCCCTTTAAAATCCTCTCAAAGGTTACCTGTCAAATACACACACACATTATATACACATGCATATACATATACACAAAGAGGGAGAGAGAAATAGAAATAAATACAAATATAGGAACAGACAAGTCCTTCCAATATGTATTATGTACTTGATTCAATGTATGTCCAAATTTATAGACATTGTGTTTGTCTTTAGGATTAGGATTAATAATATACTGGAAAAAAGCTTCTGTTTGGTCAAAGGTGCACAGGTGGTCCTGGACTTATAAGAGTTCATTTACTGATCAGTCAAAGTTATAATAACACTGGAAAAAGTGACTTATGGCCATTTCGCACACTTCTGACCATTGCAGCATGTCCATAGTCACGTGATGAACATTTGGATGACTAACAACTGACTCACATTTATGATGGTTGCAATGTCCCGGAGTCATGCAATCTCCTTTTGCAACCTTCTGACAAGCAAAGTCAATGGGGAAACTAGATTAATTTAACAAGTGTGTTACTAATTTAAAAACTGCAGTGATACACTTAAATGTGGTGAGAAAAGTCGTAAAATGGGGCAAAACTCACTTAACATAATTTCTCACTTAACAACCTAAATTTTTGGTTCAGTTGTAGTCCCGAGTTGAGGACCGCCTGTATAGCAGCCATGCATTTACTGCAAGTTATTCTGAAATAGTCCTGATCAAAGCATTGCCATTTGATCCATGGCTTCTTAATATGGCTTCTTAATACTCTGCACTAAAACAGTCTCATCTTGCTGAGGAATTATCTGCCTCACTTTCAAAAAATTACAGTGTTATGAAACTACTTTCTAGAAAGGTAAAGATTACAATCTTTACATGGGAAGAAAAATAGATGTATTACAATAACAAAACTACACCCACAATCTACTGTTGTGGCTTAATATTCTGTATGCAAATGCCCCGAGGGTGAACAAGGCTACTTTTCTTGAGATGCAAAGAGGGTGCCTGACAAGGAAGATCAGGCTATAAAACAACTAGCTGTCTGTTTCTTTGGCAATTTGAATAAAAACTTCAGTATTTGATTAAACATATTTACTTTGCAAAGATACACAATGCATTCATGATGCAGGCAGGAACTGTGAGGCAGGTGCAGGTGCATCTTTCTATGTTGCTTAATGTGGCATATGAATGGTAACTCTTTTCCCTTCACTTTAAAAAAAGTAAGATAATGTTTTGTTTTGTTTTTACAGTAAAAGCAAGATATACCAGGAAGGGCTCTTGCTCCCAAAACCTGAACTTGGCTTTTACATACTTGGTTTCCATTCTTACCCTGGGTACCTTCTCCAAGGAGATGTGCTGTTTTCTGTTCCAAAAGGAATAACTGCTATTCTTAAGAGGAAAAAAAAACTCTTGATATATAAATGCATGAATATACATATGCATGAACACACATGCACCATGTAAAGCAGGGTGGAACAAAAACCTAATCAAGAACAAACTCTTACATCTTTCTTATTTGTTTTTCTTTCCTATGGACTAAGCCTCTAAATAAGCCAGACAAATGGGCAATTGTCATAAAACAAAATAGTTTCATGTTTTAGAAATAATTGCAGCCTCATTGGAAATACAGTGCTTTTAAAGATACATTTGCAGCCCTTACTACAAGAGGGATCTGCAAGATTACCTGAAGAATAAGATTGTGAGCTGTGTCATTTAATTTTTTTTTAATAGAACACCTGTACCAAACGTTCTAGGACATTCTTATAACATTTGATGGATATATGGAAGATTTACATTTCTGACAAGGACCTAGGTGAGAAATACATGGGAATCCTATGCATTTTCTCTTGTCAAATTTTATAGATAAGTACAGAAAGTTTTTTAAAAATGTATTCAAGCCAGCAGAATTCAAGATAAAACCAGTCCTTCACTAAATACTTGGATCTGCTCAGTATTTTATAACATCATGTTTTAGATGAATAATATAGACAGGTGATTATTAATGTCCTTATGTTGCATATTTATTTGCAGAAATATGGAATATTAATTTTAATACCAAATTATCAAAGTGCATTTAATTATAGCCTTATGAGACAATTGGTATCCCTCTCTGTGTGATACATTTAGGGATGTGAATTCATGGGTGGTAAAGAATAATATTATGTCTCTAATACTGCAATCTCCATACAATATAGAGCTCTGAACGTGGTATAGATCAAATTTCACCAATGTGGATATCCTACTAGTTGGAAACTTCATCTTCCAGTATTCCCCTGACACCGTGCCTGCTACTGAGAATTATGGAGTTGAAGTTCATACATCTGGAAAGTGCCAAGGTTGGAATAAACTGTCATAGATCATAAGACAGAATTTTTGCATAGATAATAGGTTTGTTCTGAGCTCCATGATAGAAAATTAAAGTTGGATTTCATAAACAATAATCTCAGAGACAAAATGACAATGAGCCTGTAAAATTGTTATTCTTCAAAGGTGTCATACTGAAGTAATAGTTGAATTTGAGAAATGCAAAGAACAGAAAATATGTAGATGGATGAGCAACGAATCAGAAAATCCTTAATTCAAAACTCACCTTTACCATGAGCTTACAATATTAAGTAGCCTTAAGGCATGCCATTCTCTCTTGGATCTCTCTTAATCTCCTCTCCCTCCCCACCCCAAAAAATACAATGCAGAGAGTTATAATACTGATATATTTTACTAAGTTGATATAAGGATTATTTCTACTTATATAGTCCATGTGAAGTGCTTTGGACACATGAAAGCTCTAAGCAAACATTTTCTTTTTTAAAGTATTATTATAACAAAAGATAAGCTATGCAAAGTAATAAATCCAGATATACCACGGAGAGAATTTAGGATCTATTTATATCAATACCGCATTACAGAATGCAATCAAACCTGGTGAAATTAAGGAAACTCATTACTAATCAATGCAGACCTACAGTACATATAAGAATGCAAACAGGTAAAACTAACGTTTTGTATACTGGCGGTATTTTACTGGAAAGCCATTTAATGTATATAAAAGTAAATTTACAATCAGATTTGCAAGATTTTCCTGTCAAGTGACAGAAGTTGGAACTGAGATGGTCATTACCCCTGGATCCCTGTGTTCTTAATAATTACTGCTATAAGCCTTTATTTATTTGGCATGACTAATAACAGCTAAGAATGACTTTTTTAATTAGGCCCATATAATAACCAATTTGTGTGAACAACTCATACATACACATAACTGTGGAAAAAGACTCCTTTCTCCATTTGGGATTTTCTGGGCTTTTGCATATCTGCCACTGAGTGTTAACATAGATTCATATTCGTCCTTTTTATCTAATAAGGAAAATCTGAGAAAACAGATAATACCAAAGGATAGTGCTTGTTTCATTTATTTCATAAACAAAGTCATCCACCATGCAGGGATCGTGTAAAAAAGTAGAGTCAGATTAAGCAGTGGGCTGCACTGCCTTTAACTGCAATAGCTGCATCCAGTGCTTCCAGTAATTGGTGATCAATTGTTCACATTACAGTGTAAGAATTCTGATTCATTCCCTCATGGCAAACTGTATTAACTTAGTCATATTAGAAGGTATTCTAGTATGTATTTCTCATTTTGAGTCCTGTCCAAACATGTCTATGGAGTTTAGGTCTGAAGTCTGTCTTGGTCATTCCAAATATTGAATTTGTTCTTCTTTATTGATTCTCTAGTAGAGAAGTTACGAAAGTAAAATAGTAGTATGTCTTGTTACCCAACCACTAGTGCTTCAGCTTTAGCCAACAGAGATAGATTGATATTTTCTTATAAAATCTCTGGTAGGAAGCACAATTCATTGTGGCAAAATTTTCAGATCCTGAGGCAACAACCATCCCCAAACTATATACTATCACTTCCATATTTGACATCTGGTATGGGGTTACTATAGAATTCAGACTTTGATTTCTCACAGACTTAATGACAGCTACATGGCTTCAAACATTTGATTTTTAACATAATTGTCCATCACACATTCTTTCAGAAATATGGACAGTTATCCAGAAGCTTTGGCAATGTTTAAATGAACATCAGTGTTCTTTTTAGTGAGTGGTGGCTTCTACGTTGTTATGAATCCTATTTCCTTACCCAGTGCCTTCTATGGTTGGAATCATGAACACTTGACTTGGGCCAAGTTAAAGGAGGCCTGCAGCTTCTTAGAAAATGCTCTGTAGTCTTTGTGATTTACCTGGATAATTTTATGCTATGAGATTTTTGACAGGAAACCACAATTTCAAAAATCCCAAATTTCAAATTATAAATCTGTCTGGGGATTGGTGGGGACCTAGAACTGAAATATGGTTTCATAATTTTGCTACAGACAGTTAAATGTTAATGACTTTTTAACAAGGTCTTCGGGAATTCATTTTGAGCAGAGCACTGTAGAGCTTAAAATCTATTTCTTGAGAACTTCTCTGTGACAAAGAGCCAAAGTTTGTCAAATTTACGTAGGATGGGGCTGGCCCAAATCAGGCCTGGTTGTTTAATGAATTAATTCTATAACTACTCCTAATTATCCCTTTAATTGGCTAAAATGAAATAGAGAATGGGTTTGCCCCATCCTGACACAATCATGTTGAATGACTTCGTTTATTAAACGATCCTTTTTTAAAATTTGTTAAACACTATCATATTCCAGGAGGGCCCATATAAATCTCAGAAAACATTCAGTTGCAAAGATATATAATTCAGAAACTTCAATGGGAGAGAATGTTTCCTCACAGAACTGTAGATCATGATCTATAGGAAGGGTTCTGATTAATAGTAGATATGCATAAGCCTTTGTATCCCAATTCTTTTAAAAACAGCTAATGAAATATCTTCCCACCTAAAGTCAAATGAAGAAAGCAGGATAACTAAGAAAAGGCTTTTATGATGTCTTTGTTTTTAGCATAATACTGGTTATGAAAACATTTTTTTTTAGATTTCAAACATGGCCAGGGAACATTCTGCTCTCTTATTCTTAATATACGTTTTGATACCTTTCTTTAGATCTCAAATGTTAGTAAAAATAATAATAATAAAGCAGATCTGACAAGTGATTAAGTCCATTACTGCCCATTACTATTGTAAGCACTCTAAATTACAGGTATTGGGCTGAATATGTAGTTACTTTTGCTCTGTTAATATGTCTAAAGATTACATTTCAGAATCCAGCTCTTCTACATAAGAAAAAGATTCAGTTTTCTTGTTTAATTTTCTTTACCACTATTACGATTGCTAGTCTAACTTTTGCAGGGGTAATGTCAGCACAAGACACCTATCAAATGTTTGAATCTCCACAGAATAGCCTTTAGAAGTGGCAGTAAAGGATAATATTTCTTGCCATTTCTAATTAAAACTTGATCAATGTGTTAATGATTAAAAGTGCTGTAGACCAAATTTTCCAGGGGGAATTATAAGACCATCTTAAAATAATATATAAAGAAGAATACTATACGTTGCTTAGAATAATTTTTATTTTGTATTATTTTAAACCAGGATGATTTTTTTTGCCTTCTTAGTCTATCTACAATATATACTTTTGGTATTCCCTGTTAACTAGAGTCAAGGTTACTTATGTTTGAAGCCCAAACCAGTCTAGTGCTGCAACTTTCTGAAATACTATATATTTTTCATTGTGTAAATCAATCTATGCTTTGCTAAATTCTTTTTATTATGCAGAAAAGTGCCTACACTCTCAATTCATCAGATGTCACTATGGTCTTAAGTAGTGCACCAGTACTGTTAATACTCCTTTATAATGAAGCTACATCATCATTTAATAATGGCTTTTCCCCCAATTTATTGAAACCAGCCACTGTATTTAAATCTCTCTCAATTGCAATCTTAGGTTGATGAAATTTGCCTTTATTTCAAGACTTCTTGAGTCTATATTATGACTTTCTATAGAATGATCAGATTTAGCTAACATATTTGACTATATTGGGAAGTGAGTTGGATGCATAGATAGGAGTAAGCTAAAAAAACAAGGGGGAGGGTCCCACTCCTGAACATATTTCTTAGAAGTATGTCCCTTTGAATGGCAGAGAATTCCTTCCAATTGAACATGAATTAATTGGAATGCCAATGATCCAGTGTCACATATGTGTCTTCTTTTAGCATCCTTGGGATAAAAGAGACATAGTTTGCACGGGGTTCTTTTTTATAAAATATTATTTAAAGCTTTCACAATTGAGGACAATTTTAAGGATGGGGAAAAGAAAAAGATGTGCCCTATAAGATTAATCCAGCTGAAGTTCTATATCTAATTGTGCTCTCAAGCTTTGCCAAATGATTTGCTTTTTGTATATTAGGACAAAAGATTTTCTGTGTATGGCTGAGCAGAGGTTAACCATGCATACCCAGCAGCTGCACAGGAGCTGAGAACAGGACTTGTGCGGGGGGGGGGGGGGGAGACAGGAAAAAGGATTTGATATAGTTTAAATTCATCAATACTTGCATTTTTTTTTTGGTCTGGTGTCAATTTTTTCCACCTAAAAATGTATACAAGATTTTCAAATGCTTCACTCATTTATTCGAGGAAAAGAAATATTGGCCTTATATTCAGAAGCGGTGTGATTGTGTTTTATAAAAAAAAATATTATGAAGATTATATATTGGATTTTGAATATGACCTGAAATAAGTTGGCCATCACTATCCAAGCTGCCAAATAATTTTTCAAGTTTTGAAGCAGTTGTGCGGAGCACAGCAATCAATATGTAGAAATGTTTCTTCCAACTTGAAAGGTTTCCCTTTTTTAAAAAAAAAAAATATTTATTTATGAAATTAGGTGGCTGTCTACTCGGAAGTAAGACTTATAGATTTCAGTAGGAACAATAGAAATAGTAGATGAGAAAATCTGGTAAAGATCATACCTGCAGATAACCACCAGAATTTGAGAAATTATTTGAGGGGGCTTACAACTAATTTTGCCGCTATTTTATTAATGGTAGTGAGAAAAAAAGAAAAGTTTACAAAGCTGCATTAATGGAAAGCAGCGTTGTTGTTTTTGAAGAAAAAAAAGTTACAATACAGTATTAGCAAGCCTTGACCCCTTAATATGTGTTATATAAAATTATCTATAGGTTTTTGGAGACCACTAAATTAGCACAGAGGTTATTTAAACGTATATGTCAATGCTTGCAAATACACGTTTTAGACTGTGGAATAATTTATACAAGCAGCTGAAGCACTTACCAAGAAATTCAGTTTATTTGGATTGATATTTTGCCTGCAGGCAGGTTGAGTATGCAGGATGTTCTGCACAGATTAATTGATATTTGGTAGTCAATAGATTCAATAGATCAGGATGTAATTAGAACAGAAGGAATCAGGGATATTGCATCTCAAAACTCAGGGTCAAAATGGCTCTCAGGCAGCTCCCAACTTTGCTTTCTTAGCAAATGCTATGAAACATACATGTTAACAGAACAAAATTTTATTGGGATGGATATTTCTTTTCCATAAATTTCTCCTGTTTTATGGCTGTGGTTTTGTTTAATATGTGGCAATGGTGTGTTTTTCCTGCTTCTTAAAAGACAAAGTTATTCTGCCTTACATTGGAACTTTGTCAACCTCTTTATCAAGATTAAAGTCAAGCATCTTACTAAAGATTATCTTCAGAAGGACCCATTTAAAACTCCATCAAAAGACAAATGGATGAGATTTAGCAATAAACATCTTCATTGACTATAAAATGGGAATTCTAATAAAAAAAAAACAGGTTGAGAATTATGGATGCTAAGGCCCGCCTATTGCACTCCCAACATTAGTAGTTATTAGTACCCATTACCAAATAAAAGCATATCAACATGCAGAATATGGGCTATGTATTGTAAAGGATATGGCACTCCCAGAATAAGGTGAGATTTCGGAAATATCTTGAAGGTCACCACACTCAGACTTGATGAGAGATATTGAGAGGCTTTCTGCAGTGCTAGGAGGATGTGCTGGTGAACAAGGGTGATGGTTCATATGATGGGATGACATCTTGGTCCTCAGACTTGCGGTCTCTCTGGTTAAATCTAAGGATTCTGGGGAGGCTCTGTCTTTCCCAGGGAAGGAGGCAGAAGGCGCCGCTAAGGGGTTCTGAAATGGGTACGCCATAAGGGGCAGAGGAAAGGGATGGCGAAACGAAGAGGAAGTGAACCCTGTGGTGGCAGAAAGTGGAGATTGATGGAGAGCAGCATGATGGCTGCCGGGAGGTGGGACAGAGGCAGGCTGGTCTGATGAATTTTTGCGGACAACTAGGGGCAGTGCTTCTGTTTGGTCTGTGGAATTAGACAGTGGCACATTCCCAAAGGTATCTAGTGGGTTTGGAATGATGATGTCCCCGAAGCACTGGAGGCGCTGGTTTGCTGTGTGGAAGTTGTGGTTCTCCCCATTGACAGCAAATCTTGCTTGGGGGATCTGAAGAGGTGGGAAGACCTGAGGAAGTTGACGTACAGGCTTTGAAGAGAAAATCTTGACCACAGTGTCCACAACCTGAGACATGGCAGTGTTCAACTCCTGCTTTAACGTCTCAGCTAAGTGCTTGCCTTCTGGATGAAAAGAGTTGGGCCCATGATCTTTTTCTCTGGGACCATCTTTTCTGGGTTTGTTCTCCGCTATCTCCTGTTCTCTAATCAGAGCTCTCGCACGATCAATAAATTGCCCTGGGTCCAATTCACACATTTCATTATCTGACCTCCCCACAGAATCTCTCGCCCTGACATCCATTGTTTCCGAACGCAGGCTGTCTTCAGAGAGGTTACCAGCATCTTCGTCATTTTCAGAATCTGTGCTGTCATAGATTTGGTAGAACTTTTCCTGAAGCTGGCGCAGCTGTTTTTGCATGTCCTCCAGCTGCTGTTTCAGCTGTCTGCGCTCCTCTCGCTTCTGTTCTTTCCTAGCTGAAACCAGCTGCTGGAAACTCTGTTGCTGCTGTTGAGGCAGCTTTTGCTTGCGCTTATTTTCTCTGTAACTTTCTCGGGGACTCACAGACTGTGGAGCCATCTCTCTTTCATTTTCATTGCCCCTTAATGCCACACTTGGGGAATGGCTCATCCCTCGAATGATATTCTCAACCCGGGCACGCTTAGCTCTCAGGTGCTCATCGCATAACCGATCCATATCAAACTGGCTCATCGTGGGTCTGCCAAATGGAGAAAGACACTCTTGGGGGCTGTCTCTTGAAGAGTTGCTGCACACATCCTCCTGATGTACTTCTGAGCCTGTGCTGGAGAGGCCACTCGCTTGAAAGCTGGGCTCGTTGCCACCATTTTTGTTCATGTTATTTTTCAACAGCTGGGAAATTATAGTTGCTCCTGGAAAAGGCATCATGGCATCTTCATAGGAGTTTGCCCTCTTCAGCAGCTTGCGAAGCACATTTGACTTCTCCCCATCTGCATGCTGCACCACTGAATACTCCACATCCTGCTCGGAACCTTGGGGATTCATGGCACTAAAAAATGATGCTCTTGCCTTTGCAAAAAAGGCAGATGCTGTCCCTACCGTCCGTTTCACTCCAATGTCAACTCTTCTTCTCTTGGTCTGCCTACTTAAGAGGGCTGTGCTGTCATGGTCAGGCATCACTGAACAGTTATTGTGCCATCTTCAAAAGCTTGTCAGCTGGGCACAGCTCAAGAATCCTGGGACCCTGGCCAACAGAACAAAAGGACTGATGAATCATTTTCTTTAAATTTCTCCAAATTTCCTGACCTCAATCCTGAATCAAATGCAAAATGCATAGGCTCTGGGATTTATGGCACATTACAATTATTGCAATTTATTATGCACTCTGCTTGAAATGAAACACTTTAAATATTTCTGCTCCACTGGTTTAAGATGGATTAAGATTTTTTTTTAAAAAAAAAAAAGAGGAAAGAGGAAAAACTGCTTAAGCACCAGTAATATATGGTTCTTTGCACAAATGCCTAAAATAATACTGTTTATCTTTAGGAAAAAAAAAAACCTAAACAGTAGATTAGAAGAACACAGACACTGACAACCAATTGATTAAATTTGGGGTTTGAAATAATGTCACAAAATAAAATGAAAGTAGGCCTTGTTTCTTAGGCAAGGCTATCATATATAACTTGGGCTTTAAAAAATAAAATGTAGTTGCAAAACAGATTTGCGATGAAAACCAGAATTTTTGTTTAATTTTATAAGGGTGTTCCAGTATATCTGTAAGTATGAGCAGGTGCAGGGTACATACCTATAGACACACATGTTAAATATGATGATACAAACCTTAGAAACCATTATAAGAAAACTATTTAAGGAAAACTTTACATTTTGGCTATAAAATACATGTCGTGCTGCATTTTGCAGTAAAAATAGGAGTTTCGAAAACATATAATTCCCATGACATCATTTTAAACATTCCAGAAAGGGATAAGATGGGGGGAGGGGGGGAAGAGACAGAATTTATCATCCTTGAGATATTTCCCCATTTCATAAACTATGCTATGTGGCATCAAGTTCTTTGCGTGAAGTAGAAACAAGGCGTTCAGCACTGTGTCATTGTCCCTTACATCAGCTTCCCAAGATAATATCTCAGGTGACTTATTGAAATAATTATTTCATGCAACATTGTACTCATCTAAAACCTTACTTCCTGCAAAACACACACACGCACACATGCACACACATACAAAGAAAGGGAGGGAGGAAGAGAAAGAGAGAGTGATTCTGAAGGAAAGAAATATAGAGATGAAAGAAGGCAACATCAAGCAATAGTGTGAGAAAGGCAGATATCTTTTCTTTTATAGGAACCATCATTGTTTCCCAGGAATACAGAATTTAAAAAAGAAGACTGATAAAACATTTCTTTGCATTTTATAGTAGGCTCTTGACATCATTCATGGCATTAACCATGATGCTAAACTCACATGGTATATGAAGCATTACAGACGTCTTCCGGTACCTTCAAGTTGAAAACTATACCAATGTAGTATTAATTTTTCCCATGCTATGTTTATCTAATATTAAACTCCACATTAGCTTAACAGTGCACACTTTCCACAATAATAGGGTATCTTGCCAAACGCAACATTCAGACTTTTGGATCTGTTCCCATCTGTTTCGGTTCACCTGTAAAAACATCTACGTGCTCCCTAGGACTGCATCTGTAGCTGCTTTTAAAGAATGACTACCCATGCAAATAAGCATAATTTCAGCCTGAAATAATCTACGCTATCAGCGTGTATAGCCTGGGTTTGTAAGTCTAACACTAAAAAATAAAATAAAATGAAATCCTACAAAAACTTTTAGAATGAAACCTATATTTGTTTGTTTATCATTCAAAGGCTATGCAATCATTTAATTATTTTGGAGGTTATAAAATGATTCTTAAGAAATGCTGTACAAGCTTTGGAATATACAACTACATTTGTTTTATTTTTTGCAGCGTACTCCAAAGGAGGCTACACAGTTGTTACTAGTTTTACTCAGAACTGCTACTAAGAAACACAAACACACATACAGAATTTTGCAATAGCAAGTATAACTTTGGGTCAAACATATCTGATTGGCATCTTAGCATAAATTCGGTTTCACCACAGCAATCCTATGCAGTGTACTGTCTTTCCTCATATATGGTTTCCACCGAGATAAAAATATTCAGTCTCAGATTATATAATAGAACTGAATTTACATAAAGAGGATCCTAAGGATCCAATATTTAATAATTAGAATATTTAAAAAGATATCTTATTGTACCATGTCATACATGGAATTATGTGAGAAATTAAATGATTCCGATTCCCTGTGAGATAAAAGGAATTTCACTACTAGGTGGCAGTGGCCTTTTTCTCTCTGTTTATTTCGTATGATTATGGATCTAATTCAGATCCTTTGTGTATAAACAAGTATCAGTGTATTTTCAGATATACGCTGCTTCATTTAATTTAATGGGAACATTCCACTTCACAACAGAAAGTCATTTTTTGGCTTCTAGGTTAATTACAACTAAATAACCTTGCCCATAAATAAAAGGCAAAAAAAAATGTACAGGGGTGAAAGTCCCCTACATGGGAAAGATTTGTAGCCTGTCATTATATGCTGATGTAAATACCTTCTGAGGTCTGCCTCTACTTTCAAAATCCGTCATCATTCTAAGTCTCAAAGAGATTGCTTGTTGTTGGGGTGCATTAATGAAATGCATCATTTTAGCAGGGACATAACAATATCAGCAGAAAGGAAAAGCCAGAGCAATACAAATTTTAACTTTAACTTTAGATTTCAACGGACCTCTGATATATAAGACAGTGTTCCCAATATGCTTTAAAAATTGTTCTTTCCTAATTACTTTCTCCTTTCATTGTATTTCATTTAAGAGTGGAATGAGGCATAGGATGTCTGCAAAGCTCATAAAATGTTGAATTGAGAAATGTCATAAGGTCAATGCCATGGATCTATAATCCAAAGAATTCATTTTTCTTCTGCATCTTTGCTTACAGTGGAGATACCAGAAGGAGAAGGCCAGACTATCACTGGAGACAACAAGTAGTATTGCTTATAAATGTTACGTGTTAATTGGTTCTCTACTTTCCTCTTGTTTCCTTGATTCCTGCTGACACTCATGCTATCTCCTTATATGACAAACTTTATATTTTGCCTTCCGAACTTGAATAATTATTTTATGTTATGTTTTTACCAGGGCTGAAAAAATATCCCGGGATCAGTCTCTTGATTTGAGAAGTGCCAGAATGCATTAACATTCTGAGGGAAAAGAGAATGCTGCAGAAAAATCTAAGATTCTGAGTCATCAAGAATCAGATCTTTGGGTAGGATTGTGGTGAGATTTTCCTACTAGATATGTGACGGGGGGGGGGGGGGGATACATATGCAGAGGGGTAAACTGGTCATTGAATTAGAGAGTGTGCTCCTGTCCAATTTATAGGAAAGCAAATCTGCTCAGCTTGATTTATTTCTTGTTCAGAGGTAATTCAGAAGTCATTTAAATTTTAGCTTTCATTATGGTTTGCATAAATATCATTGATAAGTTTACTGGTTTGAGCTTTGTACATTTTATGTTATTCTTGACAAGTTCCTCTTTGCCAAGTTTTCCTTATTAGAGCCTTCAACTTATGTATATAGGACTTCGCAAGGACTCCGTTTTTCAAAATTGCTGAGAGATATGACATAAATAGCCTGTTTTTACAGCTTCTGATAACTACACAATGTAATGAAAAAAATATTCTCTAAACTTGGATTATAACTTGCACTTCTGATATCAACCCTCTGCTCTATTCCACTGAATTCCCAGTCCACCACACCCCACCAAACACACACATTGCAAAAGATACGAGTAGCAAATATGATCACACATAGGTATATAAAAATACCCATTGCTCACAAGTACAAACATTATATTTCAGATGGCATTTCAGTCCTCCATATCTTAAATACATAGCACATGTGGGTTATATTGTTTTAGGTGATACTACAGTGAAGCAATTATAGTGTATATTATGAATTTTTGCTAAACTGCTTTTCCACTGGTACTATGTAGACTGATTTAAAGTAAAGGATAACCTAAAATAGGTAGAATGGAAATTGGGGGGGGGGAATTAGCTAGAAAAAAGAAGTACATTTTATAGGAAGAATTTCTAATACATTTTTTAAAGTTCAAATTGATATAAACTGCTGATTGTGAAAAACAGCAATGAACTTTTCAAAGCGAAACTGCAAAATTTTAAATTGTTAGTTCTTCTCATAGAATGTAGCTACCCTTTTTCTCCATCGTTGCACACAGCACTGCATGCCATACGCAAGTAGAAAAATTCAATTACACCCTCAAATTCTTTAAAAATAGATATAAGATTGAATTTTTCAAAATTAAACATTTTTCATCCAACAAGATTGGATGAATCACTTAATGATGTCAGCAATCCATATCAATTGTAAAACCTAAATCTATTACATTGCACTGACTTACTTGAAGTATAAAATATTTTTGCTGCACTTCAGAGAAGGGCAAAGCATGGCTATGTAAAATTTGCATGGCTTCACTACCCATACAATAGAATTATACAGCCTTCTGAAGCCTTGTGATGGAATTTAGAAGTAAAGCTGATTTTTCTACCACTGATTTTTTTTAAAAAAATTAAATATTGAGATTATATAAAAATATAAATAACACAAACATCATTATGTTATTTTTTAAAAAGCACAAAGAAATTAGACAACTGTTTAGCATCATTGGCACAGGGAGGCCAATCTGGCAAGGTATTAAAAAGCTACTGTGAGATATTTTGCACTCTCTCCCTCCTACATAGGTATGTAATACCTTGATGACTATGAGTTCTATCTTAGTGGCTTTGAAAGACATTGGCAAAATGTCTCCTAGATAAATGCATCCACCATTTATTCAATTAATATCAGAAATATATTAAAAATTTTTTTATAAATCCAACATTTTAATGTAACATGGAATTTTTTTTTTATCGAAGTCAACAACTATATACAACTGCTCATACATAATTCCTAACCTAAGGTCACCCTATACTTTTTCCCTCCTCCCTAAAGTTATGGGACATCCAATCAGAAGACCGAATCAACTCATCCACAGCACATACTTGAGAAATTACTCTAGCATGCAATGGAACACAGTCAAGTAATCCATGACCAAACACTTTGAACACTGAAATCCGCTACAGAAATCCTCACTTAATCAAGACCCAGCCACCTGAGAGATGCCAATTTAATTTTGAACTGATCATTAAGGCAATTTGCAATGGTAGGAGAGCATTCTCTTTCCCATATTAAAGTGCAGAAAGTTACCTATTAAACAATAATGTTCAATAGGTTGTACAATTTAATGTCTACTGTTAATATAATTTAATCCTAAATTAGTAACAAAGTGTAAATTTTTACGGCTTTTTTAAAAAAAGCTTATCTTTTAAAAATATAAGATACCAAATACCGGTACTTAATACTTTTTATCGGGGAGGCAGGGGGGGACTAAGTTTCAGAAGGGAAAGTAATGAAATGAGTTATAGAAGAGGCCTTACGGCGACAACTTATGAAAGGCTTGATGGCAGAGTTAGCAAAAAACAAGTCAAGAAACAAAGAATATAGGGCTACATGCAAATTCATTTGCAGACTAGATGAATATTAAAATGTATTAAGCCTGCCAAAACATTGGAAAGGAGTATTAAAAACAATGCTTTCCATTTTTTTAAAAAAAAACTAACAGTAGATATGTTTGTTTCTCATATTTCCACTAACCTAGCAGATGGCATTAAATTAAAGAAATGACAGGTTCACATATGTTTGCATTTAGACTGTCATCTCTAAGCATGCAGATTCCAGTACAGACCAAAGACTTGCAAATTCAGAGGCATGCATTGGTTTGAAGGAGAAAAAAAATAGGTTTTTTTTAAAAAAGAAAGAAAGAAAAGAAAAACAGTGTTTTATCTTTGATGGATGAGAATGTCACCTTTAATGGTGCTTGTTCACAATTTCTCATCCATTACACAAAAATATATCACAGGTTCCGTTTGTGCCGTGACAGCACTTTGACATATTCTTATGTCAAATGTGTCAAAACTTGCCTAGGTTCCTTGTATCATACTTACTGTTTTTCACCTTGATTAAGACATAAGGCCCAGTCTTAAATACATTCAGAAATAACCTCCAGCCCATTCAGTGGACATTGTTCCCAAAGAAGCACACACATAATTCATTCTTTGAATAGCTTCCTCCAACCTCGAATTGTGAAGGGCTTAATTTCTGAGGAAAGGGTGAATAGGGTTAGGATGTTAAATAGTTTCAATTGGGGCTAGGTGTGTGCCTTATTCTGCAAAGTAATTCCTATTTAACTTGGAAAAATATTTCATTTCGAACAAGAGGTAGCTAAGTTCAAATGAAATTCAGGGCAGTTTGCTCCAAATAAATGTACACAGTACAATGCTCCAACTACCACAGCAAATGATTTTTACCAAACTATCAGTAGAATCGGTAGATAAGAGGCAGAACAGCAATTCACCAGCTTGCCTGCCCCACACTCACACACGCACTGCCTTACACACCACACAGAGCAAAAGATGCCAGTTTTCTTTTTTTTAAAAAAAAAACCCTTTTCTGTGTTCTTTTGGAAATTCACAATGAAAACAACCTGCTTTGCAACCCTCAAGAATCTAGCTAACAAAAGAACTCCGGGCTTCCGTCCTTCCTTAGCCCGGCCACCTCCAAACAAAGCGCCATAAATTCATAAATAGACGTTGTACTCGGGCTCAACAGAGGGAAACTTGCACCTGTCTTTCTTGACACAACACACCTGTCCGACACTGCCCATGCGCACTTAGAGCCGAGCGCCCCTTGTACAGTTTCAATGCTTGGGAGCTTTGTCAGGCGGAGCCAGAGACAAGCGCACGAACAGTTCCCCCGCTTCTCCCGTCCGCCCTTGTTAGAAGAGGCCACCGGGGGCTGTTAACAACAACAGCTTTATAGCCCAAACCGATGTTCACTCGCCGTTTTACAACCGGTTCTCCCTCCTCTCCTTCCCTCTCACACCCTTCGCTCGCCCGCCGAAGGCCCTTAGAAGGGAGAGCAAGTTTTTCAGTCTAGCCGGCACTTGGACTGGCAACTTTTGCACTGCGCGCTGAAAGTTTAGTGCGCGCACGGGAGAGAGACGTAGAGCAGCTCTTCCCGTGGGCACCAGAGCTGGGAAGGACAGTCGTCTCTGGAAAGGCGGGAGGGGGGGGGCGTGGAGAGAGAAAGAGAGGGAGAGGGTCTATCTTCGTCGTATTGATTTTGTGCACAAAGTGGACATAATCTCACAAATTAATCTAAAGCTTTTGTAGGGGGGAGGTGGAACCCCGGTAGTCCCATCATTCCGCTTCTGGTGGCAAGGACCCCCCCCCCTTCATCTAACTGCAGCATTAGAATGAGTGCAGGCGTTCTGCTCTCTCCTGCTAAGTCTGCAGCCCCTCGCTTCAGGTCAGTGGCACAACTCTGGCAGGAACTGGCTGTAAATCGGGAGACCCCGAGGTACCACCACCCCCTTTCCCGTTCGGTATTAAATCGTTTACAGAAATAAGAAGAATCCCGAAGAGTGGGATCCTTGGCGTCGATAGGGAGTCGGGACTCGGGTCAATCCCACCGAAGACTGCGCGGCTCATGCTAAACCTGGCCTCAGTCTGGATCCACAACAATGCGCGCACCCCCGCAGACGGGGCAAAGTGGGGCAAGCGGGACAGCCGCTACACAAACCGCAAACAATTCTAATTAATGGGGGACACGGCGCACGCCTCAGTCAGCAGTCTTCCTTGGGATAAAGCAGTCCCAATCTCTACTAGCGATCTCACTGCCCCCACCCCTACCCCCCACCATCACATACATATTTATTGGATCCAGAATAAACTCTCTATGGGTTCAGGGGAAAGGGGCTTTCATAGAAAAGTGACGGAGTATAACCAAACCCAAAAACCTGGCCTCAAAACTTCCCGTGCGTCCCGCCACCCATTCTCCCTAAACAGCTTCTTTCCGAAACTCTTCTCCTAGCCCTTGGGTAGACCAAAAAAGAGAGAGTGTTCAAATACGCCCGCTTTATCTGACTGGTGCGTGTGGTTTCTAAACTGCTCTCCATCGCTGATTTAGAGAGGGGGGGGAAGAGAGAGAGGAGAGAGGGAGGGAGGGAGGGGGGAGAGAGAGAGAGAGAGCGGAGAGAGAGAGAGAGAGAGAGAGAGAGAGAGAGAGAGAGAGAGAGAGAGAGAGAGAGAGAGAGAGAGAGAGAGAGAGAGAGAGAGAGAGAGAGAGAGAGAGAGAGAGAGAGAGAGAGAGGAGACGGGGAGAAGTAGTCAGGGACATGCAAATAATAAGCAAATCAGAGAAGACAAAAAGAAAAAGGCAGCTACACAATACGAAGAAGAAAGGCCGGAGTTGAGAAAGGACCGATTGCGGGGGGGCGGGGGGGGTTATAGAAAGGAGAGAGGTAGGAAAAATAGGAAAGAAGCGTCAGGACTACAACTAAGCTGTTTTCTCACCTTTAAACTATAATAACTATAGTAACTATAATAACACAAAGGATCAATAAAGACTGGGGAGAAGAGAAAAGGAAGAAGAAAGACAGTCTCAGGAGAGGGTCGAGAAGACATTTTTTCGCACCAACCTTGTCCTTTCACACCGACCAAACTATTGTGATGTTTCCCTTGAAGCTTCGGAATATAGACCATCTGCCGGCTGATTTTTTTTTTTTTAGTCTAACAATCTTACTCCGGCCACAAACTCAGCAGAAGGGAGAATCCGGGGAAAAGGAAATGTGGAGAGAGAAGGGAGGGTATCCAAAGACGAAAAAGGGGGAGAAAACCCCACAACTTGCTCCCCCTCCCGAAGCAGTATTTCAAACAAGCCCGTCTCAGTGTCAAGAATACCCCTTACCCCCTCCCCTTTCCCCCCCTCCCCAAAAGAGAAAGCAAGAAAAGGGAAGGGAGGAAAAAGGTACTTACTCAGTTCCAAAGGCGAAGAAACTGAGTCCCTCTCTCTCTCTCTCTCTCTGTTCCCCCCACCCTTGCTGGTTAGAGAGAGAGAGAAAGAAAAAAAAAAGAGAGAAACGCGCTCCTACAAAATGCTCAGATCGCCTTGATAATCTGGCTGCTGATGAATATTGCAACTGGACGAGGGAGGGCGAAAGCAAGAGTGCCCGCGTGCGGGAGAGAGCGAGCGAGAGAGAGGGAGGGAGGGGGTAATGAGTGGGAAAGAAAGGGTACGAGAGACAGAGAGAGAGAGAGAGAGAGAGAGAGAGAGAAAGAGGAGAGGGGAGGAGAACCAGCTCTTCTGCGGCGCTCTTCGCTCCCCGGCTGTAATTGTCTTTTCTTTCTGCAAGCAGCACAGCAGCCTCGCTGAGCTGAGGGCTCCGCACCACAACAAGATTTACTTTAAGACACAGCTGAAGGAAACAGGAAGACTACACGTCACGGTCTGAGTGACGTGCCTAGGCCCAGCGCCCAATCGGGAAGCTCCTTCGGATTCAAGGGGGATAGCGAGCGCAGAACTTGGGAGGAGTAGTTGGGGGGGGGGGGAGAGAGAGAGGAGGAGGAGGAGGAGAAACTGAATCTCTGCGTGCCCCCCCCCTCTTCGCATTCCCTCTGTCCCCTTTCTCCACCCCGCGCCTCCCCCCCTCCCAATTTGCTGATGGGAAGGAAACTTCATCACCAAATTTGGGGGAAAGATGACCTTGGCAGTTATTTGTGGTCAGTTCGGAGTTCAACTTTGCCGGATGGTTCAGTTGCTGTACGCCAACACCTGGTGGGGGTAGGGGGGTCTGTGAAAGCCCGACCCACCACCACCACTACCACCACCACCAACAACAACAAATAAACTGGCCGAAAACACGGGAGAGGCAACCCGGCGCGCGATCTTTCTAGCATCGCGTGTGTGTCCGTCCGCCTCTCTCTGTCTCTCTGTCTCTCTGTCTCTCTGTCTCTGTCTCTCTCTCTCTCTCTCTCTGTCTCTGTCTCTGTCTCTCCCTCCCTCCCTCCCTCCCTCCCTCTCTCCCTCTCCCCTCTCTTTCTCTCTTACTCTTTCTTCTGGTGCAAACGACCCCACTTGCATACCCAGAAATAAACAGGAGTCGAACTTGACTCCAAAAGGAATTCACCCATTAAGTCTTAGATGAGCGCTTGGCCGCTATCTGCAAACAATTTGCGCTCCAGGCTGCCGCTGCCGGTTAAGAGCGAAAGGATCAGCTCCGGAGCGCAACTCGTTTCGCCCGGCAGAAAATTGCGCGTGTGAATTATGCGAGTGGGGGTCTGTTCAAGGTTTCTCTGAACTGTCCCACACCGGGAGTAAGGTTTTTAAGATAATTGGGATGTCTTCTCCCTTGAATAAATCTGATTTAAAGATCTTTTTCTTTTTCTTCTTTCCAGTGTAGTTAAAACTGGTGGATCGGACGGCGTGGTCCTGCTAGGGCTGCTGAGAGGGAGGGTGGCGCTGCGCGAAGTCAAGGTATTCTGGGCGCACGCAGGCAGCCGTCAGTGGGGTTGATCAGTAGCCCTGGCTCGCCTTATAAGAAAACCGTTCCTTTATCAACATTAAAAGGTCCCTTGAAATCATAAAAGCGTCCTTTCTTCCCGCGTGTGTCTACCTCCTCTGTAGCCCTGGATCCTTATAGCTTCAGATTCGGAAAGCTCTGAAGGGTGTAGACAACGCCAATTATCTTACTATACCTGGTCGCCTTTGCTAACAAAACCCCTTCCAAACTTTAAAGAGAAATTCGCTCTCTTCCGCACCTAAATTCAGCGTGGTTTCTCCACGACCCGCACATAACAAGTTCTACTTCTTAAGGCATGCTCGATCTTAAATTCCTCTTAAGTGCAGCTTTATTCCTGTTTATTACAAGCGCTTTAATGTGCAGAAATAATCAACTCGTCCATCTAAAGTTTAAGCAGTGGCTTTCCGCAGGTCATCAAACAAAAGCCTTAATTCCTGTTTTAAATTATTAGAAGGTGGACATTGGCCGCATCTTTCCCCAATATATCAGGAATATCAAGGAGTGCAATTCTTTTTTTTAAAAAGAAAAAAATTCTATTTATGAAGTATGATCATGCTTCACTCTTCTTTAGAAACGTTTTCTTCAACTAAGTCGTCGCTTCCTTCTTTAAAAAGATTACAAATTGTCTTTAAAAGAAAAAAAGAAGAAGGGGGAAAATGTATTTAAGAACAGACACCTCAAGCACAGAAGAAGAGCTGCTGTCCAGAAGGTGCCAGATTAAAGTACGGGGGGTTTAATCGTTGGGGAAAAGGTAAAGGGCACCGCAATGTTTTCTTTGGATTTGAACACTCATTCAAGAAGCACGCTCCTTTTTTTCTCCGTATGTAAAATATTTACAAATATAGACTTCATGCGCGTGAGTTGGGGCCTCCATTAAAAAAAAATCAAATCATGTCGAAGTAGAAGTTTATTTGGATATCTTTAATATGGTACATTTAAGGGACTTGGAGGGCGCATTCAACAGTCTGCCACACCTGAAATAAAACTCCACGTTTTAATGCCTCGCTACCATATTTCTGGCGCTATTAGGGTTGCTGTTATTATTAATTCTGCATAAGCCCCCACTCTATAAAACTTCACTCCCTTTCTTCCCTTCTTCCTCCCCCTCCCCACGCCAGCTTTAAGAAAGCTAGCCCACTGCCGAAGAGGATAGCACACTTTTAATTTCCTTTTTAGAAAAAAAGAATGGGAAGGCGATGAAAAAGAAACGTCTAAAAAGCTTCTTCGAACACCTTTAAAACAAACAAACAAATCCACGCGAACGCCAGCAAAGAGTGACCTCCACTCGGAGAAAAAGCCAAAGGCGGTCTGGTGGAAAGCGCCAGCGCGTTTCGCGCGCGCGCGTGGAAACGCGGGGAAGAGGAGAAACTGCGGGCAGCTTTTTTGGAGGCCTCGTCCTCGAGGGAGAAGGACGGTGGCGATCTGGCCCTTTCGCTCGGCTTCCAGTTCCTTCAGAGCAGAGTGGAAACGGGGAGGGGGGAGGGGACAGACTGTCCCTGGGAGGGGGCCACGCCCCTTCCTTCCTGCCACGGACTCTAGCACTGGGCATCATCCTTGGGTCTGATAAGCTGTGGCCACCCCTTCCAAAGAAATGTCCCCCCTCCCCAATCACCCCCTTTTCAGGGTTTGCTGCCCTAGACGACCGTCGTCACTGGATTTCAGCTGGACTGGCAACGGCTCTTACGAGCCATTTGCGGGAGAGTATGAGAAGGTCCATCTCTCTCCCTCCCTCCCTCTCTCTTTCTCTCTCTCTTTCTCTCTCTCTCCCCGGCCTTCTTTCGCCGCTTCCTTTTCCCTGGAGAAAACCTCCTGAATATCTGATGCGCTTCTCCCATCTGTCTCCTAATCTGTTAGGTGAGGCAGAAGAGTCAGGCGGCGTGAAGTCCTTGGTATCGGGGCAGTCCCCTCATTCCCCTTGGGAGCGATTCCCTTCCCCCTCCTCCTTATCTTTTCATAAAAGAGGAAACCAAAGATTAGTACCTCTTCAGAGGGGGGGGGGGCGTTTTCAAAGAAGGGAGGGGAGGGGAGAAGCAGAGGGAGGCGGCCAGGAGTTGGACTTTGTAAGTTCCTCTGCGGACAACTTCTGCTTTTCCCTGGCTTTCTTTTTAACCCCTTTCCTTTGGTGTCAAGAGTTGCTCCTCGCCTTTCAGCCGCCCACACGCCGCCTTCCCAGTGGGACATCCCGCTAATTTATCCCTCGCAAAGTCTTCGCCGCGCTGGTTTCTTAGAGGGTGGGGCTGACTCCTCTTAGTACGATTAGCCAAGTGAGCCCCATCGCGGAGGAGGAGCAGAGCCGCTTCCCCGCGCCCCCCCCCCCCCATCCCTAGCCCGCGCTCCGCGAAGCGGTCGGCTGCTGCGGAGAGGAATTCCCTCGCGGGAGTCCCTCCGCTGCCTTCTGACCCCTCCGAGGAGTGCGGTTTGTTTAACCGACGGCTTCAGCATTGACAAAAATGCCCGGGGAAAGTAGACAAAGCCAGGTTTGCCCGGGGCGTTTGAAATTGAGCGCTCAAAGTTTCTCGCTCTCGAAATGACCGAGTCCTCCCTTCCCAGCCATCAGCCCAAAATAAGAGGTATCCGGTAATTAAAAGCCCCCTTGTCGATAAGATCCTTGCGAGTTCTTAAGGCGCTTCGAGCAGCTGTCCGGCTCAGCGCAACTATTTCCCTTTATCATCGGGCCCCCTTCCCCAAGTCCCTGCGATGGCACCGGCACCGACTTTAGTTTTACATAGTTTACTCCTTTACAGGTAAAACTATCCTTAGATTCTCTCTCTCTCCTTCCCTCTCCCTCCCTCTCCCTCCCGCCCCTCTTTCTCTCTCTTCATTCTAGATCGCTTCAAGGACGCTCTCCTCCCCCTGAGCGAATGCAGTTTCCGATCCATTGATCCCACGTTATGGGTTAAGATTTAAGACGAAAGGTGGAAAATAGGAGGTGGCGTAAAATGACTTCCCTCTTGTCCCCATGGCAGCCCAGTTCTTGGAGTCAAGGAGAAAGGCAGCCCAGTACTAGGAAATGCTTCCCTCTAGGTTACATTTGAAGCCAGTTCCCCTGCCTTTTAGAGGTCCACAACGCAAGCTGGGCAGAGAGACTGACTGCAAAGACAATAATTCCGAGTGGAACATTTAGAAGAATTGCACCTGTTGAACTTTAAGAGGTGGGCGACATTCCAGATTAGCCAGGCTAATCTGGAATCAGGTAAAAGACTTGAACCCGGTTCCCATCTCTATGCCCACGGCTTGGGGAGAGAAGGGACGGGTGGGGGAGAGAAGGGGCGGGTGGGGGGAAAGAGAAGGGACAGGGGGGAATAGAACATTTTTTGCATGACAATAAAAGAGCCACTTGCAATTGGCTCCTAGCGGAAATCTAGCCAAGGCTGGCTTCGCCTCAGGCAACCAAACTTTCCAAAAAATCAAGACATTAACAGATGGTGGCAACCACATGGAGAGATGGTGTTGCTTAGAGAGAATCTAGTCATTTCACTCAAGCCGAGAAAAAGAGTGAATCCCAGAAGGACACCGTGTATTCTGAAGAGTTCTGCACTTGGCCCATCCTTATTCCTCTCCCTTCTGCTCCCGTTTCAGGCAGCTTCAGTTTGGGAGGAATGGAAATAACAACAACAATAGGAATTTTCGCCTGCTTCCGAAAAAGGGACGGTGGCTTGCCAACTGTTTACATGACATGAAGGGGACTCAGTGATCTTTATTTGTGCTGCTTCGAGGGCTGTCTAAATACGAATAAACGGAGGGACATATAAAAAGAGGAAAGACAATCCAAAGGCAACGGCCCCCCGTGGAAATGAATATCAAGCAACAGTGGCTTGTAAACTGGAATAACGGAATACAATCTTTCAACCCAAGGGAAAAGTTAAAAAAAAACAGTCGTCAAACCTTTGGTTTGTTAGGAAATATGAATTTGCAGGATTCAGTATAATTCCCCAAAATCTTCTCAATAGGATCCATATCTTGTAGATCATTCGGTCTGATTCATGAAGGAAGGAGTTGTGCTATAGTTTTGAAAATGATTACAAACCTTGGAAGGTTTTGGGATTGTCCAGGGAGGCTTATAATTGGGTTGGGGGGAGGATTTCTTTGGTTTTATCCCCACAACTGAAACAAAGCTGTGAAATGGGCTGGGTTGACTTCTGAGTTTCCATGGTTGAGGGTGGCTATGAATCTGGATGTTTTCCCCTCCCAATCCAATATTTTAAATATTATTTTTCACTTCTCTTCATTACTTGTAATGAGAAGACCCAAAATGACTTCCTGAAAGGGAATGGAGGGCAGTAACTAACTCCCTGGACTAAGAGAGTTAACACAGTTAACACTTACAGGAAACTTACTGAATGCAAAGGGCAGCAATTTGGAAAGATATTTGGGGAAAATATTCCATGGGTATATTCAACTATATCCAATCATTATTGCTTGCAGCTTTTTAACCCACTAGCCTTAAAAATGTTAAGACTACGAATGCCAGAATCCCAAATCAGCATGACCAGCATATATTCTGGGGATAAATCTTAAGGATATCATATTGGGGAGAAGTGATATACCAAGTCTATGAAAACATGTAAACTTCTGAAATATAAACAGGTTTTCATATCATCTCATTTGTATCTGGATCCATGTTATTTTCATCTGGACATAGTGAGCCCTACCTTTCTTAAGAATGCCCACTTACATAGATCTACTGGGATACAAAATGAAGAACTGCTAATTTTATGTAATGCTGTGTTGTATAGAGATAAGAGTGTGAACGCCTCAGTTTCACTTTGGACTTGAAACCAATTTCTGTTGCTTAATGATTAGCAACTGAATGACTTTGGTTTTAGTTCAGCATTGAGTAAAAAGCTCTTAGCCTTCAACATTCCTATCCTAGAAACTGTGCATCCTGTGGGTTTTATTTACTTATTTATTTATTTGCATCCTGCCTTTATTATTTTTTGGGAGGACGCGGTGGCTGAGTTGCTAAGATGCTGAGCTTGTTGATCAGAAAGGTCAGCAGTTTGGCGGTTCGAATCCCTAGCCCCGCGTAACGGAGTGCGCTCCCATTACTTGTCCCAGCTTCTGCCAACCTAGCAGTTCGAAAGCATGTAAAAATGCAAGTAGAAAAATAGGAACCACCTTTGGTGGGAAGGTAACAGAGTTCGGTGCACCTTGAGCATTTAGTCATGCCGGCCACATGACCATGGAGACGTCTTCGGACAGTGCTGGCTCTTTGGCTTTGAAACGGAAATGAAGCGGTGCACCCCTAGAGTTGGGAACGACTTGCACATATGTGCAAGGGGAACATTTACCTTTACTTTATTATTTTTGCAAATAACGCAAGATGGCAAACACATCCAACATATCTTTCTCCTCTTATTTTTCCCATAACAACAATCCTATGAGGTGGGCTGAGAAAGAGCGATTGACCCAAAGTCAAAGTCACCCAGCTGGCTTTCAGGGCTAAGGTAGGACTAGAATTCAAGGTCTCCCTCTTTCTACTAGTCTGGTTCCTTAACCACTAAACCAAATTGGCTCTCAGATATAAATCCCCACCCCTTTTCTCTTGGTTTAATGTCCCCTTGCTATTGTTCCTTCCTTCCTTTCTTTTTTATAAATGGCCATCTTGGTTGTGTTATTGTAATATCAAAAAAAATTGAGGGCTTTGGTAAATTCATCACAGAATATTCTCTCATGGGAGGGGCGATCTTGAGTAAAATAAGCAGATGCCCTTTATCACAGGCTAGTCTGTTTGCCATCTAGCCCAGAATGGTTTCCTGGACTCATTTTCACCACCTGCTGTCCAATCTTTTAACTGAAAGATCCCCACCATTCATCCAAGCACACGGTCTGGGCTGGAAATGGAAATTAAAAGGAAAATCCTCTCCTTTATTCCCATTTTACCCAATCTGCTTTCTCTCCAGATATACTGTATTGGGATTATTATTAAGTTCTATGTCAACCCCAGTTTGCTTCTATGCCTGAAAGAATGGGAGACATGCTTGTGGCATTTCCATTGTATGACATGTGCCCATTATATCTAAGTTTCTCTGTAATCATACATGACTTGGATTCAGAATTTTTGTTCCTGCTGTTCATATTCAGTTAATCAAATTCCTCTATATATCATTACGATGCTTTAATTGGCTGATCAGCAATTGATAAGGAGCAGTGGGAAGAACGGATTTGGAAGCCCAGCAAGTGCAAAAAGTAATAATTTTCATTCCTTATCAGAAAAAGTGTTGAATGTTTTTCAGTCCCAGGAATATGAAAATCACATTGGCTAAAAGGTACATTTGATTTGAAAATGTTGCTCTTCTGTATTTTTCTCCATCTTCTACCTTTTATACCTACCTGATGAAAACAGACTCCTAGCTTGGTTTCTAGTTCCTTAAATAGCAAAGCAAATTTTCATTGCAAAATTTTCAGTTGACCCAGAATAAAGCCCTTGTGTTCTCAATCTGGGACCTTCTTGATGGTGCAAAGTTGGGAAAAGTTCTCCTAGCTAGTAATTGCTCTATGGATGGATTTGGATGCTGGGCAAGTGGTTCATATTTATGACCGCTGCAGTGTTTCTGACAAGCAAAGTCAATAGGGAAGCCAACTTCACCTAAGGCAGGGGTGTCCAAACTTGGGAACTTTAAGACTTGTGGACTTCAACTCCCAGAATTCCCCAGCCAGCTGGCTGGGGAATTCTGGGAGTTGAAGTCCACAAGTCTTAAAGTTCCCAAGTTTGGACACCCCTGGCCTAAGGAACCTGCTACTAACTTAACAGCTGCATCAATTCACTTTACAACTGTGGCAAGAAAGGTCTTAAAATGGGGCAAAATTAACAACTGTCTCACTTAGCAACAGAAATTTGGGGATCAGCTGCGATCATAAATCAAGGACTACCGGTATATGGATTGCTTCTACCTTGAAAAAGAAGCGAAAGAAGACACACTAATATAGATACTGGATCTTCCACAAGTATCTGCATAAAATATATTGAAGCTCTGTTTCTGACTTGGCCATCAGTCTGGGCTCAAAGGACAGGAATTTGGATTAATACCAAATTCTAATTGAAGGAAGAAAGTTCTCTGCGGAAATATATTTTATTTTATTTGTAGTGCTTAATAGCATAGGTAACATGAAACAGCTTTTTAATTAGGTCTGATCTCCTTTTCTTCTCTTTTTTGTCTACCTGGTTTTATCAAGCATGGAAGATAGAGTTGTTTTATGATTAGAGTCTGGAAAGAATATGCTTAGTTTCCTGAAACAGGACTGAGTTAAATATTGTAAAGCAAGCTATCAAGTTATTATTTGTAGAGAGGTTTCTGGAGAAAAGGTCTTCAATATTTATTCTGACTGACTGGCACTGGTTTCCACATTTTGGACAAATATTCTTTCTGTATCATGTTAGATATTTTTCCCCCTTTCCATTCAATCATATCTGATTCTTGGAAACTACCTGGAAAAGTCCCTGCAGTTTTCTTGGCATGATTCTTCAATGGTTTGCCAATGCTTCCACTCTAGGGCTGAGAAAAAATGACTGGCCAAAGTCACTCAGCTGGCTTTGTGCCTATGGCAGGATTAGAACTCATGGTCTCATGATGTAAGAGGAGGCCTGGCAGAACCTGAGGGTGGACTCAAAAGAAGAATAAGCCTACAGTCTCTACGTAGCCACAAAGTCCAAGTCCTCTTGAATTCCATTGACCCTCATCTAGCGCCAAAATACTTGTATTTATAATTGCAATAAATCAGTGTACAGTAATTGCAACTTCACCTGTGGTCCTGGTCTGTTGTGAGTGATATCTGGTTTCTAGCCTGATGACTTAACAACTGCACCAAACTGGCCCTATTTTTGCTAAATAGAGGCATGTTGATATTGCAGGCAGATATTTCATTCAGTTAATTATTACAATAATTTGGGGGAGCAAGTTAAGATACTGATGTCCTTTTGGGATCTATCTTTACATAATTTAAGTGAAGGACTGTCTTCTGAACTTATGAGAACACTTAAATCGATAGATACCTATATAAATACCAATGTGGGGTAGAGTTGAAAATGCTGAAATAGGAACAGGGAGCTTCCACATCGGAGCTATTGCTGTGGAATAGGCTTTGGCATTCTGAATCCTATCTCAAACATTACAGTAATTTTAAATGCAATATTTCAAAAGATTTTAGTTCGGTCTGATTTTGGACAGGCATAAGGTAAAATCTAGTCTTGATGCCATGAGAATTCTTCAGTGCAATGGGACGTTTTGGGAAAGATGAATCCATTCTTTCTTTGCCTTATTAAGGCAAACCACTCAAACAGAGGAAGAGGCTAATTAATTAGGTGTAAATGGGATAATAGCCTCAGCAGGTGAGATGACTTTCTCTGGCTGTGGAAGCTAAACAGGGTCACGTCAGCTTAGTATTTGTATGAGGGACCATCAGATTACACCACAACAAGACATCTGGATTGGGAAGCATGAAAAACATTCCAGATGAATGCAATGGCAAACCACACCTGCACTTTTGACCACCTGCATGTTACATTCATGCACTTTAATCTTCAGGAGACAACTAGATGATATGTTCACAAACCGCAAATTTTAATGCAAATGTGATTGGTATATGAAAGACAGCCTCCATCTCCATCCCATCTATTTTAACTCAGATTGAATCAGAGATTTGGGACTTAGGCCTGGAGATATAGGTACCGACAAGTGTAAGAAAGCCACACATTATAATAAGCTTTGGGGGTACTTTTTTTAAAGATTGGAATGGAATTTGCAGGCAGATGAAGCTTGCTGAGTCTCAGATAAATACTGTAGGTACAAAGGTTTCCAAGAGAGGCTCTTTAATTCTATCTAGAAAGTAATGTGCCAGAAACTTTTGCTGTTTTGGAATTAAATGATATTTGCAGGGAAAAGGATATTGTAACATCTTCCCACAGAGCACTGTGATTGAAGAGCTTCTGATGACCTATTCTCTTTGATTAGAAGGTAGATCTGTCAATCACACCATTCCTCTTTCTCTCTTTGTAGTTCTTGGAATTGCCAAATGGTTCACAAAACCTCCTGGTAGCCCTTATTACAGTCTGGATGTCTTTATAGGGATCCAACTTCAACAGTGGAGATAAGGAATCAACTCAAGAATTAAATGTGAATGAATCCAATGCATATTTCCCAAATCCAAGCTTCTGGATTTTCTTGTCAGTTGGATTTTATGAGTTGCTTTCGATAGAGGATATTCAGAAATGACATGCTATCAGCTCGCTAATAAAAGCTAAGTAAACCTTTGCTAATGGGGCGCGTGGCTCAGTGGCTAAGATGCTGAGCTTGTTGATCAGAAAGATCGGCAGTTTGGCGGTTCGAATCCCTAGTGCTGTGTAACAGAGTGAGCTCCCTTTACTTGTCCCAGCTTCTGCCCACCTAGCAGTTTGAAAGCATGTAAAAATGCAAGTAGAAAAATAGGGATCAACCTTGGTGGGAAGGTAACAGCGTTCTGTGTGCCTTTGGCATTTAGTCATGTCAGCCACATGACCACGGAGACATCTTTGGACAGCGCTGGCTGTTCGACTTTGAAACAGAGATGAGCACCACCCCCTTAGAGTCAGGAACGACTGGCACATATGTGCGAGGGGAACCTTTACCTTAAACCTTTGCTAATGGACAGCTAAGACATAGCTCAAGAACACAAGAGCTCCAGTATGATTTTTACATAGCTTATTCCATGATATTATTGAAATGCAGGTATAACTACTTTAGACATTGAAGTCAAGTGTCTTTTAAGTTTTCAGAAAAGTCTTAGAAAAACATGTAAACTTCATATAGTGTTATTCAGAGCGGGGTAAGCCTTTAACTGCATTACCGAATTCTTCTAGATCATTTTCAGTAATTTCAGGGTAAGTCAATTAAATGATCTAGTGTCATTTTTAAAAAAAATCCTGGATTGCTTTGCACCAGGACCCTCAACATGGGATGTGAAGTAAGATAAGATCACATTTTCTTATCTCATGCCTGGGTTCATGGGAATTGAAAGAAGTCAAAACGGTGTCTGTATCCATGTGATTAAAAGCCCATCCCTCTTGTGATGCTTGTAAAGAAGGGGCAAGGTTTCATCTGCATGATTGTGGCTGGCCCCTGCCCCCCCCAATTGTGCCCTGCTTCAAAAAAGATTTCACAACATCATTTCGGATTTTGTACAGCTGTGAGCACAGCCTTAAGTCACTTTTTCAGGAGTTAGCAGGAGCCTAAAGAAAAAAGATGTTGCTCCCTTAAATTCAATGTGCCTCAATGTGACTCTGTAGTTCGTCTCCTTCTCTGGGTTATTATACTAAAGCTTGAACAAAAAGTCAGGCTGCTTTAATGAACAGCAGAAAGATTGAGTCCTGGGCACTTCTTCCAATTCATTTTCAAGCAGAGAACAACTGTAATAATTAGCTATTTAATCCAAGAATGTGTTTGTCACGCCTGTCTGCTGCTTTGTTATGGACACTATAGGTAATTTTCTCTGCTTCACACCTCTTCATTTACCTTCCATCTTTCCCTCTATACTTCCCAAGGGAAGCTCTATGTATTTATACGCTACTACTTTCATGAATTTATTGCATGAAATGGGCTCCGATTTACAAAAGCTTATGTGGTAATAAATATGTTTATCTCTAGCTGCCTATGTCTACTTTTTCCAGACTTATTGTCCCTAATGGCTTCTTTTAAACAAGTAGGAAATAAGGTATCAGGTGCGTAGAAATATACAGACAAGTGAATTGTGTACAGCCACACCAGTGGTGGGTTTCAATTTTTTTAGAACCTCTTCTGTAGGTGTGGCCTGCTTTGTGGGAGTGGCTTGCCAGCCATGTGACCGGGTGGGAGTGGCTTGCTGGCCATGTGACTGGGTGGGCGTGGCCAACTTGTAAAATGTGGTGAAACTCACTTAACAACGCTCTTGCTTAGCAACCAAAATGTTGGCTCCGGAACTCTGGCATTGAAGCACACAAGTCTTAAAGCTGTCAAGTTAAAAGACCCTTGCACCCTTAACCCTTTAGAAAAAACCCCCGAGGGGTGTTCAAACTTGACAGCTTTAAGACTTGTGGACTTCAACTCCCAGAATTCCTCCTCTCGCTCTTCATCTTGATGATGTGCAGATGGGGGAGGGAGGGAACTGGAACCGGTTCTAAACGGCACTGTAGATTTGTGGAACCTCTTCTACAGAAGAGGTTGGAACTGGCAGGAACCCACCCCTGAAACACACAGACCGAAGGAGTTTATTTCTACCATCACCTCTCTCTTCATTCCCACCCTGGTTGGCTCTTTGGATATTTAATTTTCATAATCTTCAGTCTGGGGGGAATTAATACAGCTAGAGACAAATTCCTACTTCTGGGAGAAGATGAGAATGAGTAGGATCATGAAGATTTAGTCAAAACCAGAATTTAATTTGTACAGAAATTCAGTTTTTGAACAGGGGGTCTAGACATTTTAGCTTTAAGAATTATAGTACAAATAGCAAATGGAATAAGCTAAAAATGAATAGTTAGCCAAACACCCCATTCAATCCTATAGCTTAAACAGAAACTTTCTTTAAAGATGAGCAGTGTCTTTTTTTGTTTATTAGGTAGACATGCCTTATCTCTAGAATAGTCAATAAAGTGAAACTTTGGCCAGCTATAAACTCACTGAAATGCAACCAATAAGTTTAAAATATAAAAACAAGCTTTTTACTGATAGGATTATTTTGACAGAAATGACAAAAATACCTTTTAAGGATTGTTTGGCACAAATAATGAATAGCCTTAGTATTCCTATTACAAAACATCCAGGTTAAAAATATATCCTATCACCACCGGATGATACCCAATTGTTAGCCAGCAAGATAGAACCGGATCAGACTTTCCATTTCCCAAACACACTCCAGATTTCTTAAGAGGGTCCAAAGCAGATCTGGGGATATTTATGACGTGCAGAATGGAACTGAGGAAGAAAAACTTCCACTGCCTGAGCAGAACCCAAACAGCATAACCTGGACGGTAGCTATTAATAATAAAGATAATTCCCTCCACATGTTTTACCATCTCCTCCAGGAACCTTATTGGTGTGAGTGGGGAAGAGGAGGTTCTTGAGAATGATGATTCAAGGGAGATTCAATGTGTAGGAAAAAGCAGACTCTTGCACTGGTGAAAATAGATTTGTCAAAGGAAAGGGGGTGGGAAAGAGGAAAGAGCTCATGAGAAGGGAAAGTGAACTCCCCTAATCCTATTAAACACAGTAGCGTGTTTCTGTGGACCGCAGGGAGAGATTAAGCACAGGAAAAGGGATAAGTGTTGCTTCAGTTTCACTAAACTAATGTGACAACTTGTCATTGGAAATCTTTACAGCTTGTTAGTAGATGACTAGCTGATTCAGATATGTTTTCTACCATTTCCTTTGTGTCTGGGTATGAATGCCACTTCCCCCCTCCCCCCACTTTTCCTGTCCCTTTCTTATCCGGGCTGCTTCATTTTGGCTTTCCCCCCCCTTTTTTTAATCCTTCATGTTTCCTTCAGTCAAAACATTTAACTTGCTTTAATCAATATTTTGTTTTGAAGATGTCCTCTGACCTTTGTTTGGACAAAGGTAACCTTCAAGGGCATCTCATTCATTCATTAACCTAAGTTGGATGCTGCGTTTCTTTCATGTGGTCTTAGTAAGACATGAAATGTTCATTTTTCTAAATGCTGCAGAAAGAATCAACAATGTTTATTTCATTTATTGTCCTGATGTATGTTGGCTAATGAAAGAAGGGCAGCAATAATTTAGATAAGAAAGGATTCTGGAAAAGCTGGAGACCTCTCTCTCTCCCCCCCCCTCTCCCTCCCTCCCTTCCTCCCTCTCTCTCTCTCTCTCTCTCTCTCTCTCTCTCTTTCTCTCTCTCTCTCTCTCTCTCTCTCTTACTTCTGAAAGCAGGTGAATTCTTTCTTTTTAAAGCAGATGAGGGGCTTCTTTGGAAATATTAATTATTCCCCCTTTCTCTGCTGTCAATTTCCCCTGCTTGTCCTCCACTCTCCCTCTTCTACCACCATAGGCGTTATTGTTGCATAAATGGAAAAAAACATTTTACAACATTAAAAGAAGACTGTTTACAAAAGGAAGGCCACACTGAGGTATAGAGGAAGCCTGTTTTTTAACACTGGACGCCTCTTATCTCAGGCAGCTCCAGATTGATTCCACCCGCACCCCCCCCTCCCGGAGTAATTCCTGGTCTGCCAAATGGGGTTAAGGCAGATGGACACCTTGACTTGGGTAAAAGTCTTTTAGAGAGATTTTTCTGTTTACTTGCTTTTTCTTCTGGGTTTTCTCCCCTTTCACCCATGGGATTGCCTGCAGCAGAGCCTTTTGCAGATCAGTTGCTGCCAAAAGGGTTGGCAGCCTAAGAGGAATACGCCGCATGGGAGAGGGATTTGGCTGTAGCAACAGGGGCAAATTATGTGAAGCATTAGGAAAGGACTAAGTCACACTAAAAGGCACGTGGATACATTGACTTTTCTAACTATAAATTGCACGCTGTTTGGTCTTGGTCCACCTTTTGATAGAAAGATAAAGTTGTCCAAATCTGTCAATAATTAACTGTCAGCCAATTAATAGTTCCTTCACAAGTTCCTTTCCTGAAGGGGCAGGCTCTCCGTGGGAAAATAATGGCTGGTTAGACGAGGTGTTTGGTCCTGCTACCTTTTAAAGGTATGGCTTCAGAATCATTTTCTCAGAATCATTTTCTTCCATTGGAACACACAGTTCCAATGGAAGCATTTCCTTCCAGGAACTGGAAATTCAGGGTCAGCCTTTTTAAAAAAAAATCTCCTGAAGAAATAGATTTTAAAATGCACAGATTATAGATAGATAGAAGACATGAAATTATGGGGCAGGTCTGTACAATTTATGGCCTCTTAGATCAATATGGTCCCCCCAAAATTGAGGGCAGTAAATGCAGAAAGAAAAGGAAAAGAGACATCAGTTTTGTTGGGGTGGGGGGAAGCAATTGATTAACTAATGCATCATGTTATTCTTCCTTGAGGGTGACTTTTCTTCAGTCCTGTCAAAGAAAAACCAAAATACGCATTATGGGAACATAAAGCAAAGAAGTACATTCATTCATTCATTCATTCATTCATTCATTTATTTATTTATTTATTTATTTATTTTATTTAGTTTGTCAAAACATGTATGAGATATAAGTATAAACATGGACATGAGCACATGAAATGAGTACAAATAAATAGGGAAAATAGATCAGGGATGGTAGGCATGCTGGTGCGCTTAAGCATGCCCCCCTTACAGACCTCTTAGGAATGGGGTGAGGTCCACAGTAGACAGTCTAAGGTTGAAGCTATGAGGGTTTGAGGAGGTAACAATGGAGTCAGGTAGAGCATTCCAGGCACTGACCACTCTATTGCTGAAGTTGTATTTTCTGTAACCGAGATTGGAGCGGTTTACCTTGAGTTTGTATCTATTGTTTGCCCATATATTATTGTGGTTGAAGTTGAAGTAGTCGTTGACAGGTAAGATGTTGTAGCAGACAATTTTGTGTACTATGCTTAGGTTAGACCGTAGGCGGTGTAGTTCTAAGTTGTTTAAGCCAAAAATTTCAAGCCTGGTGGCATAAGGTATTCTATTGTGAGCAGAGGAGTGGAGTACTCTTCTCATGGAATGCTAGACCCTGGAGCCGCTCAATTGTACTAATGTCTGATGTACAGTGTGGATTCCAGGTAGCTGTATTTGAGGATTGGTCTGGCAATGGTTTTGTATGCCCTAGTTAGCATTACAGTATTACCAGAGAAGAAGCTTCACAAAATTAGGTTAACAACTCCTAATGCCTTTTTGGATGGCTGCCTGCTTGCTCACAGTGAATCTAGGCAGTTTACAATATAAAAAATAAAAAACAAAAAACAAAAACTGCTCACTGCCCCCACAGAAAGTTCATGGAAAAGGAAACAGAAAAGGTAAAGAGGGAAAATTATTAAGAAACAAACTAATTAAACAAAACGTTTTTTTTTAAGATAAGGAAAATATTAAACATTAACCTCATTTGTTTCTATCCTTCTGAACCTCCTGGCAGAGTTTAAAATTTTTCACTCCATTTTTCTCCATGTTTCTAAATGTGATAAAGAAACAAAGAAATATTATAGCAAACTTAACCAACAAGCTGTGAGCCACAGGACTGGTGTCAAAACATTGCCCAACAAGAAACAAGAGGAAGGTAGTAATGTGATTGGTGGAACCTCAAGATTTACAGAGGAATAACAACTATTAGGCAGAAAACAACTACTAGAAACTTATCCCCTGTATAGAGTCCAGTAAGAACCATTGGTGCTCATTGGCCATAGAAGACAGAACATCTATTTGGGGAAGTTTAGAGGATTAGAATAAGATGGATCCTCAAGTGAAGGACAAGAGTTACAGTCTCTAAATTTGATAAATAAATAAACAAGGGTACATCCTATGCTACAGGAGTGGGTTCTAGCCGATGTTACTGCCAGTACACTCATCTGCGTGATTTGCGCACGCATGCGCAATTCAATAGAAATTGCACAGAACTAAAGAAAAAGATGGAGACAGCTGCAAACGGGGAACCAGGCCGGCATACCACTACCAGTTCAACCGAACCAGGCCAAACCGGTAGGAACCCACTTCTGCTATGCTACATAGTGAACTATGTCTTAAAAGTAAAAATGCCCTCATTCAGTTTGCCTCCTGATGATGTTATAGTCACAACCATGCATTTTTAGAAACTGGAAAGAGGCTTGACATCCTGGTCTTGGTGAATGGTTTTCAAATACCAACCTACATCTTGGTTATTTCCTTGAGATTTAACCATGCAAGTAATACCATGAATGATAGTAGTCAGGTTGGGATTTGAGGAATCACATTTAACTTCTCATTCCATCACAATGTCCACATGATGACTCTGATATTGTCACTATAACTCTGCCCCCTCTACCCTACAGGGTTGCTCCAGTGAGAATGACAAGGTAAAATGATGGTAGACACACCCAATGTTCCTTAGGTTGAAGCCCTTATAATAATATTGTAAGGTGAGGGAAGTCTTATGATATCTTTGTCCCTCTGCCTGGAATGACTAAGAGAAATGGGAAGCATTAATGTTGCTGCTCCCCTGAATCTACTACAAGTTGCAGTTGTCTCATTCAACTTCATCAGTAGAACTGCTCCCAGAATGAAGGACACTAAAGAAGAGTTGCCTGGCTGCTAAAAACCAGATGGCTTTTCACAGTAGCCAATCCCTTTTGTGCTTTCCAGGTTAAAAGAAAGACAGGGAAAAATAAAAGTACTAACATAGATCAAGTAATAGGAAAATTGTTTTAGGAAACAGAATAGTCTGGCCACAGTTTTGCCATGGATTATTCTGTCTGTTGAGAATTTCCTATAACATTACTATATATTTTTCTCTTTTTTACTTTTCATTTATTATGCACCCTCCCATGTTGCTAGAATTACTTCAAGCAGTGTACATTCCATATCATTACAAAGGTTTAAAATAATATGACTAATACTATAATCAACCCATTGTGTGAATAATACATTCACAACTATTTAAATAATAATCAATTAGTTTATTATTAATAAGTAATAATATATTTCTTCTAATCCTCTATAGAGGAACTATACCTGTTTTTGATTCCTACAGAATTCTTGGACAACAGATCTTAATGGCCTTCCTGAATCCTAACAGGCTTGGAGATGCTTTAATCCCAGGAGGAATGTTTCCTTCCTGGGATTGAGATGAGACTATTCTTCCTCAGCCAGACCTCATCCTTTCCAGGCATTGGGGCATGGTCAGGGATGGGCTTCAAAAATTGCAGCAATGGGTTCACTGCCTTGTTTCCAGGTGGATGTGGCTTTAGTGAGCGTAGCCTAGTTGGCTTCCTGCACCATGGTGGGGTGGTGTTTTGCCCTCCCCAGGCTCCAGAGGTTTTCCTTTAGCATCTGGAGAGCAAAAACTGCTTCCCCTGGGCTCCAGAGGCCCTCCAGAGGCTGGAAACAGGCCCATTTCCAGACTTCCAGAACTTCCAGTAGGCCTGTCTCCCTCCCCCACCCCCAAGCCTTCGTATGGGCCCTGCACTTAACTGGCATGATGAATGGGCATGGAGACTCCTGGAATGGTCGTTGTCAGCCAGGGGTGGATTTGGGGGTTTGCCAAATCACGGAGAATCTTCGCTAGAGGATCGCCCAAACCCATTCAAACCCCCAGCAGCCCACGCCTAGATGTGGTCTTTTCTGTTCAGCCCTGGTTTGAAATATGTATCTATCATCTACATATTGATGTTTCCGGTCCCCATGCTGGCAGATCACCTCTCCTTAACTTTATGTAACTATTAAATAGGATAGGAGAAAGAGCACAGATTTGAAGCAATCAAAATAGAAGACCTTAGGAGAAAAGCTCTTATTCTTTTACTACCAAACTGAACTATACTCAGAGGAATGAGGGTAACTATTGCAAAAAGTTTCTCCTATTCCCAAGCTCTACAAATTGTCCAGGTTTCCATGATTTTGTGGTGAGGGAAGGGACTCTTGAATTGTAATTAACATCTAGGTACTTCCACCTAGTTGGGAAATAGATAAAAAAGGACAGTTAAAGTTTTTATGGATCCCCTCTTAAGACATATTCCTTCTAGGGAAGAGGTTAGGTTATGCTCATCTCCTCTCAATCATATTTGTTTAACATAAATGTGAACAGAATGTTTTTGAAGGTGTGAAGAGAAGCAGCCTATAGACTTCCAAGAACTTCCAAAAGTACTTAGAACAATCAGCAAAAGAACACACCAAATGAATACCGGTATATTGTCTTATTGAGATGATTTTATTGGCAAAAGGATTGACATTTTTGTCAATAAAACTCCATTAAGATGTATACGTGTGACATAAATTTGTTAATAAAGTGATCCGTAAGCGTTTTATCTGTTCCCTTTTCCTTCTGCCTTCCAGCTAGGTGGCAGTACCTAGATTACATTGGCTGATTTCGAAAAGCTAAGCAGGGTTGTAGTGGGCTATTAGAGGGGAAGCGCTGGAAATCCCTGGGCTCAATTGGGAATTTGAACAAAAACAAAATCTAGAAGAAAACAATGGGAACCTATTTTAGTATTATTGTAAAAAGTCTGGCACGCCACTGTCATCTTCATGAAGACATCAGGAATCAAAATGGTATCAAAGAAGTCTTTTTCTTGCTTTGTCTTTCAATGATGCAGCTCTTCAGAGGAAAGAGATAATGAGCCCATGCAGAAAAAGCTGGAAAGGAAGGATCTCCAGAGCCTTACAGAATTTTTCTCCTCCTTTAATTGGATTAATCATACTCTAAGCTTCTACCCTTAAACATTACAAACATAATTTCTAACATAAGATAGTTGGCTTTGGATTTAGCATCATTTAACCCACAACAAAACATCTTCACATGATCAAGCTCTGGATAATATTTTATTTTATTTTATTATTTTATTATTTTATTTTATTTTATTATTTTATTTTATTTTATTATTTTATTTTATTTTATATTTTATTATTTTATTTTATTATTTTATTATTTTATTATTTTATTATTTTATTTTATTATTTATTTTATTTTATTTTATTTTATTTTATTTTATTTATTTTATTTTATTTTATTTTATTTTATTTTATTTTATTTTATTTTATTTTATTTTATTTTATTTTATTTTATTATTTTATTTTATTTTATTTTATTTTATTTTATTTTATTATTTTATTTTATTTTATTATTTTATTATTTTATTATTTTATTATTTTATTATTATTTTATTATTTTATTATTTTATTATTTTATTATTTTATTATTTTATTATTTTATTATTTTATTATTTTATTATTTTATTATTTTATTATTTTATTATTTTATTATTTTATTATTTTATTATTTTATTATTTTATTATTTTATTATTTTATTATTATTTTATTATTTTATTATTTTATTATTTTATTATTTTATTATTTTATTATTTTATTATTTTATTATTTTATTATTTTATTTTATTATTTTATTTTATTATTTTATTTTATTTTATTTTATTATTTTATTTTATTTTATTTTATTTTATTTTATTTTATTTTATTTTATTTTATTATTTTATTTTATTTTATTTTATTTTATTTTATTTTATTTTATTTTATTATTTCATTTCATTTTGTTTTTGTTTTTTATTGTATTGTATCATAGTTTTTTTTAAAAAAATATTGATTTATTTAACCAATTTATGTAGCTGCCCATAGGTGACTACAGATGGCTTACATATTTATTGTTGTTTTTGCTATTAATCTCTGTTTTTTTGCTTTAAGCTTGTTTAGAGCTATTTGGAATGAAGTGACATTGAAATGTCAGGATATCATAAATAATTAAATATTTGTTGGAAATCAAGATATTTCCAGAGGTTCGTATTTTGTTTGCCAGCATGCCAGGTTTTTTTAATTTCAGGGGAGGAAAATGGCTGCCAGAATTCTTTTTAGTCTAGAACTTAGACCATAGAATCATAGGGCTGGAAGGGACCTCAGCGGACTTCTAGTCCAAGGCAGGAGGCCTGATACCATCCTGGTCAAATGGTCATCCAGTCTATTTTAGAAAACCTCCAGTGATGGAGGACCCACAATTCTGGAAGGTAAACTATTCCATTGATTAATGGTTCTCACATGTTAATTTTTTCCCCTTACTTCTAGGTTGGATCTCCCTTTAACAAGCTTCCACCCATTACTTCTTCTCCGGCCCTCAGGTGCTTTGGAGAATAAGTTAATCCCCTCTTCTCTGTGACAAGTACTAGAAAACAGTTATCATACCCCCCTCTAATCTTTCTCTTCACTAGGCCAACTTCATTATCAGTGGACAAAGGAGGTATATGTATCTCTTTCTGTATAATACATAATGTGTGACAATTGCATTCTGTGTCTGGATTACTATTCCCCTCTTATGCTGTATTTGTGTGTATTCATATACTGGGAAGCACAGGATAGGCTGCCCTCAGGTTCAGTAATTTTAGGATATACTACTTGGAAATTTTGGGAGTTCATACTTCTTAAATTGCTGAGATCGAGAAATACTACTACAATACTACTACAACAAAAACGGAATGCACAGGTACAGTATAGGTGATACCATACTCAGTAGTAGTAACTGTGAAAGGGATCTTGGAGTCCTAGTGGACAACCATTTAAATATGAGCCAGCAGTGTGCAGCAGCTGCCAAAAAAGCCAACACAGTTCTAGGCTGCATCAACAGAGGGATAGAATCAAGATCACGTGAAGTGTTAATACCACTTTATAATGCCTTGGTAAGGCCACACTTGGAATACTGCATTCAGTTCTGGTCGCCACGATGTAAAAAAGATGTGGAGACTCTAGAAAGAGTGCAGAGAAGAGCAACAAAGATGATTAGGGGACTGGAGACTAAAACATATGAAGAACGGTTGCAGGAACTGGGTATGTTTAGCTTAAGAGAAAGAAGGACTAGGGGAGACATGATAGCATTATTCCAATATCTCAGAGGTTGCCACAAAGAAGAGGGAGTCAAACTATTCTCCAAAGCACCTGAGGGTAGAACAAGAAGCAATGGGTGGAAACTAATCAAGGAGAGAAGCAATTTAGAACTGAGGAGGAATTTCCTGACAGTGAGAACAATTAATCAGTGGAACAGCTTGCCTCCAGAAGTTGTGAATGCCCCAACACTGGAAGTCTTTAAGAAGATGTTGGATAGCTATTTGTCTGAAACGGTATAGGGTTTCCTGCCTAGGCAGGGGGTTGGACTAGAAGACCTCCAAGGTCCCTTCCAACTCTACTATTGTATTGTATTGTATTATCTGTTCAGAGTCATAGGACAAGGAGGGAGGAGGGAGGGGACCTGGAATGGAGCAGTTGTCCACATTCCAAACTGTTATCCAATGACCTCTTCCAAAAGGATGTGTGTGGGGATCCCCTCCCATTTTTGGGGTCCACCAATTTTTTCCTCAATTTTTCTTTTGGTTCCTCCTCCTCCACACACACTAAATTTAATTGTATTCCATTCAGTTTTCTGAGAGTAATCTGTCTGATTATAACAGACATAATCTGAAATCTTTTTTACATTCTTTTGGGCTAACAAATAATATAAATTAAAGATTAGAATATAGCCTGAAACTCAGCAGACACCAAAATGGGTGTCTAAGACCACATTTGGACCCATGGGTGCCATATTTTAAAAGCTAAATCTTCAATTTTGGTACTGTCTTATCACAAAAGGCTAACAAGAGTGTCATGAGGTACATTTGGAAGGACACATTGTCCAATCTTTTTTTTTCTTAGGTTAAATCTCCAAATTACCAGAATTATTAAAGTCAGGAGGGGAGCAATTACTACACAACTGAAACCCCACCTCTCTTGATGTGTATTGCAGGCATGACATAAGTAAAAAAGGGGAGGGGGACAGAGTTCTGTCACACAGCCACAGTGTCCCCCTTGACTTTCTTTGACCAGCCGCTATGGATGCCCCAATTAAGAATAGATAGAGTGATTCTATGGAGTTCTTCTAAAATCCAAATGTCCTATTTAGTTCAAGAGCAGTTGTTTTTGAATTAATCAACCATGGTTTGGAGAACAATGAATGACTCTAGCTGAAAGGCCCTGGTAGCATGGCTGTTAAGGGGAAAAAATGGTTCGTGCCCTCCCCAATCTCCTCCCGCTTCCCCATCTACTATTATTCCTTCTTGCCACTTTCTATTAACTGATGGTGACATCTTATCTCTTGCTTGAAGGGCAGGCAAACAGATTACTTTGGAGCTGATGTAAGTGACACTCGAAGGATTGGCCGGCAGCCGGTTCAGTAAGAGCAACAGCCCCCCAAGCTGCACAGTTTCTGTATGTCAACTTCATGACATGCCCTGAATCCTTGATTTAATCTTGAACTGTCCTGTTACCCATAACAGTTGGCAATATTTCACTGTAAGTCATTTGATGATGTGTAGAAATCTAAGCACATCAGTCACTCTCTTCTCTGCATTGTTGTTTTCAATCATTCCCAAAGCCCTTTTAATTTGCAAAGTGCTCTTCAGTTGTTTGGGTTGCCCACCAGTTGCTGACAGCAGCATCTGGCTGACCTTGGGTGGTCCTGAAGAAGATAAGAGGGGTCACAGCTAGCTAGGACATGGATGATAGGCCACCAGGAAATCCAGAGCTGTAGGCCAGACAGGCCTGTGTTGCCAAGAAAACCACAAGGACACGTGCAGAGTTCAGCTCAAGGGATTCTCATTAGAGCAATTAAAGAGAAATTGAGAGAGAGAAGGAGATAGGGAAGCTAAGGTTTCCACTGATTCTTTCTGACATGTTAAGTTGGTCACTCTATAACATTCAGAGAACAGCAGATTTTTTAAATTGCTTTTACTGTTTAAAAAATAATTGCTTGCAGGAGAAGAGCAGAACCAGGGGAGGAGTTAAAGGAAGGATAGGTCTCGAATCCCTATATAGCCACAAGTAAAGTCCAACCCCTCCCAATTCAGTTCACCCTTATCTAACTCCAAGCAAGTGATAACTGTTAGTTGAGAAGATTCCTGCACATAGATTTTTTAAAGCAATAAATCAATTCAATTGGACCTTCACGTATGAACCTAACTTTTCATGCTTGACATAGCTGCTCCTATTCTTGCTTTACATAGTGCTCCTATTCTTGCTCCTATATATTTGAGCTTAAGAGGTCTGTGCTCAAGTATGGCTGAAACCACTGCAACCAGTGGTGATACCAACAAATCATTGCCTGATTCGTTCATTTATAAAGCAGAGTAACTCTGACTCAAGACCATTTTGTGCCTGAAGTCAATGGGCCATTCTTACTCCTAGGGCATAATCCTTGCACAGATGAAAGTTTGGAAAAACACAATGTTTTTGAAAAGTAGAGAATGTGAGAGGGATTCCATACTGGGATATTGGACAGAAATAAAATTGATCCATGGGACAGAATAGACATTTGTGGAAGAAAGCAGGTTAACTGTTCTAAATCCTCCAGCTAAGAAATGTGAATTATCCTTCCCACATAAAGATCATCCTTGAAATAACCATTGGCTGTCTATAGGGACATGAAAGAAACAATTTATCTCATTAATCAGATCTTTGTCATTTTCAAGGAGTATTATCCAGAAATAATTGAAGAGGGCAATGTACATTATAGTAATATAATAAATGACGTTACATCAGCAGGAACTCGACTTCTACTTCTGTAGTTTTCCATTCCCACCCACTGTGCAGTATTGCTATATTTAGTTGTTTTCCACAGTGCACCCAAAAGCAGCAATCTGAGGGTTTTTTTTTGTATGTTTGTGTGTTTTAACAGCAAGTAAAATAATAGAGATAAGGCTGCAAGGATTTTCCGTGAAACCTGAAAACATGCTTTTGCTGATTACTTTCCCAATTTATTATTTAATTTGCATTCTGCTGTTGGACTGTAACTTAATTCATTTCTTAAAAAGCCTATTTTTTATTTGCAATGAAATTGAGAAGATGAACTTGCAAATTAGTATTTTGGAAATTTACTAGAGGAGATTTTGACTGCTAAATTACTCCTATAACGTTCTCAGTTTTGGCACTGTTTCTCAGCAAAAGAAATTATCCCTCCATCCACTGTTCTGGGATAAACGGATATCTACATTTTGTAAGTGAGCTTCTAGTTTAAACTCTGCATGTTATAAGAAAAAAAGGCTAAGGTTGAGATTATGAACAGATAGGTTCTGTTTGCCTATTTGAAAGAGGTCAGGATACAGAGTTCACTGACATAATTCTGCTTTCCACATTCAGATCTATGAATAAGTTGAATTTCTAGTGCTTAGCTATGGTGGCTCCTGCAAAGAATTGCGAACTGTAATTTTGTAAAGAGCTTGGAAATGCATGTTGCTGATTTTCTTTATCCTGTACTATTCTTCTATATCTCATTAATCTTGTATATGATGGCTTTCTAGCCTGATACTGGAACTGGTATAACTAATGATTACTTTGAAATGAACTTATTGATAGAAAGACTTGTATTTTGCTTTCCTTTCAATCCTAAATCCTATAGGCTGTGAGGATGATGAGAACTATTTGTTAAAGATCTTTAACACACATTCCTGAATTTTAGAGCTCAGGGGTTCCTGGGGAGAAGTAAGAATTTTCAACAGCAAGAGATTCTCAAAGGTTTATAGTGTATACAACTGTCCTCTTGCTGTTATTTGCTGGAAATAAGAACACAGTCCCTGATCTGGCCTGAGAGCTTTGTGTGCAGTAAGAAGCTTTAAACCTGTTCCCTGATTGCTTGCATCCTTAAATTGTTCTTAGGGATTTTACAAAAGAGGGAAAGGGCTCCATAATGGAAAGGGCTCCATAATGGAAACTGCAAGATACAGTTTTTTTAAAAAAGACACCAAGATGCAGACACAGAGCTTCCATTTCAGACCCAAAAGTGCTTTTCAAAAGGCAAGTGGACTTTCTTGGTTTTTTTCTTTGAAAACCTTTCGCTGTCATCGAAGAAGGTTGTTCAGTTCACTTAAGAACTGAAGAAGCTTCTAGGATGAGATGTGAAATATTTTCAAAGAAACTCCCCGCCCCTCCAGAGAAAGTCCAATTGGCTTTTGAAAAACATCTTTGGGACAACCATGACCTGGATGATTGAGAATCTCCATAGACACTTCCATTTCAGTGTTACAGCTACTTCAAAAATAATAGTTTACGCTTATGAAAATAGATATGGGTATAACCCTTGAAACTTGGGAGACAGGGACTGACCATGGAGAAGTTTAAAAAAAAAAGTTAAGATGGCGGCTCTGATTGTGTGATTGAAACTCTGCCCTCTTTGATGTGGCAGGGTTTATCATGTTAGGATAAGAATGCAAAGTTGATTTTTTATGACTTAGGAATATTGGTGATATTCTTTGTTTTTAAGAAAACTATATTAAACGTCTCTCAGTGTTTACTGTCCTGCTTTCATAATGTCTCCCACCTCAAAATGACAGAAGATCATGGCATTGGTTTTTGGTGACTGTGGCCTCTGGGGCCACAGAAAAGAAACATAGTTGCTCATTCCTATCCAAAAGTTTTGAGTAGCTTCCAAGTTTTATCTTTGCCTCATGGTTACTGTTGGTCACCCCCATCCAGGGGTTATATGTAGAGCTTGTCTATTATATTATAAGGCATCACATTTCTTCCAAGAGTGATCAGCGTAAGAAGGAACTATCAAATATACAGTACTGGTATGGCTGTATAGTTTATTAGCTATGGCACTGATGCAATTTATTTCCATGGTATAGACAACCATGTTTGGTATATTGAATATTTGTTCTTCAGCTATCGCTATCTCTGTTTCACATAATGCCAATACATTCAAAGCACGTATTGCTGTTAATCATAGCTACACAAAGTGGAACTTTAGAATCCTAAACTCTGTTAAGCCTGGGATCTAATGGAATAGCTAAAAGAGAACCCACAATATGACAGGGAAGAGTTTTCCAAAGTTGCAATGCATTTGTTCATTCAAAATCTGATGAGTGGTCCATTTTGTATTCTATAGCTGAAACCCTTTCATTTGGTGCTTCAGGGGTCAAGCTCTGTGCAACTGCTGTTATTCAGGATACTTGGCTTTTGCTTTTGTTGTTTGTATGGCATCGTCAGCATACTTAGTCCATTTAGTGGTTGCCTGTCTTCTCTGTGCTTGTTTTCTAGAATAAGTCATAGATCAAAACTGCTTGTTTCCCATTACTAGTGTTCCTGTACCCAGACAAGGAGTTGTTTCTATGTTTGAACAAACTATATGGGTGGGAAATGTCTGAAACTTGAGAATACACAACTACACACTAAATTGTAGCTTGGTGGTGCAACATATGGAGAAACATCATCCATAGCTTGATGTTCCTAATTCTGAGCTTATAGCTTTTGACAATCTTTTGATCAAACTGAGCCAAATAGTTTAGGATGCTCTTCATCATGGGCTTCATTACCATTATTTGACAGGCAAGTAGCCAATTAGAGAAAGCACAAGCTATACATCCTATATACGTGTGTGTGTGTGTGTGTGTGTGTGTGTGTATTACCCCAATGTTTTGTTGACTCTGGAAAATTGTTTATGAAAACTGGAACCCCACCCCCATTTTGTAATATGGACAAAGAAACATGAGTGCCAAACAGCATTTATTTCTCTTTGTGAAAACAAAATGGTATGAAATCTTTGAGAAAGTGTAGAAAATTTCAAGGCATATTCTTTGTAATCTGTTTTTAAGGTGTAAAAATATTTCTGTTTTTTACTTAGAAATATAATAAAATTTAGAAAATAATTATAGCAGTATCAGGGGACAATGGATGCTGGATTTTGTTGAAATCAACACAGCCCAGCCCCCCCCCCCAAGCCTTGTTCTTTTGGTTAGGGCAGTCACTTGTACAAACCAGTTTTGAGTGTTTCCAGTATTATATCTATTGTGTAGATATTCAGGATCAGGACTGGTGTGGCATGTAAAATGATAGAGCAAGCACAAGTCTAATCTTTTGCTAGCAAGGGACCAGGAGTTAACTAGATTAAAAAGATGGTAATGCATTCTACAATTTTACCCATAGAGTAAAGATTTGCAAACAAGCATATTGTGACAAATAAGATTGCACAATGGTGCGTGTAAGTATAAGAGCATCATATTATATGAATGAGAAGGTATATTGGCAACTGTTGTCCTTTCAAAAATATCTTTAACAGCTCTGTAAACATCAGCTTTACTAATCGGAGCAACAGATGATTGATGGATGGGTGATGCATGATCTAGTTTACAGGTTTTTTTTTTAAAAAAAGGTTCATTTTGCTTACATGCTGTACATTGAATTAGTTATGAGTGTCTAGAAGAGAAAGTGATGAGCCATTGTTCCTGTAAAATTATAATGACAGCCTTGCTAACTACTGTATATTTATTATGCGAGAAAAGAAATGTCTAGTAAAATTCAGCATAGGTTAATAACACCCATAGTCTCTCTTTTCTACTATCTTGAATAGACCTCCAACTGACTTTTACTGGATTATTAGCGTTAATTGCATCAATTGCAATATAATTGATTCTTAAATACTATGTAGAAACCTCAAACAATTATGGAAAAACAAAAGTCATCTAGACATCTCAGATTTAGAATTCCTGCACATTTAATTTCTGATAATCACCAGTCAGTTTGGATGTTAAGATTGTAGGGTCTCTTGTTTTCTTTCAGATAGGTTTTGACAGAATTGATAGTTTTACAACATTTAACACATTGTACGTGAAAATAATATGTAGTTTGTAAAAAGGTAAAGTAATTTCATTTCTTAAATGTGTGATGGATTACCTGAACACCTCCATTGAAATTTACCATAGATAACATATACAGGTATACTCTTCCTGTCAATCATATGTGGATGATCTGTGGGAAAGCGTGGGGTTTGCCCACAGTATATGGAAGCAATTATTTCATGGTAATGTGAGCTGAAAGAGTCTGCTTTTATGGCACTTATGGTTTTCAATATGGAGATGACAACCCTTGCCAATCAAGATTCTCATCTCAGTATTAGATGGGTGATTCCATCTCATCACTGTATGATGTGAGGATGGCCTTTTTACACCGAAACAAAGTAATACCCCTTACGATTGATATAGATGGCCAAGGTCTCTAACTGCAGGACCCGTGAAAGAGAAATCCTGAAAGTTACCTACACTTCATCCATAATTAATAGGTGGGAATAACATTTTTTCTATATTGCTTAATTATTGAGATAATATACAGATAATTCCTAAGGGTTTAAAAAGGAAAAAAAATGGATCAACAAACAGGAAAATTGCTTTGGATTTGAGAAAATTAATATTTGAATTTGTTGATAAGTCCAGATGAATAAAGCAAGAAAGTCCCCATTTGGGAAGCGCTATAATTCAGTGGTGGATCACATCCTTTGCATGCAAACATGATTTTTTAAAATTATTTTTTCCCTTCTACACCTTACAATCATTATAACAACATTGTTATGTCATCATATCTGTACATGTATATTATATTTCGCTTCTATATTTACACCCCTTTATACAAAGTTCCATATATATTTATATATATTGTATTTTCGGCTTAATTAATTTTATTCTTGTTTTGCAGCCATTTGTACCAATTGTTCCAAATTTCATAATATTCCGACTCTTCTTTATCTTTTAATTTCAGTGTTAATTTGTCCATCTCTGCAGAATCCAAAGTTTTTTTTTTATCACTAATTCATCCGAGGGGGCATTATTTTGTTTCCAGCATTGGGCAAATGCTATTCTAGCTGTAGTTGCAGATGTGTTAATATGTACTTAATTTTCTTTGTATATTTCCCATTGATTATTCCCAGCAGAAAGATTTTGGGTTTGTATTTTATCTGTTCTCCTATAATTTCTTGCACCCATTTCCAAATTTTTGTCCAATTTTTTTGTGTTTCCGGGCAGGTCCACCATATGTGATAAAAAGTCCCTCGTACTTTTTTACACTTCCAGCAGGTCGGCTTCATGTTTGGGTACATTTTAGCCAATCTTGTTGGTGATAGATGCCAACGATAAAACATTTTGTACATATTTTCTTTAAGTGCTGCTGATCGTGTTAGTTTATAATTTATGTTCCAAATTCTTTCCCAATCCACTAGATCTATGTTGTAACCAAAGTTTTTGGCCCACGCTATCATGCAACCTTTAACTTTTTCTTCTTCTAATGTTACTTCTAATAAATATTTGTAAATTTTCGTTATGAGATTATTTTCCAGGCCAATTAAAATGTTATCTATTTGTTGTAATTCTGTGTATATTCCATATTCTTTTACATCTTTTTTGTATCTCGATTGTAGTTGGAGACTTTTTATATCTTCTATGTCTTATATTTTATAGCACAAGTGCATAAAATGCAAGAAACTCCAAAGAATTACAAAAAAAAAAAATCCTTAAAGTTAAAGTTGTGGCTTCCAGAATCCTTCCCAAGGCTGCTAGCAAATGGCATTTTTAAATGTGATAGAAAAGAAAACTTCTGAACTATGTGGGCAGTTGCTTATATTTATAGCTTTGATTCAATTTAAATGAAACAGAATCAAATTTAGGTTTTGATGTGCCTGCATGCATCTCTTTGTTTTTCCTTTGGCTCTGTTTTTGGGAATGTCATTCCTCTGCCATTCATTACAACATCCATCTCTGCTTTCCCTACGTAGATAAAATGTGCCCAGTGGGACAGAGTTCTGAGCTGGTATAAGGCAGCTCCCTACTTACACAAAAGCAAAAAAAGTACATATTTACTGTTTTTTCTACTCCTTTATTCTTTTTTTGGTGATTTCTATTTTGTTGTTTTTTTTAAAAAATATTGCACTGTGGAAAGAAATGGAGGATGCTCAGAGTTCTGGCTTGGAGTGACACGTAAGTCCTCAATTTAAAAAGCACACCTTTCAGAATCTCTACTTTTGAAAGATTACGAAACCCCTGTGCAAAGTCTCATTTGCTTGACTTGCTCCTCAACTTTGTAGCTACCTTCAACTGGAGTTTGAGAGACCCATGCTATGCTTTGTGTTAGGATTGTGTTACAGGCCAATTTATTTTTTGTCTGTCATGCATGTGTTATATGCAACAGCATAGGACTAAATTTAACACTGGTCCCACACTTGTTTCATTTAACAAGCTGATTCCAGGTGCTAATAGACAGAAGAACCTTACATGTATCAAAACATGCCTTCTATTTCAGTAAGCAATTGGTGAAAACTAACTGGGTGGAACAACATTATATTTTTGTTTGGGATATTAGCTTGTTTTTTTTTTTGGTTAAAATGGCACAACTTAATTTATAACACTTAAACATGCTGTAAAACCACCTGCCATCAAATGATTTCCCTAGGGAAAAATTAAATGCTTAGAGCCTTCAATTATTCAAAAACTACAACTAAGGGCATCATCCACCTTGTCCTTCTGCTCGCCTTAAGTGTTCAATAAATCATAACATCCTGTTCATCATGCCATCAGTTAAGGCAAGAGAAGTCACTATGAAAATATATATTTTAAAAAATCAAAGGCTAGAGCTGGTTCCAAGTTTTTGATTGCATGAAGTACCAATCCCAGTCCTTCAAGTTCTTCAAGGAAAGCTCTCTTTCGCCCCATTCCAATGACTTCCTGCTCAAATGGAATGGGGAGGAAATGAACATTCAACTCAAGGAAGTGTCCACCCTTTTCCAGTCGTGTGCCTAATTTATCAGGGGCAATTCTGGCACTCCAAAGCTTGTTTTGGCTCCTGTTCTATGCCTAATGAGGAAGTATCAAAATACTTATAACACGCTGTGTTAGAACTTCAAAGGCTTCCATCCCTAGAGAGGATTTCAATCATTAAAAAAAGGAAAGGAAAATCCTATGACATTGGTGTTACAATGAGCAATGAGCAGCCGAGAAAGGAATTTGTTAGCAAGGGTTAGCAAAGGTGTGTTGCATCAACATCTTGATCACTTGATTTTAATTTAAATATTTGACTATTTTTGACTAGCCATACATCAATGTACATTTACATTTTGCTGCAGAAGAAAATATCAACAAAAATACCCTGAACACCAATAAATTTACTAGAATACAACTTTTATTGATTCATGCCCATTTCATTCATTCATCTGATGAAGGTGAGTATCATTCAATTCATGAAATATATATCAGACTGTTAGGTTACTTTACTTGTTTATCCTTTTCCTCTCTTTTTGCAGCTTTTGCTTCGTTGTGTTTCATTTCCAAATTCAGACTGCTCTTTTAGATGCTGGTAGCTTTACAAATGGTATGAGATTTAATTTCAGCATGAATTGCCTTCATGGTATGGAGAAGAGCAACATGGCTTCTTAAATTCAGTTGCTTTATTTTTTATTTCTGTCTCCCCATGTATATTTAGTCTATACACTGCTATGGAAGTTGGAACCTTGTCTGTAAAAGATATATACAGTTATATCTATTTGCTTTAGGCTTTATAATATCTTTATAATATCTTTATATTTAAAAAAAATATATCACTTTCTCTTTTTCCTTCTCTTTGCAGGGCAGACAGTGAAAAGGCAATGTCTCCCTTGTAAAACATCTCTTATAATGCAGATAATTTTAGTCCTTGTCATTGTACAGCACAGCAGAAGATAGCTGCATATGAACCACTTCATCTGTGTCTTTTCTGCAATGTCCTTTTCTGTCATGTCAATCATGGCAGTTTGCAAAACCTAAATAAAAACAAACCTTTAGGGGATTGCTGAAAGCTACAGTGGTTGCCACCTGCTTATGTTCCTAATGATATAGAGTTCATTTTAGGTCTGCCATTTATTCAGTATGTTCACCAAATCTTGTTTCCAAAGCTAAGTGAAAAGTGGTAGGAGTTGTCCTGGTGCATTTGTACCTGTTTGGTCTTTAAGAGATATTTATACCTTTTGAAAAGACCCAGAAGAGACCTTGCACCTTTCTGAAACTTTGCTTCACAAACTTTATAGTACATGTGTGCTTTTTAAAAATCAAATATAAGGAAGGCAAGCTTCAAAGTTTGGGCTGTTAAGAAGCAAAATAGAAAGATTATTGATACTTTTGGTATAGAGAAGACTTTCAAGCATACCATGGATAACTAAGAAAACATCAGATAAATCAATTCATAGTTCTCAATCAAGGTACACATGACCTGGTTCAAATTATGCTAGTTCATAATGCTGGGAAATGTAGAAGGAAAGTGAAGAAGTTGACAACCATTTGTTGTTGTTGTTGTTGTTGTTGTTGTTGTTGTTGTTATAAAATCTATTACAATAATACTTTAAAAAGAGAAAAAAGAAATAGAAGAGAAAAACAAGAATATAATAATGAAAGAGGAAAGAAACATATAAAGAAGTAACTTCCAACTGTCATCACAAGAAAGAAGAAACATTTATCTCTTCATCCCATATCCCAACATTTATTTATAAACAAATCCATAAAAACATTTTTAAAATCTTGATCTTAGCAGAAAGCCTGTAAAGCATTGCCAGAGATAACAACCTATCATGATTTAACCTTGATCAAATAAGCCAACTTTATATTCTTCCCTTTTACGTCTAGCAGTCTTAATCTTTAGTTCATTAAAATATTGTTTTAGGATTTGATTTCTCTTAATTTATTTTTTGTCCCATCACACAGAGTTCTTTGTTGTAACAAACCTCTTTTGTAAATCCATAGGAAAGAGTTTTCCAGGTCACCTTTTTGGTTTATCATTTGTATTTATTCTTTATATTTTAAAACCTCATACAGTTTTCTTTATAGATAGAGCAAAAGGTCTTTTTAAGTCATTCTCTTGTTTTGTCTATTGTAAATCTACTTTTGATGCCATTTCCATTCTGTTAGCTAAAATTTGTTCTATATCTGTCATTTTCTCAATAATATATTCTGGGCATAGCCCAGAAACAAATATAATTAATGGTATTACACATACTGTAACTGCTACTTTTTGATTCCATTCTTCAATAATCTACTTCAGTATTTTCTTTATTAGAATGCTTTACAAGAGAGTGTTAAACTCAATTTCATTGGGGAGCCCGGATGGGTGTGGCCAGCTCTACATCACTCATGTTGGGGGCACCTGTGGTGCCCAAGTGTTAGGGCAATAAATTTTTCTTTCATTCAGGATTAAATACAGACTTACCCAGAATTTTCAGAATTACCTGTCTAGGTCTCTAATACTCTTGAAGTATTTTATGAGCAATTTTTGAAAGTGATTAAGAAATGTGGTTTTCCAAGTTAGTATCCTTTAAACACCTCCTCCATGATTGCAAGTAAACTGGCTAATCCCATCATCTCCTGGCACTCAAACTCACAGGAAATATGTGTCCTATGGTCTCCTTTCAAGGAGCAGCCATCTAGAACACATGTGAATGATCATTTGTAAAATCCACCAGTTTTTCAAACACTCAAACACTGCATCAGAAATTTCAAATTCAAAAGCTTTGCTTGCCCTTTGAACAAAATATCACTCACAACTGACAATCTTAAGCAATCCAACCTAGTTCATGTTTATAATCTAGTTCAGCTCTATGGAGTTTCTTTAAATAAACATTAGTAAATCTAGTGTCACTGCAGACTTTTGGCATATTTCATTCTATTTCTTTAAAGAAAAACATTGGATTATAAATAATTTCTTCTCAATACATGTTAGTCTTGTCTGAAAGGAAGGATTAGGGCTGGGCTCTCTGCTGAGAGATAAGTAAAATTTTTAAAAAATGATAAAATAAAATAAAATAAATAAAATAAAATTTCACATAAAAAAGAAAGAGGCTTTGATTGCTTGAGTTTGGGCCCTTTCAGTTTTTTGATCCACTTGCAGATACTCCTGGTCTAGGCTCAAAGCCTGTTAGGACTGCTATACATATCAACTGTTACCAATTTTGGGAGCATTGTGTCATTTCAATCAGTTCAGTGATTGGCTAGAAACCAAATAGCAAACCCACTAAATTGTTTTTTTAATAGAGTGCTGTTCTTATTTTTCAATATCTGTGAATACTGCTGAGAATACAGATCTGTATTCTCAGCAATAGTAAAGCAACAGTGAAAAAAAGTAAAGCAATCCACATCACCCCCTTTTTTTCTGTCTTAAAAAATCCCAAACCTCTCTGGAATAGGACTTTCTGCAAGCTAATATTTACTAAGCAAATCCTGTCTTTTCCTGCCAACTGCACATGCATGTGGGTTTGGCATCTGCACTACATTCACCACCCAAGATGTAACAATGTCACTAAATTCATTTCACTCCTCAGCCCACTTCCAATGAGCTGATGAGAAGTTGTCTAATGTGATTCATTCTGCCATAGTTTTCCTTGTGTCATTGCTCAATGTGCTTTGGAAAGGGCGCCCTTCCCCCATCTCATCCCACCCCACCTCCACCCCCCTTCCCATCTTTTTATCCTTGTTTCAAGAGGCAGCCATCAGCAACAAAACCACAAGGCTAGTCTTGGCTGGCTGAATGCATTCAGCAGCTGCTATATTCCAAGTTCTGGGCAAGCCACACTGCTATCCAGATTCCCACTTGTCCTGTGTCTTCTGCCTCTGTGGCATTACAGCATCTTGAACAGGAAGGACCACTAATTGACCAAGCTGGAAAAGCTGCCAGGATTTCAATACAGCCTGTTCCCAAACCCCAATGGACTGTGCTTGTCCCTTCCTCACTCTGTTTCACACCTCTGTTGGTCCAAGTCCTGTGACATCTTCCAAGTCCTCCTTGAATGCAAGTTTCTGATTTAGGATGTGGTCTGCCGTCTGCTTTTCACAGCAGGCCGCCCTTGGTTATTATTTCTCAACAAGCTAAATGTTCCAAATATGTATGTTCTTTCGGTAATTATATTGTAACAAATTAGAAAAACAGCCAAGAAATCAGGGCCTTCCAGTCTCCCCAAATCTCCAGGACATGCACATTCCCACATTGTATAAAATAGAAAACTAGATTTCTTGACTCTTCCATATTATTTTGAAAGCATCGGTGAATCTTTAGATTGTTTACATTTGTTTATACTTTTCTCTCCCCCTCCCCATTATTAAAAGAGAGACAGAAGGCTGGTTATGTTTTTCTTCCTGACTCAAGTCGAGATACCATTTCAGTTGGCTTCAGCACATTTCTTCATTGTGCTGCACTAACATGATTTGTTCAAAGAAATTGTGCTTTTGGAAGGAAAAGGTTAAAGTTTGCTACTGATATTCATCAGGAGATGGATATTTAATCTTTAATCTCTTGTTCTGGGCCCCTACTTCGGATCAACTCATTATCCCGAATAAACGATGTGTCATTCCCATTATTTATGTTTCACTGCAGCCAAAGTATCTGGACCCTGTTTGGGTAAGCACCATTCATTTCTACCCATTCAGCATTAATCTCCCTGCTAACATCTTTCCTGTCCTATGTGCTGTCCTCTATTTGCTTTTATGTTTTCCGCGGAGTGTTTATAAAAGGATAATCTTTTACAAAGCAGACAGAATTTTTTTGTGTATAAACTGCTAGGTTTGAATGCCTCATTGATACACCATCTAAACTGAAGTGTTCAGCAAGATTAGGGAATCCACTAAGCTGAACTGGGTAAAAACAAGGGAACTGCGTCTATAATGAAAAAGCAAGGCTAATTATGTCATCATCATTCAAATATAGGATACTTTTTGCACAAGGATGTGAGATAATTGAATGATAGATGATAAGCAGATTGATAGATGGTAGATAGATATAGATGATATAGATAGATAGATAGATAGATAGATAGATAGATAGATAGATAGATAGAAAGATAGATAGAGGTTGCCTTTGCTGACAGAGAAAAGGAAAAGAGGCAACAGCCATGTGCCCTCAAAATTCAGATTTGCTAGAGAGCAATTGTCAAGCTGGAATACAGCTCAAGTGATATACTTTTATATCACTGTAACTATGACCAGAAATTGTGCACTAATCTATGTAAATACATATGACGCTTGCTAGGGAGCAAAATAAAGCATTTTTTTTTAAAGAAGAGAAATTCACAGATGCATTAGCAATGCATTTTGCTTTTGCCTCCCTCCCTGCCCCCAGTTCCAATCTGTGCACTTTATGTAGCCATATCTTTGGGAACATTGAATTGTTGGGTGTTATTGACAGACATCCCCCCCTGTGCAACGCAAACACTTTTTGTTTAAAGAACACAATATGCAAGTGCTTTTCTGCCCATATTCCCCACATTTAATAGGGAAAATTCCAAAACAGACATGTGGTGATATCATTTGAATGGCATAGATCCTTAAATACATTTGTCACTTTGCATGCTTGCCAGATATTTTTCAAAGATCCACATCATCGAAAACACTCCAAATTATATCCATCATGACTCTGTCAACATGTAGCACTGTTTAGTGTTTTATTTTCATTAAACTGCACTATTGTTGTCCATCTATTATGACATAAACTAGGATTTGTGCCCTTGCATTAAAATGAAATGAATACTGAGTGAAATCATTGGGAAAATATTCAGAAAACCTCGGAATTCATTTGTGTTTGCTGAGCTCCCCTAGCACATATGAAGAAAAGGTAGTGGACTGTCATGCAGATCAGTTGTGACTCGCTTAATGTGGATATTACTTAAAGAGTTTGAAGCGACGAACGACTAGTGCGTATTTTGTTTCTGTTTGTTTCTTATGGGTTGAGATGTTCCTAATTTCTGTAGGGCATGTCATCATCCCATCTATCCCATAATCAGTCCAAGGCAGAAAGGCCTGACTCTTTTTTGCTTACAAGGAAACAGAGAGACCTTGCCCTTAGAGAAGAACTCTAGGAAATTGCTGAATGTGTTACTGCAAATTCTCGGCTACTTTACAACTTCAAAATACAGTATCCAGGTTTTATTGATTTTAAAAGTTTTACAAGGAAAAAAAAGGGGTTAAAGGTTATAGAACATTTTGACAGCTACATTGTGCGAGGGGGAGAAGCCCCCCCCAGGTCTCACAACTTTTACAAAAAATATATAGAAAATTATAAACATTTACATAGATATTAGCAGTTTTAAGTTTAACACAAAATCTTCAATATGTTTCAATCATCTTACTTTTTATCACTTCCATGAAGGTAGATTGTAACAACAATTGCAATGGTGTTTCAATTCACTTTTGTGATCTGAGTCTTCTTGTTGTCGCTCCCTCCCCCCCCCCCGTCCACTGGCAGAGTCTCTGCCCCTCCCTGCCTTGTTTCTTGTGTGGCCCCCTTTTTTTTCCTTGTAAAACTTATAAAATCAATAAAACTTACAAAACAAAAAATACAGTATCCAGGCAAATATGGGACAACTTCCAAGTCTCTTGCAAATCTGAACAAAGTGCTTGTAGTGGGAGTGTGATGGCTTTTACCTGTAGTTCTTTGCGGGGGGTGGTGGTGAAAGACTTCCATAGGTGTATGTAGGAAATTGAATGGCTGAAAAGATTTGCAGTGAGATATTGTAGCTTCTGGTTTTGTAGTGTTTGGATTCAGTTTCTGCTTGAATAGAGTGCAACCAACCAACCAACAGTTCAAAGCTTAACTGCTGTCCAGCAGCATGTTTCTAACATTTTTATGGTAGTTCCCTCTAATATAACTTACATGGATTACATTAAAACAGAAATATTTAGCATAAACAAGTATGCACAGAAACCAGAAAGATGCTGAGAAATGAAGTGTGCATTAATGAGTATTTGTCACCTCAGAGGGTGCTGTGCAGTATCAGAAGTTAGATTGCTTGTGCGGTGAAATAGTATACAAAACACAATCTTCCATACTTTACTCAGTTTGCAAATTCTATAAGCTCAAACTTAAGAGAGCACAAAAAAGAGACCGAGACAATCATTTGCATGCACAATAATTATTTCAATGAAATTATCAGTCTCATCACCTAATATAGTGGTTCTCAACCTCCCCAATGCCGGGACCCTTTAATACAGTTCCTCGTGTTGTGGTGACCCCCAACCATAAAATTATTTTCGTGGCTAACTTCATAACTGTAATTTTGCTACAGTTATGAATTGTAATGTAAATATCTGATATGCAGGATGTATTTTCATTATTACAAATTGAACATAATTAAAGCATAGTGATTAATCTGCGAATCTTGGTTTGGGAGAAGATCATCCAGGCTGGGATTTTCCAGGATAAAACAACCTCCCTGCCTGCTTCCAGCAGCAGTTCCTGGTTTATATGAGTTTCACTTTATTAAGTTTACATTTTTTACATTCCGTTCCCCCCCCCCACCCACCCACCCAGTCTTTCTTTCTTTCTTTCTTTCTTTCTTTCTTTCTTTCTTTCTTTCTTTCTTTCTTTCTTTCTTTCTTTCCATTCATCCCTCCCTTTTCTTCTTTCTTTCCATTCCCCCCTTCCTTTTCTTCCTTATTTCTTTCTTTCTTTCTTTCTTTCTTTCTTTCTTTCTTTCCATTCCTCCCTTCCTTTTCTTCTTTCTTTCTTTCTTTCTTTCTTTCTTTCTTTCTTTCTTTCTTTCTTTCTTTCCATTCCTCCTCCCTTTTCTTATTTCTTTCTTTCCATTCTTCCCTCCCTTTTCTTATTTCTTTCCATTCCTCCCTTCCTTTTATTCTTTCTTTCTTTCTTTCCATTCCTCCCTCCCTTTTCTTTTTTCTTTCTTTCCATTCCTCCCTCCCTCCCTCCCTCCCTCCCTCCCTCCCTCCCTCCCTCCCTCCCTCCCTCTCTCTCTCTTTCTTTCTTTCTTTCTTTCTTTCTTTCTTTCTTTCTTTCTTTCTTGAACACAGATTAAGAAGTTGCCCTTTAAATGGGGTTTTAAACGGAGGCTTAAGCTACATCAAACTGTGCTTCCGTCCCAAGTGGAATTTATCGGGATGGAAGGAATGGGTGGGTGGGGCCTGTCCTCCCCTCCAGCCTCTCCTTCCAGCCCTTCCCGGGGCCCAAAAAGCCTCTGAGCTCAGTTTAGCCCACAGGACATGACAGGCAGCAGGGGTGGCAAAGGCAGCATCCAGGCCCAAGGCGGCTTGAATCCTGGCATGCGCCTGCCTGGGTGAGAGCCCGTCCCGCCGGCTGAAGCTGGTGACCCGACTGCCCCGCCGGTCTCCTGCTCTCCGGGTGCTTAGAGCCCTGTGCAGACAGCTGGGCTGAAGCGGCACCACAGACCGTGCTCGCTTCAGACATCCGTCAGAGCTAAGGCTGATCCGCCACCCAGAAGAACTGTCTTCCCCTTCAGCGCCTCAGCCTTTCCCTGGTGTGGAGACCAGGCAGGGTGGCGTCTAGGTTGCGCTTAGAGCTGGAAGGAGGCTGCTTTGCCACCCGGTGCCCTTCAGGCACCTGCCGCTTCAGGATGCGCTGCTGAGCATGGGTGACGCCAGTGGAGGTGGATGGTCTTAGGCGACCCTGTGAAAGGGTTGTTCAACCCCCAAAGGGGTCACAACCCACAGGTTGAGAACCCCTGACCTAATAGATCTTCACAACTTGTTAGATATATTGGAGTGATCAGATTGGTCAATTTCATTTATGAATCATCTTTTCAAAGATTAAGTTCTTCAAATATCTCTATACTTGTATTGTATTTATAGCCAAAAGTTTAATTGTTCAATACCCACTCGCCAAATCAGAAGTAAACATCCTATGGGCCTAGGATCTCTTTGGCTGCTAAATATCTTTAATATGGCTCCCAGGCCTTTTGCAAATATTGCCAATGAATTGTAATGGAAGATAAGAGGAAAGTATAAGACACATGGGGAATGCTCATATTAATTGTATTAATTGAACTGAATTGGATTTAATGTAAACTCAAGTTTTTTGCTAACTGAAGCCAGGGTAAGCTGATGACAGCTATGAAATTGGTGCTCCCAACAGCCCAGTGGCTCAACAATAATCAGGATATCCTAATGATGGAAAATGGATTAGCCTGGAAGGGATCCAAACTGTACGTCCATGCAGGGTTGAGGTTGGAAGTTCTACAACGAAGCCATAAGGCAGAACTAGGAGGCCACTTTGGATTCCTAAAAACACTCCATCTCGTCAGGTGTCAGTTTTCATGGCCAAAGATGGAATCAGAGGTGAAAGATTACATAAAAAGCTGTGTTACTTGCGCAACAATGAAAACACTGCGGAGAAGCCCCCTGGACTACTACAACAAGTGGCCAGCCCTAACCAACCATGGGAAAAGGTTGCAATGGACTTCATCATCGAACTCCCAGACAGCAGTGGAAATAATCTGGACAATTATTGATTTGGTTTCCAAGCAGGCATACTTCATTGCTTGTTCAGGTTGCCGTCCACAAAGAAATTAGCAAAAATGTTTGTGAAACACATTTATCGCCTGCACGGACTGGCCCAAGAGGATCATTTCAGACCGTGGAGTCCAGTTCACAGCCAAGTTTTGGAGAGAGGCTCTGAGGTCCATTGGATCCGCACAAGGACTGAGCTCAGAGGTTCATCCCAGCATGAACTGTGTAGCAGAGAGGGCCAATGCGATGGTGGAACAATACATCCGGTGTTATATGGACTATCAGCAAGACAACTGGTCGGACTTGCTACCCTTTACTGAAGTGGCATACAACAACGCAGTCCATAGCAGCATGGAATTAACGGCTTTCCAAATTACCAGTGACATGGAATTTGTTCCCATGCCTGAGCTGCCTAGAGAACCTCCCCCCCCCCATGTCTCTGAATGAATGGATGGACACGCTAAAGAAAGGATGGGAAAATATGAAGAAAGCTCTAGTACAGTGGTTCTCAACCTGTGGGTCACGACCCCTTTTGGAGTCGAAAGACCTTTTCACAGGGGTCACTAAGGAGCCTCACACGGAGAGGCTAGTGAGAAGCCAGCCTGAAGGAAAGGAGCAGGTCAGGTTCTCGGCACAGTGGAAGGAGAGGTGTGTGGGAAGGGTGGGAAAAGTAGGAGCTGGAATGGAGGCAAGGAGGAGGAAAGAGAGACGTGCGCAGCACAGAGGACGCTGGGAAAGCAGCTCGCTCTGAATGATGGAGGTTGATGGGCAGAGCTACAGAAGCCAAGAGGTACCATTTCTGAAGTGTAAAATAAGGCAGGAAAAATAAAGTAAAGGAATGTGGAATGCGTGTATGCTGAGATTCCCTATTAAGACTGTTACCCATGCTTAGCAAAATACCCTCCTGGGCCAGGATCAAGGCGGAGGGGACAATGACTCTCCTCCTGCTGTCACCACTGCATAATGAGGTGAGTAACTGGGTACGCAGCGCAGGAGACTCCTCAGCGCCAGACTCAGGTCAGCGCGAGCCGCGGTCCCCTTCATGTTGGCTCAGGAAGGAGCAGAATGGGGAGCAGCAGCAGCAGCTGGTTGGGTGCAGGGAGGGAAAAGCTCCAATTCTCCTGCACTGCACAGGGCTGTCCTTGTGCAGGGCTCTGGAACTCTTCCCTCTCTGCATCCAGAGATGGCTGCTCCGGCTCTTTCCTGAGTCAACACGAAGGAGACCGACCTGAGTCTGGTGCTGAGGAGTCTCCTGAACAGCACAGCCAGCTACTCACTTCTCAGTGGCAGCAATGGAAGGAGTCACTGTCCCCACTGCCATGATCATGGCCCAGGAGGGTATTTTGCTTGCACGCACAAGAAAGAGATGAAAGAGAAAAGGGGAGAAAGAGACAGAGATAGAGAAAGAAAGAAATGAAAGAGCTGTAAGGAGAGAAAGGGAGAGAGGGAAAATGGAAACAAATTAGAGGGAGAAGGGGGAGAGGGAGAAAGAAATGAAAGAGAACTGAAGGGAGAGAATGAGAGAGAGGAAAAAGAGAGAGAAACAAATCAGGGGAAAGAAAGGAAGAGAAAAGAGAAAGAAAGAAAGAAAGAAAGAAAGAAAGAAAGAAAGAAAGAAAGAAAGAAACTAACTTTCTCAGACCTATGACGAAAGCAATGGCAAGCTAGATCTCTTTCCAAGAAAACTGCAGTTTGCCAGAAGGCACAAATTGGAAGCAAGTCTGATTTTTTAAAAAGAAAATAACAGAGATGGCAAAAAAATGCATCTGAAAATAAGATAATTTATAATTTTGGATAACGTATTATATTGTAAAACTCAAAAGAAATCAAAATATATATCCTATTGCTGTTAGTACAATCTTGCCAGCTTCTATCAACTTAAGAGTTCACTATGAAAAGATTAACAGAGAAGCAATTTCCTACAATTAATAACTTTATTTTGGATTTGCTATCGTATTCAATGAGAAGGAAAGAAAAAGAAAGAGGGAGAGGGAAGGAAAGAAAGGAAGGAAGAAGAGAGAGGGAGAAGAAAAATAGAGAAAAACAGACATGAAAGGGAGGGGGAGAGAAGAGAGAGATCCTATTCCCACAGAAAACACTGAGCCATGAAACCTTGGTAGGCATGCTTGGGGGGTGGGATGTCATGTGACTGGGTGGGAGTGATGTTGAGTTGGCCATACCCACCCAGGTTTTGTGACTCCCGGTGTAGCAACGAAAATAATTTTATGGTTGGGGATCACCGCAACATGAATAATTGTATTAAAGGGTCGCGGCATTAGGAAGGTTGAGAACCACTGCTCTAGTAGATGCGGCAGAAGCCTACAAGAAGCAAGCTGATAAACACCGCTCGCTCCAACCCCCCCTTTCGTGTGGGGGACAAAGTTTTTGTGTCTACCAAATACATAAGATTAAAAATGCCTAGCAAGAAATTTGGTCCAAAATTTCTAGGTCCATTCCCAATAATGAAGATAATTAACCCAGTTACAGTTTGACTCAGTCTACCCAGAATTCTAGGGAAAATTTAGCCAGTATTTCATTGTAGCTTGTTGCAACCAGAAATTGGGTCCAGCATAAGACCGTCCACCCAATCTCTGCCTCCTCATGTAGTGGTAGAAGGGGAAACACATTATGAAGTGTAAAAAATCGTAGACTCCAGGCTGTATAGGGGTCGCTTACAGTATTTAGTGCATTGGAAGAGTTACCCTTGTCCGAAGCTATTTGGATGAAGAGCTGGAACCTAAAAGTGGAGAAGTTAGTAAAACAATTCCATGAGAAGTTTCCTGACAAGCCAAAGAGTCCTCCTGGGGGGGAGGGGAGAGGTGGTTAATTTTGTTATATTAACTTTTATTTTATTCTCTTTTCAGGAAACGTTTTTCTTCTGAGGAGAGGCCGCCTACAGTTATATTCCTTTTAGGATCTTTGGCCTGCCACACTTTCTATTATTTTACTATGATGTTTCATTAGCGTGGAATAGGGAGGGGGTATAGTAAGGAGCAAAATGTGTTGTTGTCATAATAAAACATTCCTTTCTAGAAGCCCAAGGTCATCTTTTGTCTCCGCACCTCTGCACCTGACCAGAAATAGATGGGTGGAAATGCCAGCGTGACAGGGGACGATTGGACCATGTGATGGACTTGTGGGTGTGGGGGCAAGGTTTTGAACTTTCAACTGGGTGGAAACCCAGGAAGCTTTCAGATTCGGGTTTCCCCAGTTTGTACCAACATGTCTCTCTTATTAAATTAGAACTTTGATGAAAGCTATGCCTTGAATTCTGATTTAATTCTGGATGATATTTGGAACGCTGACATTCTGCTTGTCGGAAGCTGTCTGAGAAGGATGCAAATGGTGATCATGTGACCCCAGGACATTGCAACCTTCATAAATACTTGCTAGTTACCAAGTTATTGCACGTGTCATGGTGGCACAGTGGTTAGAGTTAGAGTGGTTAGAGGCTACAGGCTTCTTCTGCTGAGTGGGGTTGCCTGCAATTTGGGAGTTCAAATCTCACCAGGCTCAAGGTTGACTCAGTTTTCCATCCTTCCGAGGTGGGTAAAAGGAGTACCCAGATTGTTGGGGACAATATGCTGACTCTTTAAACCATTTAGAGAAGGCTATAAAGCACTGAGAAGCAATATATAAGTCTAAGTGCTATTGCTATTGAATTTTGATCATATAAAAACTGTGGGAGTGCTGTGAGGGTTTTAAGTGTGAGGACTGGTCACAAGTTACTTTTTTCAATGCCACTATGAATTCAAATGGTTGCTAAACAAATGGTTATAAGTTGAGGACTACCAAGACAGGACGAGGGAGCTCTTTGTGGCCTACCTACCATGTTTTCCCAAAAATAAGACCCTGTTTTATTTTAAATAAGTGCTTGGCCTTATTTTGGGGGTGGGGTTTTCTATTATTTTTGAGAGGCAGGAAGCGGCGAGAGTGGTCACCTCATGGCTGCTTCTATGTTATATTTTTGGGGAGGGCTTATTTAGCGCATGCATTCAAAATCCCAATTGGACTTATTATTCAGGGAGGTCTTATTTTCAGGGAAACAGGGAAACAGGGTAACAAACTGGTTGAATTAATAGCACTTATTCAGCCTCTGAATCCAATGGCCAAGTTTTAGTTAGTCACATATTATCTATTTAACTAAGTGTAGTTGGAAACATGAAATTGTCTCTTATTCAGAATTGCAAAGGTCTTTGTGAGTGTGATTGCATGTGTGATAAACATCTGTCAGGTCACCGTATATGCATCACTGCTTGTTTCTTTCTTAGGTTAAGTAGCTCTGAGTTATTGAAATTGTTAGGTTGGACTTAGGTTATTTTGATCAAGAGGGAGATCACTTCAGTAGTTATTCAATAAGATGCTAGTGATGAAACTCTTGGAAGACATTAATTGTCAATGACCCTTTAAAAGTACTTCAGCAAGACATCTTTTGGCATTCAGGTATGGATGCTGAAGTGATTGATAACATTTCACAAGAACAGGGATCTCTCACATTAATATCCTTCCATGAAATTTATGAGGACTCCTTGCCAAGCCAGGTAGCCATAAAATATTAATCAAATGTATGTGCATGTTGCTCTAATGTATACATAAAGAACCAAAGAGCATTAAGATTCCAATGGGGCCATTAAGAGGGCCATAAAAAGGAACGTCAAAAGAGAGACACTGTCAAGCTTGTCAGAATCCAGAGGTTCATTTAACTTAACATTTATCCCTATATGTTCTGTTGAGACTAGGAAGTTTACTGGATCTTGAAGAAGACAATCTGATGTAGATGGAAGTTTAGCTTCACATTTCATAATCCTGGGCGCTTGGAGTTGGCAGCTAGATTCATACACTTAGGGAGATAATGCTGCATAATAGAGAGGATGTAGTATTTTGATGATCTATATTCAAATTCTGTTGTTCTAAACCATGTTTAGCAAGTGTGTGTGGTCTATCTTTCCGTTTAATTTGCTTTGCAGAATTCTTCTGAAGGTGAAACGAGATAGTCATAAACACAGTAATCTAAAAAAGAGTAGCTTTTTCAAAATGATACAGCTGACTTTTCAAAAACATCTGTCTATGTGAAAGGCAATCATGATGGCTTTCTTTTCAGTATGCTTAAGATTCACAGGAAATATAAATATAAAGAATTACGAGTGCTTTTCAGCAAATGTTTCATGGTATGCATGGATTGTGCAAGCGAGCAAATCCCCATGCATGCATACATGGGATCCAGGAAACTCAAGCCTCGGGGTCTTCTTTCATTGGGGGTGTTACTTGGAACCCTGATAGGCAGTGTGTGAAATCACACACAGTCAGTGACGTGCGGTCACTAGAGGCAGGGGAGGCAGGGCCTCACCTCTCTTCATGGAATAATAGTATATAATATTATATACTATATATAATATTATATACATCCGTCCGGCCGCGCCCGGGAGACGCGGAGGGAGCAATGTTGTCGGCGCCTCCGGATGACGAACCAGTCGCTTGCTTTCGTCATCGGGAGGCCGACAACATTTCTGCCTCCACGTCTCCCGGGCGCCGAAGCAGTCCGGCGAGCGAGCGAGCGAGGCAGCGAGATCTTCGGTCACTCGTCCACCGGACTGCTTCCGCATCTCCCGGGCGCGGATGGACGAAGGGAGCCAGAATGGCGCCGAAGCAGTCCGGCGAGTGAGGCAGCGAGATCTTCGGTCACTCGTCCACCGGACTGTCTTGGCGCCATTCTGGCTCCCTTCGTCCATCCGCGCCCGGGAGATGCGGAAGCAGTCCGGTGGACGAGTGACCGAAGATCTCGCTGCCTCGCTCGCTCGCTCGCCGGACTGCTTCGGCGCCATTCTGGCTCCCTTCGTCCATCCGCGCCCGGGAGACATGGAGGCAGAAATGTTATCGGCCTCCCGATGACGAAAGCAAGCGACTGGTTCGTCATCTGGAGGCGCCGACAACATTTCTCCCTCCGCGTCTCCCGGGCGCGGATGGACAAAGGGAGCCAGAATGGCGCCGAAGCAGTCCGGCGAGCGAGCGAGCGAGGCAGCGAGATCTTCGGTCACTCGTCCACCGGACTGCTTCCGCATCTCCCGGGCGCGGATGGACGAAGGTAGCCAGAATGGCGCCGAAGCAGTCCGGCGAGCGAGCGAGCGAGGCAGCGAGATCTTCGGTCACTCGTCCACCGGACTGCTTCCGCATCTCCCGGGCGCGGATGGACGAAGGGAGCCAGAATGGCGCCGAAGCAGTCCGGCGAGCGAGCGAGCGAGGCAGCGAGATCTTCGGTCACTCGTCCACCGGACTGCTTCCGCATCTCCCGGGCGCGGATGGATGAAGGTAGCCAGAATGGCGCCGAAGCAGTCCGGCGAGCGAGCGAGCGACGCAGCCTGATCTTCGGTTGCTTCCAGAGCCGGAGCGGGATGGAGCAGCCATCGCCTTGGAAGTGAGTCGCGCGGACGGAGCTTTGGGGCTGAGGAGAGAGGCAGGGACGGAGGGAGTGGGGGGAGAGGAGCCGCCCCCCTCAACCCCCAGGCAATGGGGAAAGCTTTCCCGAAATGGGGGGGGTGTCGCGGGAAATAAAAAGGGCGCGCGCTGGGGGGGGACGAGGGAGGCTTTGGCGTGCCTTAGAGGCGGGCGGGCAAGCAACGAAAGGAGCAGTGAGGGCGGGCGGTGGCTGCAGGCGGCAAGGCTTGAGCGGGGTGAAAGGGACTGGTGCCGGTAGAGGAAGTAATGCTACGCCGCGGTCCCCTTAATGTTCACTCAGGAAGGCGGAGAACGAGACCACATGGTCTGCACACGTGGTCCGCACACGTGGTCCCATTCTCCGCCTTCCTGATGACGTCACCAGCCTCCCCAGCCATAACCCTCACCGCACGTCACTGCACACAGTTTGTTAAAAAAAACCACCCTCTATGGAACCGGTGCCTGGTACCCAAAAGGATGGGGAGGGGGAGCTACATTATAGGAATCACTGGAGAAATAAAAAACCTCAAAATGGCGGTCACAACCATGTGATCTAAGCACCACCCTCTTTTTACATTTCTTGCAACGTCTTAGAAAAGAGCTGGGGCTTTCATTGCGTGGTCACAATCACCATCTGGATTTTTGTCTCCTTTGTGGATGTTCCAGTATGCATACAGAAAGAATACTAGAAAAGCTGTTTCTAAGTAGGAACATTCTATGCATATTTCTTTGTACAGTTTACTTATTTCCAAAGGAATGTAACATGACAGCCTGGAACTACCCCAAGGCCCTTTTATGGGTTCCAGGGAACCATCCTTAATCATATTTATAAAAAACTGAAGGGATAATTTCCTATTAGTTTGAAGTAAAAAAAATACATGCAAACTTTTACTAATTAATAAAATTATTAATGAAACAAAAATAATTTCCTGTTCCAAAACGAGGAAGCAACCACCACCACCAGAGGTGGTATTCAGCAGGTTCTAAACAGTTCTGGAGAGCCGGTAGCAGAAATTTTGAGTAGTTCAGAGAAATGGTAAATGTCACCTCTGACTGGCCCAGCCCTCATCTATTCACTGCCTCCAGAGTCCCAGACAATCCTGAGGAAATGGAGACTTTGCAGTAACCTTCCCCTGAAGTGGGGTGGGAATGGAGATTTTTCAGTATCCTTCCCCTGCCATGCCCACGAAGCCACACCGACCAAGCCATGCGACACTCACCAAGCCATGCCCACAGAACCAATAGTAATTTTTTTTAATCCCACCACTGACCACCACCCCTGAAAATCCTCAAACAATTCACTTTGCATTATCATTTGACCTACAAGGTCCTAGTCGATTCCCACCACAGAAAGTGAAATGGGCCTTTAGCCAACCAAAAGAGTGTCTCTACTTATTTTATTCAAAATAAGAATAAAATTCTTATTTTATTATTTAATAATTTATTCCATTATTGACTTATAATTATATATATTATAATTTATATTATAATTATATATTATAATTTTCCTCAGGAAAATTAATTGTCCCATTTTTGGTGTTTCTTTATCTGTGTCCAATGATTTGGTCATCGTATGCAACAAGAAAGATCAGCTCCAGGAAGCATGGCTCTATGTGGATTTTGTACTTATGATCCTGGTCAAGGACACTGCTATTGCCAGAAACACCAATGGCAGCACTGATTTAAAAAGTAGAACCTTTGAGAGGATTTTCTTTCTTTTCTTTCTTTCTTTCTTTCTTTCTTTCTTTCTTTCTTTCTTTCTTTCTTTCTTTCCTTTTATTCTTTCTCTGTCTCTCTTACTCTCTCTCTCTCTCTCTCTCTCTCTCTCTCTCTCTCTCTCTCTCTCTCTCTCTCTCTCTCTCTCTCTCTCTCTCTCTCTCTCTCTTCCTCCTCCTCCTCCTCCTCCTCCTCCTTGGACTTCTTTTATCAAATTCCTAATCTAGTCTGCAACGACAACATTTTTGGAGATCTCCTCACTAAATTTCAACAAAATTGAATCCTGTTTAATTTCCCAGTTCAGTCAAGTTTGGCCAACTGCTAAAATTGGAAAATTAATTTATCCTTGAAGAAAAGGGAAATGGGTCAACCTGAAAGCCTGCCTTATGGGTAGCATCATAGTTGGCATATCTGCTAAGAATGGAACCTTATCTGGAGCTCCTTGTCCTTCTTCCATGGTCTCAGTAGCCCCTAGTCCTTCTAAACAAGAAACAGACAACGAAACAAAAGCTTCTGTTGATGTAATCTTTATTCTTTGGAGTCTGTTTTGATTGCGAAAAGGAACTAGGACTGTTAGATTCGGGCAACGAGAGAACAGACTCCGGACACGTAGTGACTTAACAGCTCTTTATTAGTAGTAGTAGTGATCCAGCTTGCTCTGTGGTCGGAGGGTTCCCCTTTTATAGGGATCGGGTACGCCTCTCGACCAATCAGAACGATACCTGTTTCCCGCCGTAGCGGCGGACCAGAGAGGAGACTTGCTGCGATATATGCTAATATCTAACACCCCTCCCCTCTTAGACGGAGCATTCCGGTTAGTTACATAGTCCTTAAGATAAGTGGGTGTTTGCCTTACACGGGTGGAACGCCGCAGTTCTGGTTGATCTGAGTGGTTGCAGGATCGGTTGCTTTTTCTGCTTCGCGTTCGGGGGTCTGCAGGCTTTCGTTGTTTTGGCGTTGTTCGGTTTCGCCTTCGACCTCTTGTTCTATCCTGGGCTCGCAGGTGTCGTGATTCTCTGTGTTGGGGCTCTCAGATGGCTGACTTTGTGCTGGCAGATAGTTTTCGTTTTCAGCCCGTAGGTCTGAGTGTGCCAAGCGACCCCGTAGTTGATCGATGTGCCTTTTCCAATTCCGTCCATCTTCAAGCTCTAGCAAATATGATCGTGGACCCGTGATGCCAATGACCCTTGCCGGCATCCACAATGTTCCCTCTGCATAGTTGTGGGCGTATACTGAATCCCCTATGCTAAAATTCCGAATTTTGCTTGTAGAGTCTGGGGGCGATGTGGCAGAGTAATTTGGGTGAAGACGGTCCAGGTGAGACCGTAGACGGCGGCCCATGAGTAGTTCAGCGGGGCTCATACACGTCGTTGCGCTTGGGGTAATATGCTGAATTAGGAGGTAATGGTCAATGCGTGTTTGCCAATCACCTGGACCCATCCTAGCGAGGGCTTCTTTTGCGGATCGCACCATTCTCTCCGCCTGTCCATTTGATGCCGGATGGAATGGCGCGACGAGGGCATGCCGAATTCCCTGACCTGCTAAGTACGTTTCAAATTGCATGGCCGTGAACTGGGGCGCATTATCGGAGACCAGGAGGTCGGGCAGGCCATGAGTGGCGAAAAGTCGCCGTAGAACCTTAATGACTGCCTCTGCCATGGTTGAAGTCATTAGGACTACTTCTAGCCATTTGGAGTATGCATCCACAACTATAAGGAAAGTCTGACCTTGGACTGGCCCTGCGAAATCGATGTGTATTCGTGACCAGGGTGCTTTAGGCTTCTCCCATTCTGTGGCTGGCGCTTCCGGGGGTGCTGGTCTCGATTCTTGGCATGGATCACAAGTGGCCACCCATTCCTCTATTTCTTTGTCCATGTTGGGCCACCAAACGTAACTTCTTGCTAACGCCTTCATTCTAACGATCCCCGGATGCCCCACATGTAACGCTTCTAATACATTTCTACGTAACGCATAAGGAATAACAACTCGATCCCCCCACAATAAACAACCTTGCAACACTGAAAGCTCATCTCGTTTCCCCCAAAATAGCTTGAATTCCGGGCCCACGTTTCCTTTCGGCCACCCTCTCCAAACCCAGGTTTGAACTTGCTTTATTATATTGTCCCTAGCAGAGAATCTGGCAACGTCGCAGGAAGAAACCGGTCCTGAGTCCAAACAGTCAATTAACAACACCGGTACCTCGGGAGTGGGGTCTGGCAAGAGATCCGGAAGTGGGCAATGGCTGAGTGCGTCTGCATGTCCTAGAGTGGAGCCCGGTCGATGAATTAGCTTGTATGAGTACGCGGCCAGGAAAACAGTCCACCTGGTCATGCGTGGAGAAAGGGAGACTGATGTGGGGCGGTTTCCCACCAAAAGTCCCAACAGCGGTTTATGATCTGTAATCAGTTCAAAATCGCGGCCGTAGAGGTATTCGTAGAAACGTTTTACTCCAGCTACAGCAGCTAACACTTCCCTGTCCATCTGGCTGTAATTCCTCTCGGCCGATGAAAGAGTCCTGGAGTAGAAAGCGATGGGTGCTTCGTTCCCGTTTGGCATCCTGTGGCTAAGGACTGCGCCGACTCCGAATGGGGATGCGTCGCAGGTCAATACCAGCGGTAGCGTCTGGCTGTATTGCACTAGCAGCGAGTCGGTGGTAAGCAGGCGCTTTACTGCGGCGAAAGCTGATGCTTCGGATCGTCCCCATCTCCATGTTGCGTTCCTCTGGAGTAGTCAATGTAATGGCTCAGCAACGGTCGCCTTCTGTCTCAGAAAAACGCTGTAGAAGTTAAGTAGTCCGAGGAAGGCCTGAAACTCGGTCTGATTTCGTGGTGTGGGGGCGTCCTGGATCGCCTTAATTTTCTTTGAAGTGGGGTGTATTCCCTGACCATCGATTCTATATCCCAGGAATTCTACGCTAGGCACGTTAATTTGGCATTTCTCTTTTTTGAGGCGGAGACCCTTTTCCCTGATTCTGGCCAAAACAGTTCTGACTCTTTTTAATAGTTGCTCCTCGTTTGCAGCGGACACCAAGATGTCATCGAAATAGGGGACGACTCCCAGTATTCCTTGCAAAAGCCGTTCCATGACGCTCTGGAACAGACCTGGAGCAATACTCACACCGAATTGTAGCCGGTTGCATTTGAATGCTCCTCTGTGAGTCACTATAGTTTGGGCCTCCGCTGTGGCGCTATCCACGGGCAACTGCTGGTAAGCTTGTGCCATGTCTAATTTAGCAAATATCTTTCCTGGCCCCAACGAGTGCAATAAGTGTTGTACCACTGGCACAGGATATGCGCTTTGTTGTAGCGCGACATTAATTGTGCATTTATAGTCCGCGCAGATGTGGACTGACCTGTCTGGTTTAACTGGGGTCACAATGGGAGTTTCCCAGCGTGCGTGATCCACCGGCTCAAGGATTCCTTGCTCCACTAACTTATCGATCTCTTTATCTATTTTTGGGCGGAGTGCAAAAGGCACTCGTCTCGGTTTAAGTCGGATTGGCGCCACTTTGGGGTCTAAATTGAATGAGATTGGTTTACCCACATACTTACCAAGACCGGGGCTGAACACATCCTCGAACTCCTTAAAAATCTGTTCAGCGCTGCTGTTCTCCACGGCGTTGATCCCGGTGACTTCTAACCCCAAGGCTTCAAACCAATCTAGTCCTAGAAGGTTCTGTAACGGAGCGCTGGCGATGGTCACGGGCAGCTGGGCAACGATGTCCTTGAAGCGAATTTGGAACGTGCCTTGGCCCACGATGGGGACTCGGTTCCCCTGGTAGTCTCGTAGCAGGATGTCTGGAACGCGTAGTTGGCTCTTTTTGAGGCTAGGGATAGCCTTTTTCATGGAAGCCCATGAAATGATTGTCAGGGACGATCCTGTGTCAACTTCCAGCTCGCAAGGAGAGCCCTCCAAGAGGACTGTGACTTTCAGCTTTTTAGGCCGCTTGGTGCGGACCTGACTTATTGTGGTGAGATAGGTTCGCAATTCCTCTCTCTGGGTCAACTCTATCTCAGCATCAGTATCCTGACAATACTCTCGTTGAGCGTCTTGTTAGAACGCTCTCTCAGCTCTTTGTGTGTAATCTCTCTGGGAATACGCCCTTTCAGCTCTTTGGGAATTGTCTCTCTGGGTAAACACTTGTGGATTTCTCTCTGGGCGCCCTTTTTGATTTCGCCAAGCCCCTGGGTTGGGCTTCTGTTGGCGGTACATTGGAGGCTGCCGTGAGGAGGCAGGGACTTCGCTCCGGCACACTCGTGCGATGTGCCCAAGTTTGTTGCAGTGTGAACAAACAACGTTCCTGAACCGACAGGTAGACCGGGGGTGATTCCCTCCGCAGCTTGCGCAGGGCGGCAAACGGAATCCGGGTCTCCCCCCAGGCCTCATGTGACTGCTCCGCATCAGGTGACTGTCCTCGAACTCGGGATCTTCGTAGTCTGGATCTGTGTCCTCGTAGTGGACTCTGGTGTGTCTGGGTGCTGGCTGGCTTACGTTGAACCCGCGTTTTATTGTTTCCGACGATCTTTCCGCTGACTCAGATGCCCTTGCTTCATTTAGTGCTATTTGGAGGGTTAAATTTGGATTTGCCAATAGTCTTTTTTGTAGCGAAATGTCCTTTAACCCACATACAAGTCTTGCCAGGATTTGCTCGTCCAGATCCCTGAACTCGCAATGAGTCGCTGCTTTACGTAGCGCTGCAACATATTGGTTGATTGATTCTCCCGCCTTCTGGTTCCGCGTGTTGAATTCCTGGCGGCAAACGTGGCAGGAAGGTTTTGGCGCGTAATGAGTCTGTAGAGTCTGTTGCAACGCTGTCCATGATACCGCTTGTATCGGAGTGGGCTCGGAGAGGTCTCTGGCCGTGTTGAAAACTTCTCGCCCACAGTAGCTAAGGAAGATATTCTTCTTTCGGGAATCAGTTATCCCCGTGTATTCGTTCGCTTCGAGGAAACACTCGAAACGAATCATGTATGCCTCCCATTGGTCGTTCATCGGGTCGAACGGAGCGGGGGGAGTGTGCATCGCCATCTTCTCTTCGTTGAATTTGCCGCGCTGCGGTGTCCTGAGATGGCTGCCGGAATTACTGCCGAATTCCTGGGCTGGATCGAATCCTGGGATTCTGAAGTAGCTCTCTTCGTCCTATCTGTCTCTCGATCCCATCCTCGTCGCCAATGTTAGATTCGGACAACGAGAGAACAGACTCCGGACACGTAGTGACTTAACAGCTCTTTATTAGTAGTAGTAGTGATCCAGCTTGCTCTGTGGTCGGAGGGTTCCCCTTTTATAGGGATCGGGTACGCCTCTCGACCAATCAGAACGATACCTGTTTCCCGCCGTAGCGGCAGACCAGAGAGGAGACTTGCTGCGATATATGCTAATATCTAACAAGGACCATCTAAAAACTGTTTGATATATGTGAACAATACAAATGAGCATAGTCAAACATTTGAAACATAAAGTTTGGAACATTTGATTTTACTTTTTTTCTTTGTGAGTAGGAGATTTTATTAGCATAATTAAACTAACTTCTATATATTTTAAATTAAGTTTGAGTTAGAAAAACAAAGCTTTTAAAAGCAATATGGGACAAATAATTTTTACCTCCGCAATTAAGGTCTTTCTCCTTTCTCAGAGGACTGAAAGTTGCAATTTTTAAGCTTCTTCTGCCTTATTATTTCCTGAAATTTGAATAAATTCATATAATTTAAAATGGGTTTGAAAATCTTAATTTTATCAGCTGAGCTATAAAAACCAAATTAACTGATTAACTGAATAGTTAAGTTGAAGTTTCAAACTGGAGGCCACTTTCTCTTGTGACCACAGAATAAAATAGAGGTATAGGGAAGAATAGACATTTGTTTAACTCCTAATAGAGACTCAGAGCAAGACTTTTAATTGGTTTCTCTGGTGCATAATAAAGATTAGAAACCTAAAGCTCTGACTCATGAGGGCCATTTTGGGCTTCAGGACAACTGCTGCAGAGTAAACTTGTGAAGGAATAGAACCTCTACACCAGGGTTGGTCTTCAAAAGTTTCAGCAGCGATTTTCTGTCTGGTTGCTGGGTGGCCGTGACCATGGTGGGTGTGGCCTATAAACCTACTGCAAGATGGCGGGGAAGGGGCGTTTTCACCTTTCCCAGATTCCGGAGGCTTTTCTCAAGAATCTGGGAGGGTGAAAAGTTCCTCCCCTGGGGCCCTCCAGAGGCTGGAAATGGGCCAGTTTCTGGCCTTTCGGAATTTCTGGGAAGCCCGTTTTTTCCCTCTCTGAGACTCCACACGGGCCTTGCACTTACCTCCCATCCAAAACAGGCCCTATGAAGACTCCTGCAATGGGAGGGGTGAGCGGGACCAGCCAAGTGTGGGATTTGGAGGTTCTCCTCTCCAAACCAGCCATAATGTTAGCTATAGGTTCCCCCTAACCTGGGCAAACCCATAGCAGCCCACCCCTGTTCAACACTAGCCTCTAAATGGGTTATTAAAAGATGCTACTACTAAATTTCCAGCCAAAGAGAAAATCAAAATCAAAATCTTGTTGGCTGTTCTCCAAACCAGGATTCTGAAGAAAATTGAGAGATTACTTTTTTTGAACAGGCTTCAATGGGATGAAAAACATTTTTAGTGGGGTCAGGGGTCAGTCCGTCCCAGTTCTAAGGTACATGAACTAGTTTAAGACTAAGAATTCTAAACATTATGATTTGCAACTTTTTTTCATTCATGATGCAAAGATGCACCTGTGACATAGGGGTGTTATAGGGGACTGAGGGCTACTAGGGGCCAAAATTTAAATTACTTTGGAAGCTGTATATAATCACATCTCTATAAAATGAGATATCTATTAACATTGAATAAAGCACCTGAATCCCTGGACTGCCTTTACTCATGGAAGAAAAATACCTGGACTAAGTCTAGGTCTATTTGATGATTAGCTTAATTATAATTAATTGAAAAAACAATGATTTCCTGAGTTTGCATTATACAGTGTCACAATATCTGAATTATAATACTTGAATATTTGCAAAGCACGCCACACCAAGATAAAAGAAGTCATGTTATGACTTAATACAAATAGTAAACCCCTCATACTGACAGAATGACAGAGGAACTCCAGGAGAAGAAGCAACAGAGAAAACATTTGGAGCACCACATAAAAATTGAGGAATAAGTCAAATATAGATTTGAATATAGACCATGATGATAAATGTGGTAAAACAGCAATATTATCACATACTCCAGGCCAGTGGCCAATGGTGGGATTCAACCAGTTTACACCTATTTGGGAGAACTGATTGTGCTTTCTAAGCAGTTTGGAGAATCGGTCATTGGAAGAAATCTCATTTTTTCCCTACTTTACAGAGCTAATCTTGTAAGGAAGGCAGGAAAGAAACATTCTGGTGTTGTTTCTAGCCTAATTTTTACTGCCCTGCTTATAGAAACTGCTTTTTTGGTTAACCCTTATTACATTATAACAGCTAAGTGAGTGACGCTGAATTGGTCATGCCCACCCAGTCACATGATACCAATTGTCATTTGTAGTTGCACTTCCTCTAGAAAGTATAAGAGGATGGGCTTGGGAGGGGGTGGTACTTTGTGGGATCGGGTGGTTTCATCTGTCTGGAAGGGAGATATAAAGTGTCCCCTCCTCAAAAATTCATTACAGGTGGTCCTTGACCTACAAACACTTGCTTAATGATCATTTGAAGTTAAAATAGCACTGGAAAAAGTGATTTATGAGCAGTCCTTGCACTTATGACTATCGCAACATCCCCACAGTCATGTGATCAAAATTTCAGCACCTGGCAATCAGCGTGTATTGCAGCATCCTGGCATCATGTGGCATCATTTGTGACCTTCCGAGATGACTTACAACAAGCAAATTCAATGGAGGAAGCCAGATTTGCTTAACAACTTAATAATTCTAGGGATTCACTTAACAACTAAAGCAAACTGTTCGTAAAAAACAGACACAGAAAAGAGCCTAATGGTGATATACAAAGTCCTGGAGCAGGAGGGTGTCAAACTCGTGTCATCACGGCATTATCACATGATGTATTGCGACTCCTCCCCTTCACTAAACCAGGTGTGGGCCGCAGGTTTGACACCCCTGTTCTAGAGCATTCCTTCAGCAATCTGGTGATTGGAGAATGTTTCTCCCACCAGCTGATGACATGCCGAAGACTATGGGGTAGCAGACTCAAAGACATCAACCAATCACTTTGCTTATCATGCCCTATGTATGTAATCAGTACACCACAATTTAATGCTGATTCAGAACAACTATAGCAGATGCAGAATAAAGATCAGCAAAGGGTTCATCAAATTTGAAGATTGTTTTCTGAAGCTGGATGGATGGGTGGATAGATGGATGGCGCTTCCACTTAGCAATGGAAGCATCTCTCTGTGTGAACACAATCATTTGTGTCCTATGATCACATGGTTATGCTTCTCCTATCTTCCTTTTAAGGTTTAGAAACAGGAAATGTTCAACAGAGCACATTGTCCATAATCTTACAGAAATCACAGCATAGTTTTGTAAGTAAAGTGCAAAGGTATTATGTAGTGATGGTTGCCTTTTCTGAAATGTTTTGTACTGTATCCTTTCAGTCTCTCCCCATCTGTTGTGACAGCATCCATATCGTGGCATATCTGAGAAAAGAAATCAACTGAAAAGAAACATTTTAATGGATTCTGTACACCCACACATCTGAGTTAAAAATCGTTCTCCTCTTGTGGTCCTATGGAAGTGAAAAGAAAAGGAAAAATAGTGCAATTTTTCCAGTATGAAATTCTTTTTCATGACCTGTTGCTAGTCAGAATTCATGTCATTGGCATCAACAAAAAGCAAAGTTTAAGCATAATGATTTATAGTAATACAAAAGCTATTTCAGAGGTCTGTCATCATAAGCTTCTTTGTCATAAATCTATTGTATCATGCATTCAATCGCTAAACACCATTAAAAATTCCTTAATACTATACCAAAAGCTTGGTTAATACACATATTCCTTTGCTTCAAAAATCATCTTAAGAAACTGTACTTATGGATGCTCTGAAATTAATCTCTGTTTACCCCTTAATCTTATTTTAAATCGAAGAAGGAGTTTTATTCCAACACTGCCAGATCATCAATAAATAACCTGGTTCAAATGAGTCTCTCCAAATAGATTTATAATATTTGATCACTTTGCTGTTTATTTATTTACTATTTATTTGCTGGATATAATTATACTGTATCTGAAATGCATATACATATACATATACTGCACACCCAAATACCCATATATTCATAGTAATAATGTTATAGCCCTATAATGGCACTAAATAGGGATAAGCAGATGTTTTGTAATTCTCCTAGATCAGCGATGGCGAACCTTTTTTGGCTCATGTGCCATAAGTGGGAGGAGCGCAGGGGGTTAGTGTGTGTGCGTGCTGCACCCATAATGCAATGCGAGATCCTCCCAGTGTGCATGCACGCACTACAGGCATCCCCCCCATTTTTTGCATGCTTTTTTTTGCCCTCCCCAGGCTCCAGAGGCTTTATAGGAGCCCAAGCAGGGAGAAAACAGCCTCACCCCCCCCGGAAGCCCTCCGGAGGCTTGAGGGACCTTCAGGACGCTTCCCTGAAGCCCCCGGAGCAGTCAAAACGAATCTCCGAGCAAACCGGACTTCCGGTTTGCTCGGAGGGTCGTTTTGAGCGCTCCGAAGGCTTAAGGGATCTTCAGGATGCTTCCCTGAAGCCTCTGGAGCAGTCAAAATGAACCTCCGAGCAAACAGGAGGTGACTTTAAGTTTACTCAGAGGATCGTTTTGAACGCTCCAAAGGCTTGAGGGACCTTCAGGACGCTTCCCTGAAGCTTCCAGAGCAGTCAAAACGACTCTCCAGGCAAACCGGAAGTCCGTTCCCGAACTTCTGGTTTGCCTGTAGGGCCGGTCTTTTGCGCTCCGGAGGCTTCAGGGAAGCTCATGAAGTCTCCGGAGGGCCTCCGAGGGTGCGGGGGAGACTCTTTTCGCCCTCCCCAGGCTCCTATAAAGGCTCTGGAGCCTGGGGAGGGCGAAAAATGGCTTTTAAAAAGTGTGAACTCAGCTGGCCAGCGCGCACATGCGCACTGGCCAGCTGACAGGGCAGCGCCTTGTGTGCCTTGACAAATGGCTCCATGTGCCACCTCTGGCACGCATGCCATAGGTTCGCCATCACTGTCCTAGATGATCTGAAGCTCTTTCCTGAAAAAATTAACCTAAAACAAACAAAATGGGCACAAATATAAATGCTGTCACTAAAGAAACTTTCATTTCCTATGTAATCTATAAAAAAATCTGTTCTGAAGATAACGGTAAGGAAACCATCCTAAAGATGGGCAGATTTGTATTTGTGCCTGGAGGATTTATGTGTATTGTCATGACTTTCACAAAAGAAATGCAAGATATTGGAAAAGCAAGGAAAATGTGAATTATGGATACAGCAGTCTAAAAGTCTACTCAGGGGTAAGAGTTGCAGTTTCAATGGGTTTTATATGCATTTCTTAAACGCCTTGAAGGCGTATAATCTGTATATTTTTCCTTTGTATAAGCCACTCCTACCCACCTTGCCCATCTCTGGTACCCTTTAATCCTGTTAACTTGAAATTACCCGGATATCACACAAACCATATATTTGCAAGCTATCAAGTTTGGAAAGACTGACCTAGAATCTACATTTCATTTTTAGATCCACTTTTAGTTTCCATTGTTATCTTCAGTAGCAAGCATGTTGGCCAACACTGGGAGCATGGAGCATTTGGTGCCAATTTATATATTCAGCAATAATGTTAAAGAATTAGTGATTTCTGAATAGATTTTCTGCTGTTGCGTTAGGCTGCAGGATATGTGGGCATCCTACCGCTCTGCGATGCAGAATATCACACAGATTAGCTTGGTAGCCTACTGTGCTAGGTGCCACACTCTCTGTGTGTTCCTTAGCACTTCAGATTCTGAGAAATATTATTTTAGTTGTTTGGGTACTACAATTTGCTTTCTCCACTCATCATTTTATATAGAGTTGTCAGTTTCATTTCTTCTATAATGCATAATATACACTGATATTTTGGCCTTATTAATACTAATCAGTTGTAAGCAAGTTTTGGATATTAAATGGATTACAATTGTAGTCCTTGTCACTGGCCCTGCCCCCATATGAAGTAAAAGGGTATGGGTCAGTGGTGGGATTCATTTTTTTTTACTACCGATTCTGTGGGCCTGGCTTGGTGGGCATGGTGTGGCTTGGTGGGCGTGGCTTGGTGAGCATGGCAGGGAAAGGATACTGTAAAATCTCCATTCCCACCCCACTCCAGGAGAAGGTTACTGCAAAATCCCCATTCCCTCCCGATCAACTGGGACACGAGAAGCAGAGAATAGATGGGGGGGGGGGTAGTCAGAGGTGGTATTTACCGGTTTTCTGAACTACTCAAAATTTCTGCTACCAGAACTGGTCAGAACTTGCTGAATATCACCTCTGATATGGGTTATGCAGCAGGTTTTTTTCCATAACTAACTCTTATTTTGAAATATAGAGCTTCTAGAGATATCCTTGGTGGTTACTTTTCTCTTATTTCAGAATGCTCCAATGTCTATTATGCGTAACCATCACCCTAACCCCTAATATGTAATTAGAGGCAATAACTGTTCGTTTGTATTATTAGTTTCCTCAACCTTTTAATGGGATATGGGAATTTACAAATTTTCTCTTGTAAAGCCCAACTTAACCTATATTGATTGAGTAGGTATATAAATATAAATTGGACATATTGGCTGAGGCTGATGGGAACTGATTTTTGGAGGTCACCAAAGTTTAAAAAATATTACTTTTCTTGTAGATAATATATTATCCTGGTCCAATTAAATGTTTTATCCTGTCTTAGAGCTGGTGCGCATATGTCCATTATGAAAGTAGTTTAAAATTCACAGGAAACCAGGACCGTGAACTTAACTAAACGAGTCATAGACCAAGCAGAAAGAATGAAAAGAAACCACTGAAAAGGTTAGATATAAAAATAGTAAAAAGTAGCTGCTCATGACTTACTTAAAAAGAAGGAATATTAAAAGAATTTTCAAGTTAACTGGGCAGCTTGCAGTAAGTATCTGCTTGTGTGCAGGTATGTGAGGGAGTAGACACATCTGCACTTGTGTGAGATGTGAATGTGTGAACATGCTGCAATCACCATGTTTGCAGTTCCCATCCTCCAGCAACTTTCTAAGGAATAAAGCAAGATGTGCTGAACTCCTGGGTCATAGCAATCATCAAGGCTGGTTCATATGGTCTCAATCCCTAAGCTTGTCATGTTGAACTGCAATGATCTGAAAAAGAGTGTTGATCTAGTTGGCTTGATGGTCTGGTACCAGTGACGTGCGGTGAGGTTTATGGCTGGTGAGGCTGGTGACGTCATCAGCGCGAGCCGCGGTCCCCTTGATGTTGACTCAGGAAGGCGGGGAAGGGGACCACGTATGCAGGAGGCTGAAGCTGCCTCAGCCTCCTGCACACATGGTCCCATTCCCCTCCTTCCTGACTCCTGAGTCAACATGAAGGGGACCGTGGAGCGTGCTCCGCGGGACCGTGGCTCATGCTCCGCGGTCCCCTTCATGTTGACTCAGGAAGGTGGGGAATGGGACCACATGTGCAGCAAAGAGGCTGAGGCTAGAGGAGCCTCCTGCACATGTGGTCCCATTCCCGGACCACGTGTGCAGAAGGCTCCTCAGCGCCTTTTCCCTTTTTTTATTTTCATGATGAGAGCGGTGAGGCTCTGCCTCCCCTGCCTCCCCTGACCGCACGTCCCTGTCTGGTACAGAGGGTGCTTAAGATCAAGTTGATGCTGCAGTACCAAGGATAAAGAAAACAGAATCAGTGTTCATGAATTGAGATAAACACAATAGGTTGAACTTGAGTCAAGACTTGAACTTGCAACAATATTTTATACCTGGTAACAATTATTTTCAGAAGCAGAATATAATAACAGGATTGGGAGAAAGAGAATCATTTTCTCATTTAATGAATACTAATAGCCTAATTTTTAGGCACATCATTGGTAAGGGAATAGATATTCTCAGCATGGAAGACACCAGTCCCTTTGGAACATATCTTTCATTGTTGGTTATTGTTCTGTCTTTGTTATCTTATCCTATTCCAAAACCATTTGAATGCTTTTATTCAAACAATGGATGATAGAAGCTGCAGCCTTACTCAGTTTTATGCATGCCAAATGGGCATTAAGTGGTCGTCCATAAAAGAACAGTAGAAATGGATCGTACTGTGTTTAATTTGCTCCACACAGTGTTCTTCAGAGTTCAGAGAACATGTGAAATTATTACTGCCATGCTAAGATCATGAAAACAGCAAGCCCACAGAGAAAGCACCTTCTCATATGCAGATGGCAGCAACCATGTTGGTTGGGAACCCATGCCCTACAAATGGCATTTGATTCTCACTCCCAACAATCCGTGCCACCATGGATCTAAAAGTCTAAGAATTCCCCATCTTTGATGTAAAGACAATCAGAGCACCCACTGTAAATTTTTGGAATGTGTGGTACTTGCCCCAAACAAAGTGCTTACAGGTTATGTTTATTATGTGAGATTTTGCATATGCACTTATTTTCCCCTTTTCTCCTATGGCAGACTCAGTCAGTATGTCACCCTTGCAAAGACTAGACACTTCACCAATGTATTATCTATCTTCAGACCAACCATTAGGGTCAGAGATGGTATTCAGCAGGTTCTGACCAGTTCTGGAAAACTGGTAGCAGAAATTTTGAGTAGTTCGGGGAACCGGTAAATACCATCTTTGACTGCCCCTGCCCCTATCTATTCTCTGCCTGCTGAGTCCCAGCTGATCAGGAGGAAATGGGGATTTTGAAGTAACCTTCCCCTGAAGTTGGGAGGGAATGGAGATTTTATAGTATCCTTCCCCTGCCATGCCCACCAAGCCACACCCACAGAACTGGTAGTAAAAAAAATGAATGGAAATGGATAATTAGTAGATACCTAGTAGTAGATGAAAGGAATGTCCTTCTCAGGGGATAAATAACTCCTTAAGTTTTTTCAGGCAACTTTCAGGGCAATTTCTTTCAGGTGTCATGATGCATTATACAAGTAAGAAATCCAAAAGTAGAATTTGGTAGTTTGCATTTTTTTTAAAAAAAAATCAGATCATGCTTGACTCAAGTACATTTTCCTGCCACTTTGCATACATAATAAATCTTGCTTATGAAGTAACATTTGGTTGGGATTAGCCTCCCTCATCTTTATTTTTATGGCACTAATTTGGATATTTAGGAGATAATTCATACAGCTCTTATTTTAAAACAAATGCACAGAAATTCTTCTGTCTCTATGTGTCTTGATCTAAAGATATAATTAGATAAAATATTTTAACAATACTTTCTTACAATGAATACATCTTGCTTGGTTGAATACTGTTGATTGTGGCTTGTATAATAGCTTGTGTTTCAGATTGATACAATACTCCTCCCTCCCACTCCAAACCTCTGGGGGTTTTATTACATGAATTTCTTACAATATGATTGATGTCTTACTAGACAATATTTTTCATGTTTTAACATATCTTTTTCCAAACTTGTGTCCTTCAGAGCTTTGGACTTTGAATTGAATTATCCCCAGCCATAATTGTTGGGTCTAATGAGAACATCACAATGAAGAATGTTGCTTTGGGGATTAAAAATAAATTTGAGATAACACCTTGCCTTTAGCCTCAGTCCAGTCATGGATGTTAGAAGTACAAAATTAACAATTATTTAATTACATTTTTAGAGCATTTCTTATCAAATAACTTGGGGGACATGAATGTTCTTTCTTCTTTATCATCACAATAAACCAAGTAAAGCTAAATGAGCCAAAGTCATTCTGTGAGTTTCTTAACTGAGTGGCAGGTTGAACCTGGATCTCCCATTCCTAGTCTTTGGCCAGAACTTTCACTTCTAAAGTACATCTTCTTATTCAATATGTATTTTGAGCCATCAAGACTGACTGAATATGATCAAAGTCCTTGTTGTATGTAAAATGTTACACTGGGATATAAGGATTCACAATTGTGTATAAGACTACAACATTCCTCTAAGCATGCAGTTGCCCTTGACATAGTTCTGCCTTTCTTTCTATACAATGTGTCGATACCGTGCACATATGACATCAATGGCATTAGTGTTTCCGTGCTTTTGTTTCACCATTTGCTTGTACCAGATGGGGACATGCTAAGTATGACGTTGTTACGCTATGCAGCCACTAAAACTACGTTTTACCAGTATATGCATGAGATGAAGGACAGCTGTAGCCTTTATCGTATAGCTGGGTCCTTATTTTATCCACACTAGAACTATACAGTCTATCCAATTCAGTTACTCTGGGGTAGGATGAGTGACCTGCTTCCTGAGAGTGGATCAGAAATTTTATGACTATGCTTGATTTATCCTTTCCCTGATGTCCTGTATTGTGTGCATTTTTGTTGTCTTTTATTATTTCACTTTTCCTATTTTTAAACAGTAATGTATAAGCCACCTAGATTTATTCTTGTGAATGAGACAGCCTACAAGCTGATAAATAAGAACCAGACCCCCTTTTAAGAAAGGAATATGATTTCATTCAGAAAACGGGACATAAAGGCCAATAGGCAATTGCATGTTATTGCTTTATTGAAAATAAGCAAAGGAGGAGGGGGGAAACACCCTAGTCTAGTTATATATTTGAAAATGGAGCTGTGAATGGTTTGGGGTTTTGATACTCTTCAGAGCCCACATGGCATGATGTAGCACCTGTCTGCAAACCCCTTGAAGCAACTATGCCTTTTCCCAAAATCATGCAGCTGCCTTTTACAATGAAAAGATGCTTTGGCTTAGAGAGTTGCAGACAGGTGCATCCACGTGCTCCACAGCACTATTTTTGCCCTCAAATCTGAAGCACTTCGCAATCCTACCAAAAAGCAATTTCCCAAAATGCTTCATTAAAATTGCCACCTTTCTCCTTTTATTCATTGATTCTCATCCATTTTAATGGGTATGCCTTATTTTCCCCACCCCACTACTTGAAGATATATATTAAAAAAAAACAATATTAGAAAGCAGTAGGCAGAGGGTACTTTATAAAACTTCAGCAGATTCTCTTGTTTGAGATAGTTGACAAGCATCTGTTGTCTGGCTCGATAGTATCGTGATTTCCAATCTCACGGCAGCCAAGGAGGATTTTGTGCACAGGAAAGACAAGGGCTGGGCAGGCAAATCGTCTGGCTACCTGCTTGGCATACTTCTCCAGGAGCTGAATATTCTTAATGCTTCTTCCTTTCCATCCTTCTGTTCTGCCTTCCTCTGCAATAGAGTCAACAGCTGTAACAACACATGGAAGATACTTGGCAGCTGCAAGACACAGATGCTGGGTTCTGTAATGTACTTTTCCTGTTGAAGCTACGGAGTGTTTTGCTGGCTGCTTGTATGTCTTTATTGCTGTCTGAGTGGTTTGCTATGGCACTAGTTACCGTTCAGCTGATAGTGATGTAAAGCCACTCCAGGGGAAAAGAAATCATGATAACAGCAGTGCAAGCTGACTGGACTTGTCCTTGAAGATGCTTGCAATCATTGCATCTATGTGCTTGGAAAAAGAAACAAATGCTCATGAATAAGATCCTTACAAGAGGTGGGCCCATTTTTTTGCCCTGAAGATATAAGGTATTTGGTAAGGGGAATGTACCTATGGCTGTTGAGTTGAAAGGACAAGCACGATACCCAATTTTAAACCTCTTTTGCTTACCTGAAAATAAGTCCCATTGAACTCAGATTTTTTTTTCTGATTAGAAAAAGAATAATACATCTATTTCTGTTCCATATTGGTTATATATGTAATTCAGTTATAATTTTGTTGCAGCCAATCCTCTCAGTCTGCAGTTTAAAAGCACAAATAAATTTGTAGTATTTTCACCAATGTATGAGCTTTGTATATACCTTTTTATAACATACACTGTTTTTTGCAATATATCCATTTGTCCACAAGTGTTCATAAGTGTTGTGGAAAATGTTAGGCCTTCATAGGACTTTTTTTTAAAAAATGAATGTCTAAAAGAGTTGTACAGAGAAGGTATTGCATATTATGGAATTGCTGAATTAATTTTGTCTCTTCTTGTTTCACATTTTCAACCTAAATTTGAAGTGGTACATCATTTTATAAAAAAAAAATATTTTTTCTAATCTTAGGATTTAATGCAATTTTTAGTCCTTTCATCTACAACTACATATTTTCCTATTGTTGCTATTGTTCCTATAACCAATTTTAGCCCATTTTATCAAACATTCTTTCACTTGCTCTTCTTCTGTTTCAAAATTCAGTAAAAGTTTATATATTTTAATGATTTTAAATTCATCATTTGTACACAATTCTACTTCAAAACCACTGTTACAATATTCAATACTATACACTCTTTTGTTTACTTTAAATCTTTCTGATAGCTGTAAATAAGAAAACCATTAGCAACTGTTTGTCTCTGTCATCAGTTGTTCTTTTGATTTTATTTTCCATGACAAAATGCATGAGTATCTCACAATAGTCATTTGTGTTTCCCTATTATTTCTCTTACTTCTGCTGAAAGACACAAAAGTGTTTTTGGATACAATCTGGGTTTGTACCTATTCCATATTCTCAATGTTACCGATCTAACACAATGATTTTTAAAGCTCACATTAACCTTGACTTTATTGTACCATTTGATATTCATGCCACCCAAATCTCAGGTCATGTCCTTCTAATTCCAGGAAACTTCTAGTTCTTAGCAGCAACCACTCTTTCATCCAAACAAACAACAAGCTGCAAAATAGAGTTTCAAAATGGTTAAATCCAATCATTTTCCTTTGCATTTTATAACACCTTATATTTAAGGTGTTAAATATAGATGGTGAAAATACTAGATGGTTCCGCCCCAGGCGCCTGATGGAACCAGAGAGGTTCCAGATGGAGCTTGGGCCACCTTCTGCGGCCCTGACCCGCCCTCGGGTAGAGGACCTGGTGGTCGCGTGGAACAATGCGACTACCGGGGCCTTGAACTGTGTGGCGCCTTTGCGGCCTCTCCGGCGGCAACGCTCCACCCTGGCCCCTTGGTTTACCGAGGAGCTAAGGGTGATGAAGCGCCGTAAGAGATGCCTAGAGAGTCGTTGGAGATCCTCTCGTTCCGAATTTGACCGGACACAGGTACGAGCCCATTTAAGGACGTACCTTGTGGCATTGAGAGTGGCCAAACGTCAATATTGTGCCACTCTCATTGCATCCGCAGAGAACCGCCCTGCTGCCCTGTTTCGGGTGTCCCGCTCCCTCTTATTTCAGAGGCCGGGGGAGGCCCCTTTACAGGGTAGAGCAGAGGAATTTGGGAAATATCTGCAGGATAAAATCGCTCAAATCCGGAAGGATTGGGTCCCTTCCAGTGGTCCTGTAGAGGCGTCCGTGGCGAGTCTTGAGAGACCTAACTGGGAGGAGTTTGACTCGGTTGCCATCGAGGATTTGGACAGAGTGCGTGGACGACTGCGACCCACCACATGTTTACTGGACCCGTGTCCCTCCTGGCTTGTACTGGCATCCTGGGAGGTTACACGCGACTGGCTCCTGGGCCTAGTGAATGCTTCGTTGGGTGAGGGGTCCCTTCCAGCCGCTTTGAAAGAGGCGGTGGTGAGACCCTTGCTCAAGAAGCCTTCCCTGGACCCTACGGAGCTGGCCAATTATTGTCCTGTCTCCAACCTTCCCTTTCTGGCGAAGGTTGTAGAGAGTGTGGTGGCTTATCAGTTTCCACGACATCTGGAGGAAAATGATTATCTAGACCCACGCCAGTCCGGCTTCCGCCCTGGGCACAGCACGGAGACGGCCTTGGTCGCGTTGGTGGATGATCTCTGGAGGGCCAGAGATAGGGGTTGTTCCTCTATCCTGGTCCTATTAGACCTCTCGGCGGCTTTTGATACCATCGACCATGGTATCTTGTTGCGCCGACTGGAGGGGTTGGGGGTCGGTGGCACCGTTTTACGGTGGTTCGGCTCCTACCTTTCCGGACGGACACAACGTGTGTTGACAGGGGAGCAGAGGTCGACTCTGTGCCCCCTTACATGTGGGGTGCCACAGGGGTCGGTCCTCTCGCCGCTCCTGTTCAACACATATATGAAGCCACTGGGTGAGATCATCCGTGGTTTCGGGGTGGGATACCATCTGTACGCTGATGATACTCAGCTGTACATTTCCACCCCGAACCACCCCAACGAGGCCTTCGAAATGATGTCCCAGTGTGTGGAAGCCGTACGGGTCTGGATGGATGACAACCGACTCAAGCTCAACCCCTCCAAGATGGAGTGGCTGTGGGTTCTGCCCCCCCCCCCCCGGTTCAACCAGTTAATTCCATCTCTGGCTATCGGGGGCGTTCAACTTGCCCCGGTGGAGCGGGCGCGCAATTTGGGCATCCTCCTTGATGCTCGGCTGTCCATGGATGACCATGTGACAGCCGTGGCAAGGGGGGCGTTCCACCAGGTTCACCTGGTGCGCCAATTGCGCCCCCTATTGGACTGGGATGCCTTGCGCACAGTCACTCATGCGCTGGTGACGTCTCGCCTGGACTACTGTAACGCTCTCTACATGGGGCTTCCCTTGAAATGCACTCGTAGACTACAGTTGGTCCACAACGCGGCCGCGCGGGTAATTATGGGGAGTACAAAGTACTCCCATGTGACACCTTTCCTGCGCGAGCTGCACTGGCTCCCTGTGGTCTACCGGGTGCGTTTCAAGGTCTTGATAACGATCTTTAAAGCGCTCCATGGCTCAGGACCTAGCTACTTGCAGGATCGTATCCTGCCCCATACATCCCTGCGACCAATTCGCTCGCACAGAGAGGAACTCCTCCAGGTGCCGTCCACCAGACAATGTCGGGGGGTGGCGTCTAGGAGTAGAGCCTTCTCTGTTGCGGGCCCAGCCCTGTGGAATGACCTTCCCCCGGATATTAGGACTACCTCTGACCTCTGCGCCTTCCGGATAAAGCTCAAGACGCACCTATTTCAAGTAGCTGGCCTGGCTCAACCATAGTTCGTTCATACTGCTCCTGACGGGTTTTTTAATTTTTGTGACTTTTAGACTTTTATTAGGGGATTTTAAACTATGTTTTAACTGTCTTTTCTTATCTTCATACCTCCTCCATGTACACGTGTTCGTTTATTCTGTGTGTGTATTGTCCATATTGTTTTTTATGTGTTTTATTGTACCCCGCCCCGAGTCCTTCGGGAGAGGGTGCGGCTAAGAAATAAATTTATTATTATTATTATTATTATTATTATTATTATTATTATTATTATTATTATTATTATTATTATTATCTCATGAATTTTTCTCTGCTACACAAATTTAGATACGTATATTCTGCTACTGTTTAAATAGTAGATCAGTTGTCAAATAAATATTGTCTGAAACAAAAACATTCTAGGCAAGACCTTTATTTTTATTATTCATTTTATTTTATTTTTATTGCATTTGTTTGCTGTTCATTTCATTTTATCACTGAATGCAATGTCAATTATAGTTTCTCAGATCTAAACATCAGTTTTTAAGCCTCATTCCATGTCTTAATATAGTTATTTTGAAATAACATACAGTTCATCTTTGTCATGGTGATAACCAAATATTTTACTTTCTTCACAATTTGAAAACCCATTTTTAATTCATCAGTTCCATTTGATCTTCTATTTTCATGGTTTTTTTGTTAACATCTTCATCTTAAACTTGCTTCTGCATCAAATTATTTTAGTTTTCCCATTAACGTTTCAGTTCCCTTTAAAGGAGGGGTTGAGGCTGCCATTTTTAACGTTTTTGACATGTCCTGCAGATGTCTCAACCAAGTGAAAAATATTGTGAGTTTTGGTGCAGTATATTCATAATCAAAGCTTTAAGGTACTTCCAAAACATCTCAGAAAACAATTTTTCAGTACCACAATCACATACTGAGCTTTTCTCATCTAAAATTTTCATCCTCCCTCCCTCCCTCCCTCCCTCCCTCCCTCCCTCTCTCTCTCTCTCTCCATATAAAATCACAAATACTGTCTCCACCTCCAAAGTAATACAAATATCAACTCCTGCATTGTATGAAAACAAGTGAAATATTTATTTTTCGTTCATACTATCTGATTATTGCAGGTTTCCTTTACAGCAGTGTTCATTTCAAAGGTAGAAAAAAAAATCCAATGATTTTATCTGTGTCCAAAATTTTCCATAGCAGTTGATCACATAAAAGTAGCTTTGGTTGTAACTTGGAGAACACAATTGTTTTTATTGCTTCTTTCATCATGTTGGATGTCCACCAGGCAGAAAAATATTATGGGTTTTTTTTCCCTGGGCTGAAAAGATATATATTACAGACAAAAACAATCCCAGCATCTAAAGAGAAAACCAAAGTGCCTCATTGTAACAGGAAATGATTACAAACCAGACGATGAACTCTTAGCTTTCAATAGGTGCTCTCTTGCACTACTGTTAATTCTGGGTCAAATTGGATATTACAATCATGCAGTTGTGTGTAACAAAGTCCTGCTCTTTTAAAAATACAACAAAGTAACAATTGGATACAATTGTCTTAAGAAGGGGAATAGCAAAGGAAAGAGGCTATTGAATTGCTTTCCCTGGGCATAGAGTCTTCAGTTGTTTTCCTATTCACAGGATTTCACATGGATACAGATAAGATTATGGAAACCTTGTAGAGAAAAATTATTAGGGCCCTCCCTAGTTGCCACTACATTATTCATAAATATCTCTTTCTGAGCTGCTTAAGAAAACCAAACTGGGAGCTTAAACATGCGATCCTCCTAGGATTACTCTTATTTGTATTTCTTCTGTAGACTTCAGTCAGGATCCCTACTGAATACATCACTGTTTTATTGAAATAATTTTAAGTTGGGTATACAACAATATATGGCATTATATCTCCAACCCTAGGGAAAGGGGTCCTATTATATTTTAGGGCAGGGGTCAGCAAACTTAAACATTCAAAGAGCCATTTGGACCCATTTCCCACAGAAAAAAAACACCGGGAGCCACAAAGATCCTAATCGGAAGCCCCCTGTTCAATTCTGGAGCTGACCGGAAGTTTAGTTCACCCACCATAGAGTCTCCTTCTAGCGTGGCGAACATTTTCCTCTACCTGCCATAACTGAAAGCCCTATCAATTGTGGAGACAACTGAAAAACCTTCCCCTTGCCATAGAGTCTTCTCCTGTGCTTCTCTGCCCCCCCCCCCGGAAGCTCCAACTGGTGACGGAGCCACAGCAGAGGGAAGAAAGAGCCACATGTGGCTCCAGAGCTGCAGTTTGCTGACCCCTGTTTTAGGGCAATAACAGTTTTGTTCATAGACTTCATTACCCTAGTCATGTCTCATCCCTAGACTATGGTTTGTATAGGAAATAGGATGGGATAGACATGCCATTGGCTACCATCAACCATTGCCCTCAAAATATTCACCTGGTAATTGCAATTTAAATACAATGTTTAAACCAGCTTTGAAACGTATAGGATAGTGACAAGCAGCAGGACAATATACTGTTATGCTCCTGGGTTATAGCTCTGAAAGGTTTTTAAGCACACAGAGAAACATATCAATTAATTAGTTAATTGTGAGTCTTAATCAAGGCTGACAATAGTCCTGATGAGAATTATGCCATCTTCACTGTTTGAAATGCTTTGCCAAGGTGATTCCAAGCTGCCGTATATGAGGCTATTTCCTATTAAAATAGTACAGCGGAGAAGATTTTGTTGTAGAAACTTTTCATCTTCAGTGGAACGGTCAACAAGCAGCTTCAGGGCTTCAATGATCCTTTGAGTCCCAAAGACATGGACCTCTTTCTAAACCTGTCTCTTGAACACTTATAGTAGAGCTCTCACTATTGTAATGTGATGTAATGTGAAAATTGTAGCAAGTTTGGTGTTTATTGGTGCCTTTAAGTCAGTGTTGACTGCTAAAACTTCTAGAGAAGTTTTATTGGCATATTTTTAGAAGGGGTTAGCCACTGTCTTCTTTCTAGACTGATTGGCCCAATGTCAGTCAGTTGACTTTGAGCCTAAGGCAGGACTAGAAGTCAGTCTTCCAGTTTCTAGTGTGGTGACTTTTAGCCAAAACTTTATCAAACTGGCTCTTATTAAATTGTAGTGTAAGTCCTAAAGTAATTAATCAGTTTAAAGCAAAGAGCTTTCCCAGAAACTCTTCCCAAAACCCACACCTCTCACTCTGTACAATTTTGTCTCCCCAAAATGTCATATCAATTTTTGGCACAGTGAAGAAATAGATTCATTTAGATCAGTTCTTGTCGTCTTCTCTCTTCCATCTCTCTTTTGCTCAGACTTTCAGCCAAACCCTCTGTTCTTTTTTCACCTCTCCCCCCTCCCAATAGTAGAATAGAATTTTATTGCTGTTACAGACTAGAATTACAGAAAGAAGTAGAAAGGTCAACTTTTTAAATTCATCAGAAAAGGAGTTGGGAATTATATGTTATAAAAAATGAAGATATATCATTTTACATTCCATATTGAACTAATTGTAATGCTTTAGAATAGTCAGATGTGAAACCTTTATGTTGCTATTATTACTGACATGATGTTCCTATTTATTGACATTTGCTTATTTAAAAATAATAATAAAATCATGCTTAAAAACAGGCACAATCATTTTTATTAATCCCAATAGTCACAAATTAGTAGTGTTCCTGAAATACTCCAGATGCCTTGCAATTTATTTGTGTGTTTTATCACAGATATCGTCATTTTCGTGGAGTGTTCTCATTGCTGCTCTTTCACTGATTTCCATGGAAATGCAAGGACTACAGCAGGCAAGTGCCAGTTTTAGTGTTTTGCCGACTGCCCATGGAACAGTGGAAAGTTCCACGTCATTGATATACTTGATAAAAATGATCAAATAGATTTCATTTAAGGGTAGAAAATGTATGCCATATGTTAAATATGTCTTTGTAGAATATTTAGGTGCACCATAAGTCAAACTATTGGCCTTTCGGCTATAAAGTCCTCAATAGCTTTAAGGCATCATATCTTACTATCATTTTATCTTATTTGTCTAAATATGTGACATTTTTAATAAGGTTTTTCTTTGTAGAAAAATAGCAGAAGCTGATAGAATAGCTTCTTCATCGACCAAGAATTCTTAGAGAAGCCCACAAATCAAGGAAAATGCAAAGCAAAATGAAAGCATTAGGACCAGATTCAGCAGTCCATCTGCAGTTGAAAGGCAAAGATCACTCTTTTGAAGACAGCAAAGTCCACATTCTGGATAGAGGGGACCAATGGTTTGAAAGAGTGGTAAAAGAGACTATTAACATTGAGTAGCCTTTTCTCAACAGAGGGAGAGGATAAGACACTACCTATCTTCTGTCTACAATGCAGTCTTCTCAATAGTTCCAAGACGATTCGACCCCTGTTTGCACTTTTATACAGGTGACCCTAAGGCCACAAATTAGCCCCCAAATGGCCTCAAGAGCTCTCAAGGAGAGTACTAATGACCAGCTGACTGCAAAGAAATATAATTATTCCAAACTCCCCTTCCATCTTGTCAGAAGTTATATTTCCATCACCTCCACCATCCTGTCAGAACAATCTGAGCTTGTTGGATGATAACCAAAATTATTCTTTTTCCTCAAGGACCAAACAGTCCAGTTGCCTTTTGAAAAAGCACCTTTGAAACAATGACTGAGAATCTCCACAGACATGGCCAACAGTAATTCCACATCCCTCCCTCCCCTCTCCCTCTTTTTGTCCGAATCGCATGCATAAATCTTCAAACATTGTAGCATTCAAATGATCAGAAATGTGGTGCACTAGATGGTATTTTTGACTCTTTTGCTTCCTCCTTTCCACTTATCTATCACTCCAGAGAGGTGGCAAATCAACATATGCATTTTCTGCAATAATTTTCTTCTTCTCTCTTGTTACATATGGAAGAGCCAATTCCTATCATATTTCTTCTGGAGCTACTATTAAGTTAGATCTCAACCACATTGCAGCTAAGGTCCAGTTCTCTTTCTCTTTTTCAAAACATAGCACTTTTCTAGTCATGATAGTATGATGATTCCATGTAGATGCTTGCTATTTAATTTTAGTGTGAGAAAGTATGACTCTTCCATTATAAATTTTCCTATATATCATACACCAGATTATTTTAAAAAAACTTGACCACAATATAGATGCTTGATCTACTTTGCTATCAATCTCTCTACTCTGGAAGAACCATTCTGATCATAACCACTCTGCCTGCATGTTTTATAATCTATAATAAAGAATGTTCCTCTTCAATCTCATGCTTATTTTACAGTTCATTATTTTTATTTTATTTTATTTTTGAATGATCATCAAGGCAATATGTTGTTTCACAATGTGTTGAGGCACACATGTGATATCTGTTTGCAACCCCTTAAAAACCTTTTCCTGGTTTTATGTGACTACACCATTGACCCAATTGCTTAGTGGTGATCCTCCCCATCCTTTTATTGTGCTATTTTATCCCATTCTTCTACAAACAAAGATCATTTGCTGTGGAGAAAGTACAAAAATGTTTTGATACAGGCTTTAGAATAGTCACCAGTATTTAGTCTGTTGTTGCAGCACTATTATTTTAATTCTTGGTGAGTGCTAGTTTTAATAGAAAACTCATAGGGAAACTACAACTTTATCTTCCCTGTCTCGTGAAACCCAAATTAGTGAATATTTTCATTTCCAGAATGATCTCTCATCTAGGCCCAACTATTCTTTACTATGGACAACTAGTATTTACCATGTTACTGAATCATCTGCTACCACAGCAAGTGGCAGCTATTAATTTATATGAGGAAAAATCACACAGTAATCTGCATTTAGAGACATCTTCAAGATGGTGGAAATCAATCTAATCAGAAATTTGAAGTAGCAGGCCTTGCTTTCTCCAAAATTAATACAAATACAATCCATTGACTTGGTACTAGTGGGAAGTATTATGAAGCAAGGCAGCTTCTACCTGCAAATCTATATGGTAGTCATTCTAATGTGGGCAGCATGTTTAGAAAGAAAGGGCCATGTTAGAAAGTCACATTTGTTAAAATACAGAGATAGACCTTTCTGCATGGGCTGAGAAGATATGAGATACAGTTTGGTAAGAGCCACTGATTTGGATATTAATTGTGTAGTGTTCTGCTTCTGAACAAATGGGACAAGATGTTCCATGATAGGAGCGGGTGGGGAAAGAGTTCTGGCAAAAACAAATTGCACCAAAGAAATCAAATAAATGTACCATCATCTCTTCCTCTCCTGGTATGAAAAAATCAACATTTTGCAAGCAGTGGCGCATATGGGCTCATAACTTCAACGCCAAAAGTATTGCAACTTCTTCCAAATTCTACACACAAGCTGCCTTCATGGCAGCCTGTGGCATAAAGTGGTTCTCCATTTTGGGACTGGAAAAAAATAATTGAAAAAATTAGGAAATATTCTAAAACTCATTCAAATTCATATCTATTTTTTCACTGATCCCTCAGGAGAGGGTAAGACAGAACAGATTACATTATACAATAATAATAATACTAAAAGATATTAAACTATAACATTTCCATTATCAGTTCATATAAAAACCATTGGAAAATGCAAAATTGCACATTTGCACATTAGAGTTTATAAAACAGATAACTTCCATGTGTTTATTCAAAGGACACCTGATTAATGTAAAGAAATAAGACAACTCTAGAAATGTTAGAAATTTTCAAATTGTTGCAATAATTATTGCTGTTGCCATACTTTTAGGATGGCCATCAATTCATAGCATTCACTATGTCCCATTTTCTATTATATTTTCTCTTATGTTCTCATTTTAACAGAATCATTCATGCTCTATGGATGTATCCATACACAAACAAACACAGAGACATACAGACATACATACAGACAGACAATGTTCAGGTTGTCCCCATCTCTTCATATTTTGCCATGAAAAAATAGATTTTGTTCCCCTTATATTTGACTTCATCCTATGCAGAAAGCTCCAAGCGCAATATTAGAGAAGTCCATATGTCCATAGGAGACTTTTAATAATGCCTTTTCACAATACTTTACTAAACATCACTACTTTTTAACCATTAAAACATTCGTACACAGATTTTATACTATTCAGTGGTGATATCTAATCATATATTTAAGAACAAAACACTCTTGGGGTAAAAAAAAGGATTCCATAGAGATTTTCTAAACGGCACAGTATCCAGTAAATTCAGTCATCCTTATGGGCAAAAGGATGGAAACAACATACTAGATTTAATGCTAAAGTATTTAGTTGATCTTTCCTGTCCATAATGCTATAAAAATGAACCATTATGGAAACTTCTGAACAAAAGATACATATATGGATTTTTGAATTATAGCTCATCTTGTTATTTGGGCTATAATTATAATTATTATACCATTTGTGCACCAATTATACAATTTTGTTTTCTGAACCTAGATTGAACTATTTGGACATGCATTTCAGCTCAGTGATTAGTCAGAGTATTCAGTTTTAGGGTACTTGAGTAAGAATTATTGTAGAATAATTCTTTTACAAAGCCTTTTCATTAGTTTTTCACTAATGTGTGAGTAATTATTAAGAATTATTAAAATTATGATGAGGCAACAAAGCTGATTTTCTATGGGAATAGCTTTTAACTAGTAGATCCTGTTTATTTTTTAATAATATGTATTTAATAATGTAATTAATAGCAAATGCTATTTCAGTTGCAAATTAGTTTTAATACTAAAATCTGTCAGAAGAAAATATTTTTAATTGCTGTTGAAAGGAGAATTGAGATGGAACTAATGTAAGTTCACTTGAGAAAGTGTTCCAAGCCTGACAGCAATCAATGAGAAGGTCCTTACTTACTTACAAAGGTGATCAAATGACCTTGAGACATGTCAACAGTCTTAAGTATGAATGAGTTGCCAAGCATCCAAATTTTGATCATGTGACCCTGGGGATGTTGCAATAGTCATAAATATGAAAAACGGTCATAAGTCCCAGTTTTCAGTACTGTTGTAACTTTGAACAGTCACTAAATCAAGGACTATATGTAATCAGTTGTATACTGTACATTACCAATTCCACCTAACGGTCTGGTTGCTGCATTAAGAAATAGCTATAGTTTCTATAGTTAATGTAGTTCAAATGGAATATTACTAATCCATGTGTCACTATGACCAGTGATATTATAACAGCTCTACTGTTGTTAACCATGAAAACACAATCCTTGCAAAACCAGGCATCCAGTGTTATGGGTGAATGCCTCATGTGTATATACAAGCTCAAGAGTTTAATCCAGCCATCCTAACTCTACTTGACTCCTATTGATCTGTTTTGCAGTAAATCAGAAGCACCTCAGCATTGTCAGTTATTGTGCTTCAGTTTGTGTGCCCTCATCCAGTTGATTAACCTTAATCTAAATTGACTATTCATTATCAAATAGTCAATTTAGATTTAGATGAAAAAGTGTTAAAATTTGTGTCTGTCATCAAAATACTGTTGGCATTAAGTCTGAAAAATCTGGAAGATCTTTTTCACTGATGCTTATAATGGCAGAAGAAATGTTACAGAATCCTATAGAATTTATTTATTTATATCCTGCCTTTATTATTTTTTATAAGTAGCTCAAGGCAGCAAACATACCTAATACGCCTTTATCCTCCTGTTTTCACCACAACCCTGTTAGGCAAGATCTAAATCTATAGATGTCCATGGAGACTCTCAGTCATCCAGGTCATGGTTGTCCCAAAGGTATTTTCCAAAGGCAACAGGTCTTTTTTTTTCTTTGAAGCTTCTTTTGTCCAAGAAGCTTCTTCAGTTTTGACTTAGAACTGTCAGAAAAAACGAAGTTCAGTTGCCTTTGGAAAAACACCTTTGGGACTAAGTCTATAAGTCTATGTGATGGCCCTCATCTCTCTTTTGAAATTTACTACTCCAAGAAATCTAGTGTCTCTAAGTACTATCCCACCTACTGTAGGTGGCTTATAATAGCAATATAACTTAGACTTATATACTGCTTCATAGTGCTGTTACAGCCCTCTTTAAGCAGTTTACAGAGACAGCCTATTGCCCCCAACAATTTGGGTCCACATGTTACTGAACTTGGAAGGATGGAAGGCTGAGTCAACCATGAGCCTAGTGAGATTTGAAATTGCAGGCAGCCGGCAGACAGCAGAAGTAGCCTGTAATACTGCAGACTAGCCATGCACCACCGTGGCTCATAAAGCATATCATAGTCAATGATATTCATTGAGGACCAACATAAGCAATGGAGTCAGCATCCCATAGTCATTAATAACCCAAATCATTTAACACTGCACTGAATACCCAGAAAAAGTATGAGCATATATGTATATTTTTGAGATAGATGAAAACTTGTTTAAAATATCCATTTTGATATTTTAAAAAAACAGCACAAGCAAATCAATATTATGTGTAAAATATATGGAAGTATTTGAGGAGTAAAAAGGTTAATCCAGCCACATTTGCCTTCATTCTTTATCTGTATCTGGTAGTAAGTTCATTTTCAGCATCTTACTCTCTGGGCCACTCTAATATGGAAGACAAAGAAGAAATCACAAAATAATAGTACTTAAATATTGACATGCTTCTTAGGAAGAACAGAAAAAAATTACCTATGTTGATCCATAAGAAAAAGAAGAAGAAAAGAAAGGAGAAAAAATAGAGTTGACTGATACCTTTAGTGGGGGGAAAACAAAATGTATTAGATATAGTAGCTTGTGTGTGATTCTGTTAATTTTATTGTATGTATGTATGTATGTATGTATGTATGTATGTATGTATGTATGTATGTATATTAGTAGCACTAATGCAAATTTACCAGGGGTTGTAACACAAATACATACCTATTTCCCTGGCCTAGCTGATAAGGAATAGAGCCTGTGGCTTAGTGGCAATTACATAGGCCTAATATGCAATACAGCCCTGGTTCGATTCCCAGTAAGGATGAGAGCTAAATGGCTTGAAATAGATCTATACTAGTCTCCCTTTATTTATTTATCAGCACAAATACATATATATATATATATATATATATATATATATATATATATATATATATATATATATATATATATATATATATATATATATATATATATATATATATATATATATATATATATATATATATATATATATATATATATATATATATATATATATATATATATATATATATATATATATATATATATATATATATATATATATATATATATATATATATATATATATATATATATATATATATATATATATAGCATATTAGGCAGGAGTCTTAGCCACTAAACCACAGGATCTCCTCCTTATCAGCTGAGCCAGGGAAATAGGTATGTATTTGTGTTACAACCCCTGGTATGCCCAAATATATGCCCTAATATGTAATACAGCCCAGGTTCAAATCCTAGTAAGGGTATGGCTAGCTGATGAGAGCTAAATAGCTTGAAATAGATCTATACTAGTCTCTCTTTATTTATTTATCAGCACAAATACTCTGTGTGTGTGTGTGTGTGTGTGTGTGTGTGTGTGTGTGTAGGTATATATATAACAACAAAATTATTAAAATACAGTTATGTTATTGCTTTAAGTACAGATTGCAACAGGATCCTCATTGAATATACGTTATTATAACTGGCAATAATTGCAGCAGCAGCCACAGCGTTGGTTTTTCTAATAGCAATTATTTCAGGATTCATTGGTAAAATAGCAACTACAGGATGTTAACAAACGACAACCACAAGCCTGACAAAGGTATCCTGCAGAAACCCATGAAGATTCACATAAACATTTTTTAAACATTTGCATACTTTTACCTAGGAAGTTAAATAGAAAAGATGGGCTGATCAGTGATAAAGAGCATAATGGGGATAGCAAAGTGGTATAATGAGAATAATGCCATGGGATTATCTGTGGGCAAAAAAGGAACATAATGGGAATGAGATAGTATTAAGGACAAAAGGTTAAATCCTGTGACATGGCAAGCAGACCCTAGAAAGCAGAGAAAATACTTTCGGTAAGGTCTGTGGGAACCGAATGCCCTCAGCACTGTGTTGGATATGGCCCACAAACAGGGAATCCCATATTAAGGGCAACAGTTTCATCCTTAGCTTTCAGGAGATACCAATTTAGACCTCTTAGCTGAATGTACTGTAGATGCAGGCTGAACTGTAGATCCAGGCTGATTTCTGCTTGGTTACCTAATATAGCCCACAGGGTCTGACCACATTTACATGGCAACAACAGCCCTCCAGTGAAATTTTATATTCAAGACTTGCTTGCCTTTCTTTCTCTTTTTGGACATCTACAGCTGTGTGAAAAAGTCCTGCACACTTTCAGTTTTAAGCTGTATTTACATGTTTAATCAACTTTTTACTAATAGAAACCACGTAAAATTAATACTTTGATGAAAATTTCTGTAGTTGGATTGAGATGCATAATTTTTATTAATATAACCAAAGTCTTTTAAAGGTTTTGAGTGAGTTTATGTACTAAAACAAACACAACTTGAATTTTTGAGAATGTTAGGATCGAAAGTAGCCAATCAGCAGCGAGCTTTGGCTGACCAATCAAAATGCACAGAGGATAAATCTATGAGCCAATCAATGTCTTCATACACTCTGACTATAAATAGGCATGAAAAGCATCGAGAAATTTAATTTAGCTCTGGCTGTGAGCAAGGATGAAGGCCTTTGCTTTCACCAGTACCGAGCAGTGGCATCGCATCATTGTGCTTCATGAAGAGGGTTACTAAATAGCCAAGAGAGTGAAATGCCATCACACCACAGTGAGCAGGATGGTTGAAAAATACCAAATAACTGGTTCAGTTGATGACAGGGTCCGCTCTGGAAGACCAAGAAAGTTGACAAAATGGCAAGATCGGGCTCTACAATGCATTTCAATGGCTGACAGGAAGCTCACCTCACCTCAGATCACAAGAATTTGGGGTGAAACATGTGATGTAAAATGTACACAAGCACAGTGTGTTGCAGACTGCTTGCCAGAGGACTCAAAGGCTGCAGGGCTCAAAGTAACTCTTTGCTCACAGACCCTCACCGCTCTCGTCGACATGCATGGGCCAAGAAGTATGCCAAGTGGACCAACAAACAGTGGGCCAAGGTCATCTTCAGTGATGAGAGCAATTTCTACTTGAGTGGGAATCAGTGCAATAAATATGTCAGAAGATTTCCAGTGAATAATTTAGGCCGTACTGCCTGAATCTATCTGTGAAGCATCCATTGCAGGTGATGATCTGGGGATGTATCGCTGCTTCTGGTATTGGTTGGATACAATTTGTGCAGGGAATCATGAATTCCAAGCAGTATGTTGAAGTCCTGGAAAAGACCATGCTTCCTTCGGCTCAGCAACTTGTAGGGAAGGATTTGTACTTCCAGGATGACAACGCTCCTTGTCATTAGACCAAGTTCATCCAGCAGTGGATGAAGAAGCATGGCGTTCGACTCCTGGATTGGCCAGCTCAGAGCCCGGATTTGAACCCAATTGAGAACTTGTGGGCCAAGATTGGTTACAAAATAAGCAAGAAGAATCCGAAGACCAAGCAGGAGCTGATTGAATCCATTATTGCAGCCTGGCACTACATTGTCACCAAAGATCACATGCAAAAGCTTATACAGTCTATGCCGAAGCGATGCCGCCTGGTGATAAGCAATAAGGGCTGGCCAATTTCATATTAGTAACCAAGTTTGGTCCTTAAATTGTCCTTTTCAATCAATTAAAATGTTAATAAAACACTAGCATCGGCCTTAGTAATTGCAACACGTATGCCACTGGGTATGCATCAGTTAATTTGTTTTCATAGTCATTGTAAGCATGCAAGAAAATTCACAATCTCCATCCAAATAGCATCAAATTGCAAAAAGCTTATGCTTTTCACTTAAAAACACCAGTATTTATTTAAAGATAACAATATTTGCATAGCAGTTAGCATAAAAATATCATAAAATCCAAAAAATGTCATAAACCATAAACCGTAAAGCATGCAGGACTTTTTCACACAGTGGTACATTTTGATTTTCTCTCTGAAAAGCATTGCAGTTGTGTCATTCTAGTAGCATAAACATGACTTTCTTCCATATAGGTGCCACATATGGAATTATGAAATACACACACATAGAAAATAGACACAGAACGTAGAGACCATGGAGGTCTTATAGTCTGACTCCCTGCTCAAGCAAGAGACCCTATACCAGGGGTGTCCAAACTTTTTGCAAGGAGGGCCAGATTTGGTGAGGTGAAAATGTATGGGGCCGATCATTCAGCCTGACATTCTTTGAACCCTTAACATTAAATGCGAATTAACTACCATATTTTTCAGAGTATAAGATGCACCAAGATTTTGAAGAGGCAAATTAAAAAAAAAGTTTTTGCACTCTCCCAAAAATGGCCCATTTTTCATGAAAATGGGCCTTTTTTTAAAAAGGGCATGAATAGCCTTTAAGAGGCTTCTAGAGTGCTCCTGGGGGCTGGGGGGGGGGGCAAAGTTGAGCAAAAAATGGCCCATTTTTTGCTCATTTATGCCCTCCACAGCCCCCAGGAGCACTCTGAAAACCTCCTAAAGGCTATGCACGGCCATTTTGGTGAAGGGGGCAGTTTTGGGAGGCAAAAAATGCTGTATTCAGTGTATAAGATGCACCCAGATTTTTAGCCTCTTTTTTGAGGGGAAAAAGATGCATCTTCGAAAAATACGGTATTTTATGAAAGACTAAACAAATAACTCCAGTGGGGAGAAGAGGCTGCGGGCCGCTTGAAATTTGAAAAAGGGCCACATTTGGCCCCCGGGCCGCACTTTGGACATGCCTGCCCTATACCATTCCAGACAAGTAGCTGTTCAGTCTCTTTTTAAAAGCCTCCAGTAATGAAGCACCTACAACTTCTGAAAGCTAGTCATTCCATTGGTTAATTGTCCTGACTGTTAGGTAGTTTCTCCTTGGTTCTAGATTGCTTCTCTCCTTGATTAGACAAGATACAAGAGTAGGAGAAGTGGAGGGATCAATTTCAATAAAATGTATGATAATGTTTCAGCATTAATGCAAGATTTTGGACAACAAGCACTCAATATGTTTAATTTATTACATTTTTAATTTTGTTAGTTAATGGTGTTCTCCAGGCAGATTAAAGAAGTAAATAAAATATAAGATTAGCAAAATAACAGAAACAGTAAAGCAGTAAAATGATACATTTTTTTAAAAAAAAGGAAAATAGATGAAGTGAGGCTTGAATTAAAGTGATTGCTTAAAACTATTTGTTTAAAACACTTTTTAAAGTTTGATATATACTGTGATGCTTCTTTAACCTTGACTATGGCTTTACTGATTCTAACTAATATTTAGTCTGCAATCCTACATGCACCTCTTTCTGAATAAGCCCCATTTATAAATTCATTTCCAAGCAGGTGTATAACACTGGGTTTGTAGGCAGAAATGCCCAAAGAGTATACTCAGTTTGCTAAATCATTTCTAGAAACATTCTCTCTTAAGCAGTGTTTTCAAATCATAATTTAAATGGTAGAAAATTGATATTTTAAGAAATGCTTTTATTTTTGACTCAGAATAACTCATCTTTAAGAAGACTGCTTTCTTTATTCCATGGCTAAACATTTTGGAATTTATTTCTTTATTGTATTTCCAAACCATTTTCATTAGAAGGAGGGATTTTAGAAAAGGCTATGTTTCTACGAATCAAAGGACATGGCAATATTTGTTATTATGGCAGAGATTTGGTGATCTTTTACAGTAATATTTTGAACCAAGTAGTATATAGTAATATATATATTAATGAATCAGTAATGATAAAAATAAGATTTTTTTCTTAGTATTTTTTTTTACTGTTTTGGCTTATTTCTTCCCAAATCTTTAAAGTTTTTTTTAAATTATGATTGCATATGTTAGTAATCCTAAATTTTTACAAAATCTATGAAAACATCTATCTATCTATCTATCTATCTATCTATCTATCTATCTATCTATCTATCTATCTATCTATCTATCTATCATCTATCTATCATCTATCTATCTATCTATCTATCTATCTATCTATCTATCTATCTATCTATCTATCTATCTATCTATCTATCTATCTATCATCTATATGGTTTTGTTGTATTTGGGTCTTTTCCCGAATACAACAAAACCAGCATACCTACACCCGTGAAAATCTACGATATATATATATATATATATATATATATATATATATATATATATGTGTGTGTGTGTGTGTGTGTGTGTGTGTGTGTGTGTGTGTGTGTGTGTGTGTGTGTGTGTGTGTGTGTGTGTGTGTGTGTTTTTTGAGGTTTTCACGGGTGTTTATATGTACGTCTTTGGTTGTTCGGGTTTTTTCCCGTGTAGAGTTGGAAGTATATATATATTCCAAAGTGGTTCACAAGTACCCTGAACATTTTTCAGGAAAAAAAGTAAAGTAAAAACAGAATAAAATGTGACAGTTCCAACCTGCAAATATATCCTGCTTGCCATTTGCTAATGATACATGGCCTATAATAGAGCATCCATTTTATGGATAGCCCAACTGGTAAGGTCAGCTGAAGCCGATCCAAAATGTTCCAGCAAGAAAGTACTGTTTTCCAAGCTGTTACATATTTCCTTTGTGGACTTCCAGAGTTGTGTGAAAGTGGAGTCTTCAGAAGGTTTTGGCTTGTTGCAGGACCACCTTTCTCTTATTTGGCCATTTGTGTTACATCTGTTAGAGAAACCAGATATGGTTTATGCCCAATGCAGTTCTTGTTTTTTAATATGTGCACATATTTGATTAGGACAATATGGACCTTGCGGTAAGGTCCATTGGTAAGCAGAAAAGAGAAGCTGCAATGTTCTGTATTGAGCACCATAGCAATACCAGCTTTGTGTCTCTGTTGTGTATGTATGGGAAATAAACATTAAAAACAAAAACCCATTACCAAGTCAAGCTTCTGACATGCAACCATCTCATTCTATCCCAGCACTTGGGGGAAAGTGAATGGACATGCTGCAGCGGTGAAAACAACCATCTCCTCTAACAGCTGCAAATGAGAACCTGCAACATCCCATATGATTTTCCTTGCTGGTCTGCTCTAGCCTTATTGAAAGTCTAATTAACTTAAGTTTATACAGATGGTACACTGCTGCTGCATGCAATGACCCAAATGTACAAATGAGTGGGTTTAGATGCAGTTGCAGACATGAGCCTGAATGGCTCCTGTCTAGCTGAGGTGGGTTCTACCTCTTCCTCCTGTTCCTCTCCCTGCCCCCTTGTACAGTTTCATGCTGTAGGAGTGACCATAGAAACGGCTATGATGAAGCTGTCATAGAGGAAGGAAAGGGTCTTGCGATGTATCTAATTGTTGCCTGAAAATATTGTAAATTGAACTGTGCAAGTGCAACAATACTAGTCGCCTCATTGCTCTGATAGAGTTCTAGGACACCGGTTTTAATTTTAGCATACTTTCCTCTCTTCTTTAGGATGGCGGTGGGATACATTAACATGTCTGGGTGGTTGATCTAACAGTGAACAATTAAGCATTTCTTCATTAAAAGCTGCCAAATTGAGTTTCATTTATGCAATAAATATACCAGAAGTAACACAGAATCTGTAAAACTCAGACCAAACTAAACTATCATCAAGTTAGTTTTACAATATCATTGCACTAAAAAGGCAAAGATAATTAAAAACAGTTTACCTGAGGTCAAAAAACCCCCATAGTTGGTTTAGCACAGATTAGAAATGGATCACACATGTCCTTTAAATCCCTTTCTGGCATCCTTTCCCCAAGCCTTCTTGAAACATGCAGTGAAATTCAGTGGCAAATGACCACAAATTGGTGACACAGATTTCCCACCAATTTCAACAACACATTAAATATGTCAAGTGAAGGCACTATGCCTACAGGTAGACTTGGCATGTCTAAAACAACAGGAAAATCTCCCAACATAAAAGCGATCTGTCATGATCACTGAAAATAATATATTTTTTTTAAAAAAATGCCGACCCTGGAGGAGAGAAAGTCTGTCAGCATGGTCTGGGAAGAAAGGACTAACAGCAAATATAGGGGAGGGAAGGGAAGGAAGAGAACCAAGAGGAAATACCTAGGAGAGAGAGAGAGAGAGAAATTATAGGGGTGGGGGGAGGAGAGTGCCTTGAAGTGTATTTTGTCTCTTTAAATGTTGTTGTGTCACCTCCTCCTGCTAAGCCAGCAAAAGCTGCTAGAAGGAAATCTCTATCACTGTGGCTACTTGTGCATCTTGTGACAAAACAAGATGTAGGACAACCTTCACATTAAGAACCTGACCTTTTCCAGCAGAGTGCAATCCCATTTAGAGCAATCTTGTTGAGATCAAGCTTCAGTTATTGGCTGTCATCTAACCCATCACCCATATCCAGTCTTCGTTAAGTACTAAGTCAGCTTCGGCTGACTCAGATGACAAGGAGAAATTGAGCCATGTTGTTATCAGAGTGCTTATGGCATCCATTTCCAAACCTTTGGATGATCTCAGCCAGCTGCTACACAGTGATAATAAGAAAAAGGGAGAAGAAGGTGGAACCTGGTTGGATTCCATAAAGTTAAGCAAAGTGTTTAAGCATACAGCCATTGTAAAGTACCAAAAGCTTAGTCTGAAAGGCCATCTATTATTGTAGTGACATACAGAATCCATTCAAAGGATGGTATCAAAAACTCCTGAGGGATTAAAAAATCACCTTAGATTTACATCTCCCCAGTCTTTCTGGGGAGATACAGATGTCTATTCAGATGAACAAAGTGTGCTAGGCCCATGCTATAGAGACTGGTTAAAACATCTTTCTGATTGACCAAAATTCAGCAGTGACGTTTTCCCCTTCCCCATACTGAACTGTTCAGTTTCAGCCTGCCAATACATTCCATCTGAAATAAATTGGCAGCCCTGTTGCTGAGTCATTTATGATCAAAGCATCGTCCATTGTTTATTCATTTAATAATACTCATATTTGTAACAAAGTAACCCAAGCTCTCACCCAGAATTTTTTAAGGACAGTAAGGTCTTTATTTTTGTAATAGCTCTGCTCCAAATTGTCCTTTTCCTTCCCTTCCCTTTTTTAAACATCTAACCCACAGTTTGATTCCATATTCATATTTTAGTAGCATATACTGGTAGTCCAACCTTGAGTGTACTGTATGTACTTTTAATAATCTCCATAAAAGCCTGATTTCCAATCCCTAGGCTCAAGCTGACAGTGTAAATAAAATCACCCAAATCCACAGGGTAAGAGAAATGAAAATGACAAGGATTAAAATTTTGTCAAACCTCTTTCTTTTTAAAATTCTGCTTCTCTTCCAATTGGATCACGGCCCTCTGTGTGCACAGCTTAAGACCAGACGGTCTGCTTTCACTTTTATTCCTCTCTGCAGCAGGCTTACAGTATTTAGTGAAAGTCTGTAAAGAATGTGTGCTGTGTTGAGAGTTAATGCCATAATCCCCTATCGTTGGGGTCAAACGCTGAATAGAGCAGAAGAATTAGAAAATATGTTACATACAATGGCAGGAAAAAATGCATCAGCATGGTGTTCTATTAACACGGGCATTCATTACCAGCCCAGGAATGGCCACGAGGGCCTTAAAAGATCTGTCTAGTTCAACTTCAGGATGCAGGCTCTTCTACTAAAGATGGAAGACTTTGAATGAGAATTCAAACACCCTGTGTGCAGGACCAGACACACGCAAAAACACTCATATTATCCCATTTCCCCATTACACATACACCAATGTCTTTTTGTTTGTTTGTTTTGCTTTGCTGGGAATAAGGTTTTTTCCTACAGAGGGAGGACACTTCTTTTCCCTTCTGTATTCTGTAGCTCTAAATTCCAGAAACATTCTGCAATTTGAATGTGTTGTATTCCCCTATAGGCAAAAATAAAACTTCTAAGTAAAATCTCATCAGTCAACAATGGACCTATGGACTATGGAAAATGTAGACTATTTTCACCAAAGTGGGCAGAAACACCCCTGCTTCCAGTACTAACTTTCCATGAGATGAAAGTTTTTTTAAAAAAATTATTCATTTATTATATTGACATCTCACTTTCAGAAATGTTCAAGAAATCAGAATCCTTATTCTTGGATCTCTTTCCCCTCTCCAATCTTCACAATATCCCTGGTAAGTAAATTAAAACCAACTGACAGTGACTGGCCCAAGGTCACTTAGTGAGTTTTGCAACTAAGCAGCATATTTCAGCCACAATCTTCCCCCTCTGAATCCAATACTCCAACCAGTAGCTGCAGAGGCTTCTTTGTGATATCAGCCACAGAGTAAGTTACTTATAATATCCTTTATACATCATGTGAATGATCAGAGAATTTGTACATGGCACTAATATATTCTGCATCACCTTGCCTCCATAACTTGGCAAATTGATTAATGGGAAAATAATTTGTCCAAAGCTGCTATTAATCTTGGAAAGAAAAAAATTCATGACTAACCAATGAAAGCTTTCACCTGGAGTTAACAGCATTTTCTTTTCTTTTCTTTTCTTTTCTTTTCTTTCCTTTCCTTTCCTTTTCTTTCCTTTTCCTTTCCTTTCCTTTCCTTTCCTTTCTTTTCTTTTCTTTTCTTTCCTTCCTTTCCTTTCCTTTTTCTTTTCTTTTCTTTTCTTTTCTTTCTTTGCGAATTAAGGGAATTCTGCAAACTTTATGGGAAAGTTACTATTCCTAACCATAAACTGATTTCACCAAAATACATGTTCTTACCTGAGTAATTTTTAAAGAAATATTCACATGGCTTTCAGTGATGCATTAAACACGATGTTGGATTTAGTCTTATGTAATAAAAATTGGAAAAAGAAGGAAAACCCATGCCATTTTCAAACAAAATTAAGGATTCTTTAAAATGGTAATGTTAGCCGAATGAATCTGGGAACTTCTGTATGCTATTTCAATATTGTTTTACTTTAAACTATAATTGACTGCACAATGATGTGGGAGAAAACTCTCTTGAATTCAGAGGAGTTTAACATTGATCCAATCACATTTGTACTAATGACAACTTTCTAGCAAGACATATCTGGATGCACATGTGACAACTCCACAGGTGGTTGTTTTTCTCCCTCCCTGTCTCATTCTCTACAACAAAGGCATGCAATCTGTGCACCAGATCAAGGAGGGGAAATGGATAATTGTGTTGCCTGCACATACAGTATTTCTTCACATATATTCAGATGCACAAACAAATTATTTCCTGCTTCTCTAGAGTCTAAAGTACTATTGCAGGGAGGTATAAGGCATATCTCTCTTGAAAATTATGTCAGAATGGAGAACAGTTTGCTATGACTATCCCCCAGGGTCTTGTATTGTCCTAGGAACTGTTCCCCATTGAAGGTGCACTCTTTCTAGCAGCCTACAAAATAGATGTTTAGCTGTGAACTAAAGTGCTGAGTAGCTTCTCAAATCAATGCAGCAATGCTTCTCACAATCACCAGGTTGGAATAGAATCCCAATGTAATGGGATGTTAGAAAAACCATTGAAGACAGGAGGAAAAGCTGTAGCCCTAGCAAAAGTCAGATGTCTCCGCCCACACAGGAATAAATCTCTTAAGCGAAAGAATCTCTAAACGGAGTCTTCCTGGTTCTCTTGAAAGTAAAGGAAAGGGAGCAAAGAAATGCTTTCAGACTTGCAAGATTCTGTTACTATACCTTTACAACAAAGGCAATATTAGTACTCATCATTTTGGTTTCCTGTCTGGGCTACCTCAAAGGGCTGGCAGCCAAGCAACACACGAATCAATGAAGTGTCATCCACAGTCAGATTAGTGAGTTGCCATTCCTGCTCCCAAGTTACTTCCAGTTTATTCAATCTGACCTCTAATAGAACACCTCTGATGCCTATGGAATTATACCTGGGTGTCTTTGGAGTTTGTCTCCTATTTTCTGGGGCTATCAGATACAACCAACACTACCAATGGGCAGAATGGATACCTCTAGCTACTGATTTTGGGTGCTAAAGGCCACTATTCTGTGACTTCTCAACTATATTGCATGCTATGATTCTTTGGAAAAGTATATCCTTTGCTATTCTGCCTATTTTTACAATGACTATGATAATGACCTATCGCTATTGTTGTATGTACACTGAGAGCTTATGTACAAGACACATTCCTTGTGTGTCTAATCACACTTGGCAATAAAGAATTTTAATTCTAATTCTAAAGCAGTACAACAACCTGGGTCAGCCTTGAACTGCAGTATTAAAAGTGAATCCTAGATCTATCCCCTTTCTGTTCCCCGACTGCTACGTATTCTGGCCTCTTTTTACTGATAAAAGCTATTGTTTGTTAGTTGCCACCTCTGGTCAAGTTCTGAGGTATTTGTCAGGGAATTGAATAGCTGGTGTCCAAATGGCATCAGAGATTCTGACACGAACCAGCAGTTTTATATGACTAAATATATTCACAGTAAATAAGATAGGCAAACAGGAGCATCGTCAGGTAAAGCAACACAGTAGGTTACTTCATGAGGTAAATCACAGCAAGAACACAGAGTGGGCAGAGGAAAAAGATGGGAAACAAGAAAACTCTCCCTTTTCATGTTACAGCAACCAATCACAGCTCAGATTCCCACATGCAGTGGCCTGGTCTCCTTAGCCAATTAGCTATAACTACGTTATTCTTAATCATTGTCCAATCCTTCTCTGCTACAATTATTAAATTTTAAATATTGTACCTCTTGACATATTTGAACTCTCCAACACCTACTAGGCTTGGATTTTCTGTTCACATATTTTAAAGCAAGAGCAACATGTGGATATGCACACCTTTTATTACTACTGCAATGCCCTTATAATCTGAACCTTGACAACAGGCTCTGTCTGAGGGAAGCATTCCCCATGAGAGATACCATCAATTTTCTGTCTTAGAACATCACTATTCCTAAGCATAGTGCATGGTCCAGGATTCAGAAATTGCCCATGTTAAGAGCACCTTGTTTTTGAAACTGATCTCTCACAGAACTGGCAGTTCATAATTCAGCATAAAATAATATTAGCGGCAGTACATAACCTAGAGAAATGACTACAAAGAGGAAAGCAAACATTTGCATACTGTAATGTCTATAAAAGTAAAACTGCACTGCTTGATATATATTTATATAATTCACACCTTCATTACTAACTTGGTTATTTGCATTTAAAGACCAGTTGAAAGTGTTCTGCAATAATTCTATTGAAGGAAAAATGGAATTGAAATATCAACCACACTTGTGTTGTAAAGCATAGGACCCTGAACCTCAGCTAACCTCTTCAGACTGTATTATACCTACTGGGAAGTTCCAACTGCTATAGATCAGTGTGAAAGGACCTCTGATTCTGATTGATACAAACTCTCTATTTTGAGATGAAAAATGACGGATGAAAAATAAAGTTGGCTTTCTTGTGCTATATCTGAACTTCTGAATCAGAACATCAGGAAAGCTGCTGCTGGACGAACCACACTAAGAATTGGCAACCTTTTGAAAGATGATCTAAAGGTAAAGGTTCCTCTCACACATATTTGCTAGTCGTTCCTGACTTTAGGGGATGGTGCTCATCTCCGTTTCAAAGCTGAAGAGCCAGCGCTGTCCAAAGATGTGTCCGTAGTCATGTGGGCGGCATGACTAAACACCGAAGGCTGTTGCCTTCCCACCAAAGACAGTCCCTATTTTTTCTAATTGCATTTGTTTTTGAACAAATGTTGGCAGAAACTGGGACAAGTAACGGGAGCTCACTCTGTTATACGGTGCTAGGGATTCGAACCACTGAACTTTCTATTTAACAAGCTCAGCATTTATTTATTTATTTATTTATTTATTTACTTACTTACTTACTTACTTACTTACTTACTTATTTATTTATTTATTTATTTATTTATTTGACTTCTAGACCACCCCCTCTCCCCGAAGGGACTCGGGGCGGTGTACAGGTACAAATTAAAATCATACAGCCAAAATACATATAACTAAAATCGAATTAAATACACCCCTGTACAAATTTACAAAAAATAAAACTTAACCTTAAAACCAAATCACAAAATTTAAAAATACAAACTGAGGTGGGAAAGCTGGAATTAGGCCAGGCCGGCTAGATGAAACAAGTGGGTTTTGAGTTTCTGGCAGAAGGAGCAGAGGTTCGTGGTCATTCTAATGTCAGGGGGTAGGTCATTCCAGAGGCTCGGTCCTGCCACAGAGAAGGCCCTTCCCCTGGGCGCCGCCCGCTGGCACAGTCCAGTGGATGGCACCCGGAGAAGTTCCTCTCTGTGTGAGCGAATCGGCCGAAGGGATGTGAAGGGCAGGATACGATCCCGCAAATAACTAGGTCCTATGCCATGGAGCGCTTTGAAGATGATAATCAACACCTTGAAGCGCACCCGAAAAGCCACAGGCAGCCAGTGCAGACTGCGCAGGAGAGGTGTTACGTGGGAGTATCTAGAGACTTCCAGAACTGCCCGCGCGGCCACATTCTGAACCAACTGCAGCCTTCGGGCGCATCTCAAGGGGAGCCCCATGTAGAGAGCATTGCAGTAGTCTAGCCGGGACGTCACAAACGCATGAGTGACTGTGCGAAGGGCGTCCCGGTCCAATAGGGGACTCAACTGACGCACCAGGTAAACCTGGTGAAACGCCGCCCTCGCCACGGCTGTCACATGGTCATCCATTGACAGCCGGGCATCTAGAAGGACGCCCAAATTGCGTACCCAATCCACGGGGGCTAGATGTTCACCCCCAATGGCCAGTGATGGAATCAGCTGGTTGAACCGGGGCGCCGGTAGCCACAGCCACTCAGTCTTGGACGGGTTGAGCCTGTTATTTCCCATCCAGATCCGTACGGCTTCCAGACACCGGGACATCACTTCGACCGCATCGTTGGGGTGGTTTGGGGTAGAGATGTACAATTGGGTGTCATCCGCGTACAGATGGTAATCTACCCCATACCCACGAATGATCTCGCCCAGCGGCTTCATATATGCATTGAACAGGAGAGGCGAGAGGACCGACCCTTGTGGCACCCCACAAGTGAGCGGCCTCGAGGTCGACCTCTGCCTCCCTGCCAATACAAATTGCGCTCGACCAGAGAGGTAGGAGGAGAACCATCGCAAAACGGTGCCCCTCACCCCCAACCCCTCCAGTCGACGCAATAGGATTCCATGGTCGATGGTATCAAAAGCCGCCGAGAGGTCTAATAGGACCAGGATGGAAGAACAACCCCCATCTCTGGCCCTCCAGAGATCATCCACCAACGTGACCAATGCCATCTCCGTGCTGTGGCCAGGCCGGAAACCGGACTGGCGCGGGTCCAGATGGTCAGTTTCCTCCAAGTGGCGTGGAAACTGTTGTGCCACCACACTCTCTACAACCTTCGCCAGAAAGCAAAGGTTGGAGACGGGACGGTAGTTGACTAACAAAGCTGGGTCCAGGGAAGGCTTCTTGAGGAGGGGCCTCACCACCACCTCTTTCAAGGTGGCCGGCGGGAACCCCTCACTCAAAGAAGCGTTGACTAACTCCTGGAGCCAGCCTCGTGTGACCTCCCAGGATAATAATAATAATAATAATAATAATAATAATAATAATAATAATAATAATAATAATAATAATAATAATAATAATAATAATAAAATTTTATTTGTTAGCCGCACCCTCTCCCGAAGGACTCGGGGCGGCGTACAATAAAAAACATATAAAGTATAAATATGGACAATACATACACAGAATAGACATATACATGGAGGAGGTAGACAGATGGATGGAAACAATTAAAATCACAATTTAAAATCCCCTAAATAAAATCACAAAATTAAAAAACCCGTCAGGAGCGATATCATCAAACTATGGTTGAGCCAGGCCAGCTACTTGGAATAGGTGGGTCTTGAGCTTTACACGGAAGGTGCGGAGGTCAGAGATAATCCTAATATCAGGGGGGAGGTCATTCCACAGGGCTGGGCCCGCCACAGAGAAGGCTCTGCTCCTAGGCGCCGCCCCCCGGCACTGTCTGGTGGACGGCACCTGGAGAAGTCCCTCTCTGCGTGAGCGAATTGGTCGCAGGGATGTATGGGGCAGAATACGATCCTGCAGTACAAGCCAGGAGGGACACTGGTCCAGTAAACATGTGGTAGCACGGAGTCGCCTACGCAACCTGTCCATATCGTCGGAAGTAACAGAGTCAAACTTCTCCCAGAATGGAGCCTCAAGACCCGCCTCCGACGTCCCCTCCAGACCACTAGTGGGGACCAACTCGCTTCGAATCTGAGCAATTTTGTCCTGCAGATAGTCCCCAAATTCCTCTGCTCTACCCTGCAGAGGGGCTTCCCGCGGCCTCTGTTGAAGGAGGGAGCGGGTTACCCCAAACAGGGCGGCAGGGCAGTTATCTTAGCATCTTAGCCACTGAGTCACTGCGTCCATCTTATTATTTATATTAAGATTACCTATAGGCAGCAAAAATGATGGGGGGAAAGGATGCCTTTTTATAGGATTTCTTAATCTTTCAAGATTTTATCCTTTATATTGTGCTGGTTCTAACCTGAGACATCAGATGTTCTCATTGAAATATTTTTTTTTTAAAAACCAATACAAGATTTGGTAATTTATCAAGAGTTAATGTTAACCGTTTTAAATTTAAATTTAATTTTCAATGACTATGACCACTATCTTAGGAGTGTTGGCCCAGGGTTCATGAATGCTACAGTATGTTGCCACCTCTGAATAATGCCATTTGGATAGCATATTATTGTTGTTATGGTCCTTCAAGTCAATCTAGTTCTACTAATGTATTTTTGTTTTAGAATAAGTGAAAACAAAGATTATATAGTCAAATTCCCTGACTGGAGAAATGATCTCATCCATTCTTCATCCCTCTAAAGCTGCCCTTCTCTCCGGGGGCTATCCAAGATAATAGCCAATTCTGTAGAAGGGCTTAAAAGAATTTTAAACTGAAATCAGCTGGTCTCGGACAAAAATGCATTGGCTGCTTGGATAACTTTAGGGGGTGGGAGGGGAGATGTCTTTCTAAAATTTTCAGAACAGCACATATTTTTAATGGGGAGGGGAAATGGGACACATCTTTTTCAAAATTCTTTAAAAACAGATGTTATCTTGAACACAGATATAGAAAATACAAGAGAATCTTTTGGCTTTAAGACTCGCTTTGCTGTTCCTGAGCCTTTCTATTATTTTAAAAGGATGGTCAAAGAAACCATCTTCCTGAAAGGTTCTGCTTCTGTTTCCTGAAATTGTGATACATGTGCTTATATGTGAGAGGGTTTGCTGCAAGTGATTTCCTGTTTTCTCTGAGCTGTCTTTTTCTCTTTCTAGCCTTTCTCAGTTACTGTCTGCAGAAGAGCAGAAGCTCTTAGACCCCTTCTGATTAGTGGTGGGTTGCCAATATTTTTACTACTGGTTCAGGCACAGCCATGACACTTCTGCGCATGTGCAGAAGCATCCAGCCAGGTGGATGGAGCCTCCCACCACTGCTACTACCGGTTTGCCCATTCCAGGCCGAACCAGGAGCAACCCACCTCTGCTTCTGATGCCAAAGGAGAAATTGCATCCATGTATAATGATGTCCCAAAACTTTCCTCAGAACTCCCATGGTGGAGAAGAGAGGAGTTCTTAGGAAGTATTGCTTACAGAATGGAAGGGCTTGAGTTCACATTCCCATTAAGCCTTGAAGCACAATGGGTGACACTGAATCAGTTCCTAATCTTCACATAAAACGGTAGTTGTGTGAGGAAGAAATAGAGCCACATACATTGTGTAGATTAGAACCTATGATGTCCAGAGAGCCAGGCAATCCACAAGGTTCCACAAAATTAAATTTGGGTTGCAGGTACCTCATTTTAGGATTCACTAGTTTGATTTGTATATGAATGTCATGAGAGCTTCAGCAGAAGTTCTGCTGGGAGCAGGAGAGTCAAGGTTCCAATAGCTTTTACCATTCGTCTGGAAGACATAGTAGTTGTGGCTTTGTGACATGGGATTCTACACAGGCTGAGCATGTTGCAGAGACTTCTGGTAAAATTTTACACTATGAAAAGATGATTATGTATGCTAGCCTTTATTTGTTTCTTTGTTTGATTGTTTGCTGCCCATCTCAATAGGGCAACTCTGGGTGGCTTACAGAAGTGTATCCTTTATGTCCTATTCACAATAATCCATCCAGGTTTACAGTGAAAGTTCATGGTCTGCTCTTACCTAGTGAACTTTGCTATTTTCCCTTTGAATCAGGGTCAAAGATTATTTGAGATTATGTGGAGAACCTGGTCTCCACATAATCTTAACCTCTATTCTCCCCCTCCCATCCGAGGCCCATCATATATAAATATTCACCATGTGCAATGGATGGCAGGTGTGGCAATTCAACTAAGTCTTTGAGCAAAAGGGCTGTTGTAGTCACCCTGAAGATTCTGAAAGAACAATAGCTTATGAAGGTTTGTAGGCAGGGGTCGGTTCCGGCAGACACTACTGCCGCTTCACTTGTGGGCACACTTTCAGCACATGCACATATGCAGAAGCAAAAAAACAAGATGAAGGCACCTATGGCACCATCCAGAGAACTGGTTCGGGGGCATGGCAGGCCTGGGTTGCTGCCGGTTCCAGTGACCCAGGCCACCAAACCACTACCAGTTCGGCTGAACCGGTCCCAACCGGTAGGAACCCACCACTGCTTGTAGGTTAATGTGGTAATTTTCTTGGAGAATCCCTACAGTCTGAGATGCTAAATTGGATTAATCTTACTTAACTCTGTGCTCTAAGAACCCGGTTTCATTGATTGATTTGATTACATTTTAATATTGAATATTAGAATTTTTTAAAATCCATAATGGGCAGATCTGATTTACAGTATGTAATCTCTCTAGTTTTCTAGTTGTTTCAATACCATGGGAAAACATTTCACATACAGAATAGTTTTCTGCAGCTGTGGCTTTAGCCTGAGAATTAGATATATCAGAAGAAAATGCTGCAGTGGTTGTTTATGGGATACCCTTTTTTCTCTTTTGAAAAAATAACAGACTCCACTAGGATAGTTCAGTAAGTCTGATGTATTGATAGGTTTTGAGAGGAGTGAGCTGGGTAGTATCATTATATCATCATTTCATTTATATTTTGCATTTGGTTACTTTAAATGAGAGGGATAAATAGCTATGCTTCTATCTTTAATTCATTTGAAATTGCCAAAGCTTCTGGGAAATTCTATGCTATCACCAAGTTACAAAAAGGAACATGACACTCAAGGAAGAAGTGAGCCTTAAAACCACATAATTTTCCTAAATGAACAAATTCTTAATGAGCTGGTATTCACAACCATTGTATATATTTTCTACCAGTTAATGCTTCTATTGCTCTTGGTTGAGAAACCGGATAGAAGGACAATACAGTATTCTGTGTTAGATTAAGCAGGAACCAATAAAATAAGTTTTTCAGAGCCAAACTCAACAATAGGCTTCTACTCACCTTGCAAACTTAAAACATAATAAAGACAAAAATGCAATTTCCAAAATCTCAATTCATATATATTTATTCACACACACAAACACATACAATAGCAAGAAGATCTGGATGTTGGTTGTTGAATGAGGCTTGAAATAGAAAATATCTCATTCTAATTCCTTGATTTGTTAAGAGAGGTGTCTGGATGGAGTGGTAATCTAGAAAAGTTAAACTGTTTCTGGTATAAATATTGCACTTTATGGGGATATTTATGGGTATATTAGTCTTTTGTATGTAACAGCAGAACCACTCCTTTGCACATCCCATTTTTCCTCTTTTACTTGAAAGCAGATAAAAGTAGTTGCCAGTATTATGCTATGTAGTATGATGTTAATGGGGGGTAAGTGATCTACCTATTGCAACTTTATTCTTACACTATTCTTACATAGTCAGACTTCATTTGCTTGCAGAGGTTTGTTTGATGGTTTACTTGACTGATTGATAACTTACTTTCCTGATATCCTATCTTTCGGGAGCTCAAGAATGTCCCCACTCCAAATTTTCCTGACAACAAAAACCACATGAGGTAAGATGGCCAGGGAGGTGACCAACCCAAAATCATCCAGTGAGTTTTCATGGGGGTGCTGGTGGATTACCTGCGTCTCCTTAATCCCAGTCTGGCACCTTTTAACCACAAAAACATCATATTGGTTTTGTCACTATCATGATTCTTTGTCGGAATATTCCAAACCAAAATTCTATGTTGTAAAGTGAGTTTCACTCAGTGTTAAAAAGATATATATGCAGCAACCTTTGGGAAAGTACCATCTTCCATGACTTCCTGTCAGTTTAGCATCTCTTACCTCTCCATTACAAATTCCTGGATCATTAGATAGCATCTCTAGATAGCATCATTAGATAGCATCAGTCTACAATGGCCAGTGGGGGAAAATGGTGACTGCTAAGCTTCTAATTGCATATGCACTGTGGTTTTCACAGTGGTGAGAATGAATAGTATCTTTTGGCAGAAAATGTAGAAAAATTGGAGGATTATTTTGATATCTGGTTGGTATTTTTAGATTGCATTAAGGTGAAGAACGGTATTTCCTACCTCTTACAATATATATATAGACCCTTTTCATATGAGATAGTCTATCTACCAGGCACACCATCAGTTCAGTCACTTGACCAAGTTCTTATCCTCCCAGCCATTGAAAAGATGCTGGAAGTTTGCCTCTTTCTTCTCCACTTCCTGCTTTCATTACTTTATTACACATTAGAGGGTTAAAATCAATTGTGGGGCAATTAGGGTCAGTGCCATCATGAAACCACACATTTCTTTAACTTGTTCACCTTGGCCCTTGTAGTTGCAGGCTATGATAATTGAAATAGTTTGCATGGAGTCAGTTGACTTGGGAATTTCTTTTACCAGAAAAAAGGGTCTGCTTAGGGTTAAAATTAATTTGGGGGGTTGGCTGGATTTTGAAATTTTCATGACACATTTTCTCTTTCCCATGACTTAGTTAAGTCATGAAATAGAGCCATGATTTAACCTTTCATTCTTTGAAGAGTGAAAACATTTGGTAAGAACTGCTCTGTGTTTGTCATAAGTTCAGACTGTATTTACCATTAATGTTACTTTAAGAACATTAAATGATATATTGATAGGAGGGAAAAGAAGAATTTAGAGCTATCATAATTCCAACCAGTTTCCATTTTAAAAATTAGCAGAGTCCTTTTTAAAAATGCAGCTAAATTTGTCCTCTGTTGCTTGTTCTGAGGTTTTAAATTGCCAGGTAAAATGCCCATAAAGGGTCCAATCATCCTCGAGGCAATCCAAAAAGGGCAGAAGGGAATCCCTTGCTGTCTTTTAAGAGCAAAGAGGATGAAGGAGGAGACTTCCGTGCTTTGCATGTATTTCCTTTTATAGCATGCCATAAAGATTAAAAATACATTGTACGCAAGTGCAGTATTTAATGTAGCACTTTAATTACATTCAAGTGTGTTGCTAAATAGTCTTGAGAAAACCTTAATGACCAGCTGTTCTCCCCTCTTCCCATATGTCAGAAATGGTTTGAGAAATCTCATTCTGGGACAGTAAGGTTGAATAATTAGACAGTGTATAGATAACACTTCTAGCTTTTCCTCTTAAACTGCAGCCCCTTTTTTCATGAACATACTGCAGTTCTGTGCCAGCTTGGCACAAAGTTGTCATGCCTTGTGCCAAACAGCAACCGAGATGTACAAACTCAGAGAGATGTTATGATTGCACCATTATCTTTTTTAAAAACTTTCTTTTTCATAATTAGAACTCAATCCTTTTTAAAATGTTATGCAAGAGTCAATCTTCTGTGGCTGACAAATAAGCTGAGTAAAACAAGAGACTATACATTTTTAATCGTCTTGCTATAATGCGGCATGCCTAATCAGTAGGAGAAGTAACTGCCTCTATGTAGTCACAGAAACATCGTTCCATAAGTGTTTTATGAATTTGGCATTGAAAATTCACCAAGATTCTGTTTTCCTAAATGATCACAGCAAAAGTCTTAATCAGCCACACACATGCAGTGAAGGAAATACTGAAGTGACAGCAAAATTAGCAGGAACTTACTCAGCTCACTACCAAATCATCAGATCCAAAGCCACCTGGTGTTGTAGAATCTGCAAATATTTTAACATCACAGTGGTACACATACTTATTTACGTGTTGATTCATTTATTGCAAGTGGGAAACCCTTCATTTTAATTGTATATACACACACATTAAGCAAACATTGAGGTCTGATAAGAATGAGTATGTGTGAGAGAGAGAAAGAGAGAGAGAGAGAGTCAAAGCGCGCGCGCACACACACACACACACACACACACACACACACACACACCAAACCCAGAACATCCATGACTACATCAGCAAGATGGCACCCAAAGATGAGCTGCTGAGAGAATGCCTGAGGCAATAGCAGACATGAGAGGAAAGATCAAACACAGGAAGTGTGTGGCAAAACAAGGCCTGGCATGGGATGTACATCTCACAAAATGCTGAGGTGGCAGACATTGGAAAATCCTATCAGTAGCTGGAAAGAGTTGGACTAAAAGGCAACACTGAGACACTGATCATAGCAGCACAAAAACGGGGACTAGATCCATAGAAGCAGGAATCTATCACACTAGACAGAACCCCAGGTAGAGACTGTGCACAGAGATCTCAGGGACAGTCCAATACAAAATGGCAAGGTATAAGATGAAGCCAGGAAAAGCATACAATGAGTGGCACAGCTAAGTAGCTAGCACTGTGTGCAGGAACTGATGCACAGTGTATGGGCTACACCTTCCAAACTCCAAATGGGAAATTCCACAGAATATCATGGCAAACAAGAAAGCTAAGATCCTGTAGGACTTCTAGATGCAGACAGACAGGCAGGTACTGGCCAATCAATCAGACATCATGGTAGTATATAAGGAACAGAAGACAGCAGTGATGATGGCAATACCAGGAAGAAGGAGTATGAGAAAGGAGTATGAGAAAGGAGTATGAGAAATTCTAAGATCTATACAAATGGCCAAAGAAAAATGTTTGTTGATGAATGCCAAATGGTCCCTGGCTGCCTTTTGACAGATTGGATGTCAAAACAGTTGACACCCAAATGTTGTACCCAAAAAAGTCCCATTGTCACCCAATAATTTTCTTCCTTAGGAGTAGCAAAACTGTTAGATATTAGCATATATCGTAGTAAGTCTCCCCTCTGGTCCGCTGCTACAGCGGGAAACAGGTATCGCTCTGATTGGTCGAGGGGCGTACCCGATCCCTATAAAAGGGGAACCCTCCGACCACAGAGCAAGCTGGATCACTACTACTACTAATAAAGAGCTGTTAAGTCACTTCGTGTCCGCAGTCTGTCTCTCGTTGCCCTGATCCAACAAAAACAATATAACCTTTCCTCATAGATAAAATACTAGAGTCTCACTTCTCTTTGGCATGAATTATGAGTGATTAGTCCAAAAGCCCTAGTTGCATCAGACGCAAAAGGAAATCAGCAGAAAGTCAGACAAAAATATTTAAAAATGTATTTAAGGCTGAAGAGTGAAGTTAAGTTGACTTCAGTCAATTTCTTCAGTTAAATTCTTCAGTTCTGGAGAAAAATTGAAGGTTTTTATTGTATAAATCCTTCCTTTTTGCCTGCTTACCTACAACTTTTTGTTCCTGTAAGATACTAACTTGAGGTGTCCAAATAAATGTAATAAGTAATGAATAAGCTAGAAAAGACCTAGAGAGTCTTCCAAAAATAGATGGATCATGTTTTCACATAAGTCATTGCTGGTAGCCAATGAGAACCAAGTCCAAATTTGACAGCTTTTCATCAGTGATCTCAAAAGGTCAAGTCTGCAAGAATGTTTGCAATGAGTCAGAAGTATTTAGTGCAGGTCTTGATACCAACCATTCATGTTCCACAACTATGGTTAAAGATAAAATAGATAACTCAGGCTGAAAGTCTTAGAATTCCCAGGGTAGCAAGTTTCATTTAATGTAGGGACATCTGAGATTAGCATGGCTCTGCTGTAAACTAGTGATGAAATCTGGATTTTTAAGAAAGTCTTTAAGATTTGAGTAAGTTAGTTTGTGCTCCTTATTTTTATTTTATTTTCCTGTTCATATTGTTTTAGATTATAACGAGTTTAAAAAGTGTTGATTTGTATGTACTTTTTGAGAATGTGGGAATGAAGATATAGTTTCACTGCAGCCAGGACAAAATCCTCTCTCTGAAGTTGAAATGTTTCTTGGATTTTAAGGGAAGTCCACAAAGCACACCTGATTAGCCAGGAAAGAGACAAAGGTGGAGAGGAATTGGAGGTAGTGGGAATCTACTAGTAGTTTACTTCTTTGCTGTCTAATAATTGACTGTTTTGTGACTGGCTAAGTTCAATAGAACAAACTTTTTAGAAAGGTGAAACACTTCTCTCACAGCAGGGATATCACAGGTGCTCAAAATCCTCACAATAAAAATATTCCTTATCATGCTAAGAACATTGAAAAATTTACCCAAAGGTCCCCTAGGCTTCCTGATCTAGACAATTAATATTATCCAAGAATTGCTTTGAAATCCTTTATTTAACCATCACAATCCAAATAAACACATTTATATTCACTTAATAGTTGGAATAAACATGCCTGCATATAATTTGTAATAGTCATTGTTAATTTGGATTGTGGTGCTAGGATCCTAGTGACAATATCCTTTCTTTGGTGCACTGCTGCTGTCCTCTGACTGAAAGAAAAGTTGTCAGAAAAACTTGTTAGGGGCATATTGATCTGCCTGTGTGTAGAAAATGGGGTATGGGTGACCATTCAGATGAGAGAACTCTTCAGTGCGACTGCCCTGGTTAAATTTCCAGTGGCTTATTTAGATGTAAGCAATGACAGCTGTAATTTAGTTTCCTTAGTTATAATGTCCCTCAATTAATATTCACAGTAATGGAAGTGAAGGGCCCCTTTGGAAAAAAAAAACTTGAATGCTGGCCAAAGCTTTGGGAAACTGATTCTCAAGAGGATTAATCAGCATTTAAAACTTGCTTTAATAAAAATCTGATCTTCTGCTTGTGGCGTGCATAATACTTTTCAAATTTTAAAGCATTTTATTTTAATAGTGTGTGATTCTTTGTCCACTGTTTAATGAGATTTTAAACTGTAACTGCTTCAGATCAATCCTGCTTTGACCTAAGAGCGTTCTTTCACTTCATATTCAATATTAAAGAAAAACTGATTTCTCTTAGAAAAGATAAGCGCTACACATAATATAAAAGCACAAGTGAGTGATAAGAAAGGTTCTGCACTTTTTTATCAGAGTTTGAAAATAGGTATTTGAAGTAGCTGATCATTCAACATAGTTAATATAAATTTTTAAAACGCAGAAGCAAAGTGATAGTATTTCTTATTAGACAGCCATTATGCTAACCAGAAATCTATAACATATTTGTACTCGGAGGTTTGTTTTCCAAATAAATCTTGGTTCAACAAGGAGACATTTCAAATAAGCACTGATTTTTCAACTCATTTCCTATGAATTTCCCCAAACTAATGTACTTTTGTAATGTACCTCTGTGCACATTCCTTAGGAATAAGTCTCATCAAACTTACTTCTGGATATTTTTCTTGCAGTCTTATGTACGAACAGAAATAAATGTATTTTGATCTATGTGGTAACCCCAAGATAGAATCTGCTTTCTAATTAGAAAGTTTCCTTTTAAATAATAATATTAAAATATACCAAAATGTCTATCTAAAGATCAGAACTTCAGTTCCAAAGCTGATTTGGGGGGGGGGGGTAGGTAAACAGTTTGGATGTGTTCACACAATATTAATACCCAGTTACATTTAAAGTTCCAGAAGTTACTGTTACACAGCATGCAATGCTTGGTCAATATAATTTTGGGTTTTTGCAAGTTCTGCCAATGAATTCAGCTTCTTGGATTAATTTATGATTCCAAACCTCAAAACTATGAGGATTCAGTAACCAGGTTGAACATATTATGTGAATGTAGCCTTTGTGTAATAACTATAGCCCAGCTGCTTTTTTCCATCACTGATCCAATTTGATGCTTCACTTCATCATAAAAGCACAGGATTCCTAAACTGTGCCAAGGGTTCATGTATAAGATTCTGGGGTTTGTTTGTTTTATTTTGCTTTTGCTGCTCTTTTGTTTGGTTGTTCCAATCAAACTTTGTGATGCCTCATTAAAGCAAAGTAAAGAATTAAAGACAAATCCTCCGGGGTGAGTAAAGATAGTGAGAAACAGCAGAACTAATCTGGCATAGAGCTGAGCTTTCTAGGCCCAAAGAAACCTCCCAGATGTGGTTCCCCCAATGGTGAGAGAGCTTGAATGCTGACCACTGCAAGTTGAGGGCAAACCAGAGAAAGGGAAGAGGGTCACACAGCCACTTTTCGCCCACTGCTGTATCAGCTCTATCCTTCCATGGATCATGCATAGCCCCCTAGCTTAATCATTAGGCTCAATGGGGGGGGGACACCTCCTTTCTCTTTCCAAAAACAGCTGTTCATGCACACAATACTCATGCTTTCTTCCCTCAGAAGAACTAGTTATTCTTAATCCTCTGAACATCTTTTTTTCTTAGCCATATCATACCGTATCATATCGTTGTAGGCAAAAATCAGGATGGCCAATAGATGCCAGCAAAGGGTTATGGTTCAAGTTAGAGCTAAATGCTGTGCTCTGAAGAAACACCAGGTTGAACATTCTGCTTTCTTGTGGGTTTCTGAAAAAGAGAAGGGGTCAGCTTCATTTTTGCTTTTAACATTTTCCTGATAAATCTCTGGTCCATGGTCAGGGGTGGGCTTCAAAAATTTCAGCAACGGGTTTTCTCCTTGGTTGCTGGGTAGGCATTGCCATGGTGGGTGTGGCCTAGTCGACCTAGAGTGGCTGTTTTCACCTTCCCCAGGCTCAGGAGGCTTTCCTCGAGTCTCTGGAAGGATGAAAACTTCCTTTCCGGGGTCCGGAGGCACTTATCTTGCATCCAAAATGGCCTGCAGGGAGACTCTTGGGAGGGGCAAGGTGGGCATGGCCAGCCAGGGGTGGGATTTGGAGGTTCTCCGAACTGGCCATAACATTAGCTATGGGTTCATCCAAACCTGGGTGAACCCATAGCAGCCCACCCCTGTCCGTGGTTGAAAGAAAGTTAGATGGGAAAAAGTGTCTCAAGTCTTAGAAATCTGGGTTAGAGATTAACTAATTAAACCAGTGTTGAAGCTAGGTGTGCTATAGGTTTATTACAGTGAGTGGGGCTGTTATGGCCTCCTCTGTTTCTAAGTTGTGGGTGGAAGGTATAGGTCCTCATGTACAAGGCAGCAAGATTGCATAACCACATCTTGTGCTTGTATGATGCACTTGCCTCACTATAGCAAAAACCTTACAGTTTTGAATTGGCAGCATGAAGTACAAGACAGGACCTGAAAGGACCTTTCTAATTCCCAGTCCTCATTTTCACATTATAGATAGAAATAACATTCTCAAAAAACAGAACAGATAATTCAGTAAATGAAACCAATGGCTATAAAGTGTTCAAAATAAACTAGGAATTGACAATCTGTTCATATAAAACAGTTGATAATACATACATACATACATACATACATACATACATACATACATACATATATATATAATTATATAATTATATATTAAATTATATATAATTAAATATTAAAACTGACATCCTATAAAATGTTGGAAAGGAACAAGCTCTTATAATATTTTCCTATAACAAGTGATTGTACTAGATATACCTTTTATGCCATTTGAATTCTGTTTTCCCAAAATACATCAAAGTCTGATCAACAATTTCTACTCTCCCTTTTCTACTTTGGAATCTCTTTCAGAGTTGCAATTTTAATTTAATTTCTCTGCTTGAATTCACCAGAACAAGAGGTATCCTGGAGATTTTTATAACATAATGGGACCCATTGCACCTAAAAGATGTAAATCACATGCACAGCCTATAAGCCTTCCAGATTGTAGATCCTGATGAGTTTTTCAGAGTTTTACTATGGATAGACACCTTCAGCTATTGCCAATTCTGATTATTATTGATCTGAATCATAAAAAGGTGTCATTAGTTTCTCAAATAAAGCAGACAAGATTGGAGCCAAACCATGCTAACTAACTAACTAACTAAAAGAGGAAGGTAGAGCATTTTCAAGGATGAGGAAGCACAAAGTTATTCTAAAACCATAATAAAATCTTAGAGGGCATTCTCTTAAGCCCCTCCCCCTATATGTAGTGGGGCAATAGGCAAATGATGTTCTTCATTTTTCAAGACAGGAAAACTGAAGTGAAAAAGAGAAGGAGTAGAATATTCTGAAAGTTTGCCAAATGAAGAGTACAGAATGGAAGAAAAACTTGCACAAAGGCAATGCAACTATAAAAAGATATGTGAATGAATGAATGAATGAATGAATGAATGAATGATGTAGGGTGCTCTGAGGAGTATGAAATAAAAATAATGAAATCATAGAAAGTCTAAATAAATATTTTGTTTTCCTCAGAAAAAATAATCAATAGATAACCATGATGAATTTATATTTGCAGGTAGGGTTTGCCACAAAATGAAACAACTATTGGTGACAAGAGAAACACTTCAAGATCTTATTGAAAAATTGCAAACAAGATAATTGCCAGATTCAGATGATACCTGAGAGATTTTAAACCACTGAAATGTGAACCTGTTGATCATCTACTGCTGCTGCTGATGTTATCCATACAGTCATGTCCAACTCTTGGCAATTCTATGAGCCAGATCTCTCCACATTTTTCAATCTTACTCTACTTCTTTGAGTTTTTGTATGCTCTGGCTGCTATCAGCTTTGATAGTGGCTGATCATCTACTAGTATATAATATGCCCTGCCAATTTAATATTTAAAAAGAAATTCAGGGAACTTGCACATGGTTTGGTGAAATAAATTAGGGTAGAAATGAAAGTGTGATTTGCAGCAAAATTGCTGTAAAATAGATGAGGATGAGATATGAAAGGGATCATACATTTAAAAAATGTTCATTATTGTCTAAAGCAGGTGGGGAATTCTGGGAATTGAAGTCCACACATGATAAAGAGATTGAGGTTGAGAAAGACTAATCTAGAGGGCCTCTTGTTGCAACCCAACATGTTGTTCTGGTTCTTTAAGAAGACAAGGAGAAGTAATAAAAATGTTCTTTTGCTGTATGGTCTGTCAGGCAAGATGCTTTGTTTATTTATTTCTTCTTCCTTGCCAATCTTGCATGATAATTTCCCTCCCACCTCCACCCCTACTCTTTTGCTCCCATTTTCTAGTTTTCTTTTGTTAAGGCACTTTAGAAAGAACATATTCATCCTGTAATGGTTAATTAAAGAAAGCCAACACAGATAATCACTTTCTGGTACTTGAAAATATTCTAATTTTTTAATGGAGAAAATGCGTTCTTAAATTAAAAATGCATAATAAGTCATGGCAATAATAAGAATAAAGTGGAAATTGGGGCAGATGAATGTAGGTTTATAAGTAAAATCATTTGCTAGATATAAAAGCAGTCTTCACTGAAGAAGACTCAGGGCAGGGGGAAAAATGGCAATCCTCATAATGCTTACAAATTGTCCATAATTGTATGGATTTTAAATATAAAAGTTGGCAGTGGCAAAAGCTAAAAGCCATTAGGAGAGATACTATTGTGTGATGCTGCAGGAACCAGTTGTAATCTTTCAGGGAGTGGGGAAGCAACACCAAGGATGAGTTTTCTAAAATTTTGATAACGACACTTGAGTCATGTCTTAATGTTTACTACAATGCACACATTGTTCACAAATGACATGGCCTAATGCATAGATGAATTTAGTTTGAAAAGAGCTTCTAATTAACATGAATAGTCTTTTCCTCTGAAGGTCACTTATTGCAAAGTTCATTTTCCAATCGTGCCTCATTAAAATAGTCACCCTCAGTAACAGCCATTAGATTAAGAGACTGAGATCTGTTCTCAGTCCAACACCGGGTCGTGGATTTCAAAAGAAATCTCTCTTCCATGCCAAAAGAAAAAAGAAAATGGAGCACAAGGAGAACTGTTGCAATTGCACTGTAAATATTTCCACATTTAGGGTGTTAATGAATTTCTTTAATGATTATAATAAAAGGAATAAGAGTACCAAAGAACTTATATGACTGATACTGCCATGTCTGTGGGGAGGGGTGTCAAAAACTAAACGTGATAGCTGTGATCACTAAATCAAAGCACATTACACATGGTTGCCATCGTGACTTTCTAGCAAGGAAAAGGTCCAAGTTAGGTGATTTGGGGTTTCCTTTTCTTCTTATGTGTGACAGATTTCTGGACAGCCGGCTTTATCTAACATGACTGAAATGAACTACAAACCTGGAATCTACCTGAGATTTTGTGATCAGCACAAGAGTCTGGGTTGTGCTGAGGTGGAGCTTTAAAAGAAAGCTGTCTTGAAACCTGTCATTACCAGCATGCTTCCCCAACTAATTCATAGACGCCATCTTGCTCTGGAGCAGAAGAAACAACAATAGGAAATTCCCTCTCTTGTTGCCTGCTTGTTAGCTGGCCAGGCAGTTCAGAGTACAGCTCCCAAATAGTTCCTGAACTTGTTTAGAGAACTTTTCACGTCATCCAACAGGGCTGCTTAAGCTGTGTGATACAGAAACATAGTTGATGCTACTTGTCCCACTGCCATTTTCTTTCGTGCAGAGCCAAATCAGCCCCTTGTTTTCCTAGGAAACCATAAGTAATGGAGCAGAGAGGAAGACAGCTGAAGTGCAAACGGGGAGAAAAAGACCTTGGGATGAAGCAGATCGAGCATGAATTGAGGCCCATTTGAAAGTCTGTTACACAGCAGTGGAGGCAACAAAGTGGTTCAACATCTACATGAAACTACAGAGGAGATCATTAGGAACTTTGGAATGGGATGCCATCAGGATGCTGATGACACACACTTAGCTCCACTGCTTTTTGCCATGTAACTATGGGGAAGCAAGCAATGCTCTTGAACTTTGCCTAAGTTCAGTGAGGTGGATGAGAAAACAGAGAAACAGCTAGATTGAACTGAATCCAGATAAGATCAAGGCAATACTGGGACATAGGAAACTGGACTCAAAGATGAAACTTCAACCTGGGATAGAATTGTACTTTTCCGGAAAAAGTAAACCCACCACCTAGGAATGGCAAGATTTGTGTGGATGGGGTGGGTTGGGGGATAATATTTGTGTAGGTGGATCCAGTAGGGTGGAAAGAAGAAATTTAAAAAGCCTGTTTTAAAAGAGCCCTGGGGTATTGCTAGAATCAATCAAGCCCCAGAAACAGATGGGAAAGGAACAAAGTTAAGAGGCAGAAGTGCATTTTTGTTACAAATACATTCTACTGGATGTATGATTGAATTGCAATTCTCTCATTTATTTAATGCACACAGAGAGGGAGAGATGTGGCATTCATGAAGCTGTAACTTTGAGAGAAGGGCACTGTGAATGTTTTCAAATTAAACTATTTTTGTAAATAGTTGGAGGTAGTTCTAAATAATACAACAATAATAAGGAAATAACCTTCCCCTCCACCCTGAATGTCCAGAAATAAGACTTGGCATGTGTGCCTTTTATTTGGCCTTTATTAACATATTTTTTCTAGAAATCTCCTTATCTGAAGCTCAGCTTAAACCACCAGATGGGTTCTTGTGGCCTTGAACAGTATTCCAGGAGCAACAGAGACGAAAGCTCAGATGCAAGCCATTAGTATACAGAAGATCTCTCAGCTAATTCAAGAAATTAGGTGATACCCCATCAACATTCAGAGATCACTAACTGAAGGTTCAATTCCAGAGAATTATCTACAGCAAATGCTGAGCAATAGGTAGCTGACAACAGAGGTGGTATTCACAGGTTCTGATCAGTTCTAGAAAACCGGTAGTGGACATTTTGAGTAGTTTGGAGAACCAGTAAATACCACCTCTGACTGGCTCCGCCCCCATCTATTCTCTGCTTCCCGAGTCCCAGCTGATTGGGAGGCAATGGAGATTTTACATTATCCTTCCCCTGGAGTGGGAAGGGAATGGAGATTTTACAGTATCTTTCCCCTGGAGTGGGGAGGGAATGGAGATTTTACAGTATCCTTCCCCTGCCATGTCCACCAAGCCACGCCCACAGAACCGCTAGTAAAAATTGTTTAATCCCACCACTGTCTGACAAACTATGATTTTCAAGCTGTATCTATTTTGACTTGCTGAAGCTCTACCTTTGACCCTTGAACTAATTCTGGAAACTATTTTCAACCTTGAGTTATGTCTGATGCTCCAATACTAGCCTACTCTGAAGTCTTTATAGGAGCCGTAGTTTAGCTTTCAATTCCACTTTCATCGACTTTAAGTGGACTGCCTTGCAATTCTGCCCTTGCTAGTAGCAAGATGCCCTCCTACACTGCAATTTCTACAATAGGTATCTTGTTATCTCTTGAGATCTGGATGAGGAAGTGAGAAGATGTTTCTCATTTATTTGCTCTCCAGATGTATTCAACTGTGATTTTCAGAAAAAGAACAAGACTGTTTCTTGATCTCTGAAAACTTTATGCACAATTTTACAGATCTGAACCCGGAACCTTAACCCTCTATTCCAAGACAAGCAGCTGTTCAGTCTCTACTTAAAAGTTTCCAGTTATGGAGCCCCCACAACCTCTGTTCCACTGGTTAATTGTCCTCACTGTTAGAAAATTTCTGCTTCGTTCTAGCTTGCTTTTCTCCTTGATTAGTTTCCACTCATTGCTTCTTGTCCTGCCTTCAGGTGCTTTGGAGAGTATGTTGTCCCCCTCTTCTTTGTGGCAGCTCCTTAGATATTGGAAACTGCTATCATGTCATCAGAAGGGAGATAACTCATTTTGGTGAGGCATGATTGTTCTTGTAACAGCTATCTGGCAAATAGAATTTAATCTGGTGCATCCTCACATATCATAGCAGCAATCAAAGGCTGAGCTGAACTGCTAATAAACTATTGGCATGGCTAAGATAATGGTTGATCATTCAATCGCAGCTTCCCATGATGTTCAGACACAATTAATAGATTAATTAATTTATAAAGTAGGAAGAGTAAGTTTTTTTTAAAAAAAAGGATTACCCCACTACACATGTACTTATTAACATATGGAAATTTTAAATTAACATTAGTTATGTCTTAAAATCAAACTGCTAAAGTCATATCAGAGCAAAGGCTTAAAATTAAAAAAATGCATTTTTTCCTGTTTTAGAAGATATGACTATTTTTAAAAAAGATAGAAATAAATATCTATTTCAAGAAACAAACGGAAATGAAATTAATAATCATACTCCCTTTCCATATTTACTGTATTTCTTCTGATGGGAATATTAGGTCACTACGGGATTCATAATTAGGGATATGCCAGATGGGGTTATCAATGAGGTTTTAAATTTTCATATGTAGAGTATGTTGGGGTTTTCTTTTTCTTTTTAAGATACTGTGCGGTCACACAGACCTGTTAAATATAAATGTTTTACATAGGAGAGGAGGCATACTAACGACTGCATGATTTCTAATTTGCTGTTTATTTAATCCTTTCCCCCCCTTTCAAGCTGGCCTGGTGGGATAGATTAACTGAATGGTTTTACCAGATGGAATGCTAAAGCTTGAAAGCAGAGAAGAGATTTGAAGCTTTCAGCCAGTTTTATTTCCATCAAGGAAAAAAAGAATCCATGCTACAATTTCTGGAAACGACCCCCTGCAGCTGAGTGTGTAGAGACCACCCAATCTGATTTGGGGGGCAAATTCATGGCTGTACAAATTTCCAAACTCAGTCTTGGATATGGATATGGCGTAAAACTAAAAGATTTTTAAAAATAATGTTAGAGACGTACCTCTTGTATAACAACAACAACAACAAAGATTTTAACTTCTTATTGTTCAGAATAAGACAAAATTAACAGGAAAGTTAGACCAACCTTTCAGATTAACTCTTTTAAGACTGATGTTTAAATGTGTCAGCATCTTTTTAAAGTGACTCTCTTCAACATGGTGCAATTTACTGTAGAAATATAAAGGAGTAATTCAGTGGTCTTCTCTAATGACATGTGATTTACAAGAATTTGCTGCTCTGCTCACTAGTTTATCAAACTACTGTTTAAAGGAACTTTGCAAAGCATAACAGCATCTCTTTCTAAAACTAGGAGTAGCATGGCTGCCTTGTCTTGTTTCACCCAATGGGTAGCTTCTGGGGATATATAAGAAGGCATGTACATGGAATTCATTTGTATTAAATCAAGACAACTCATGTAGTCATTTGCTCTGCCTGAGCACTTAATGGAGGTGGATTAGGGTAATTATTCTCCTTATCAACTGCCAAATCATCTCATAGCTCTTTACAGAACCAATAGCTATAAAAGTAGTTAGAGGACAAAATCAGAATCAAAATCTCCACAGTAAAGTGTAAAATAAAAAATAGAAATAATGGACATATTCATCACATTCTGAAAATATGTAAGATAATAATAATGCAATAGTATAAATAGACGTAAAATAACATAAAATAAAATAAGAATGAAGATGGTGACACACCACACTTCAAAAAAGTTCTCTCTTAAACAATTTCCAGAATAATAAGAGAAACGGAGTAAGCCTTAATTCTAAGAGAAGAGTACTCTATAAAACTAGAACTACAACTAGTATAGGGCTTCTTTTGACTCACTCTTATAAAAACCCAACATTTCTTAGGGTGAGAAATTGGCAACAGGTCAGTTTCTTAACCCAAGACCTTCACTGAAGTGCTAAAGATGACAGCTTGCATAACAGTGAGTTAAAATTATTAATGTAAAGCTCTCTCTAAACTTCTTAAATTTCTTTTCCTCCACGATAAAATGCAATGATTGGGGTGATTAACAGTAGTCTTGTCAAGAGGATTGTTATGATTTAAGGAAACACCTGCCTGATATTGAATATATAATATGCCTGTCAGGCCTGTAGTTATGCTTCTTTTAGGATCTTTGGCCTGCCACACTTTCTATTATTTTCCTATGCTGTTTCATTAGTGTAGTAGTTGGGAGGGGGGAATAGAAAGGAGTAGATTTGTGGAATGTGTTGTTGTCATTCTTTCTAGAAGCCCAAGGTCATCTTTTGTCTCCGCACCTTGACACCTGACTGGAACCAGTGGGGTGAAGTTATCGGGGTCGAAGAAGAAGATTGGACCATGTGATGGATTTATGGGAGTGGGCATAAGATTATGAACTTTCAACTGGGTGGAATTCCAAGAAGCAAATCAGAGTTGGAATTCCACAGATGTCCTAAGATGTCTGACTTATTAAATTGGAACTTTAAGGAAAGTTTTGCCTTGGGTTTTGATTTAATTCTGCATAATACTTGGAACGCTGACATTGCCTCTTTTCTCAATTTTCCATTATACCATATAGGTTGATCTTGGAACACTGAGTTCAAAATCATGTATTCCTTGTTTCAGATCTTGTGATGAATGATCAGATAAAGTATAGGCAAGCTTCTTTAAACTCATCCCATGTCCAAGACAGGCTTACACCCTAATTTTCCCTATTATTTTGACACACAATTTAAAGAAGGTCTCCAATTCTATAGACTCTTAGTTTTTGCCATCCATTGACAAACTATAATATTTGAGGAAAAATTAGGTGACTATGAGGACTACTGAAAAGGAGAGTAACTGACAGTGGAAACACCAAATTTTATGAAACTATAATTTTGAGTAGGTTCAAGAATGATAGATGGCATTTCAGCTTAGCAATAGGGAAAGGACATAGACAATTGAACAGGTTGGCATAAACCACAGTCCTGGCATGGATATGCTAGAAACAATATGTAGACATTTCAATAACCTTCAAAGATTATGCAGATCAGGAAACTGTTTTTATATATCTGACCACATAGACACAAATCATCAGAATTTACAATTGCTCCAATATATTTTATGGGCAGTATATCATTTTTATAGGTATGTTAAGCTATTAAAAATTGAATGTACATAGAAAATATTTATATATAAGGAGCTGTATGAATACATTTTATATATATAAAAGTTTATATATAAACGTTTCATATATATATATATAAAACGTTTATATATAAACTTTTCCCCCCTTTATTCTGTGGTGATTTTACATATTAGCATGCATAATAGCAACATGTCAGCATGGCCGATAAATGTATTGATAGAGCTCCTTATATATAAATGTTTCATGTATGTATGTATGTATGTATGTATGTATTCATAGAGCTCCTTATATTTAAATGTTTCATGTATGTATGTATGTATGTATGTATGTATGTATGTATTCATAGAGCTCCTTATATATAAATGTTTCATGTATGTATGTATGTATGTATGTATGTATGTATGTATTCATAGAGCTCCTTATATATAAAGGTTTTCTATATACATTCAATCTTTAGTTAAAAATATGGGCACATTAAAAAGATGTGCCCAAGCAGCAACTCTAGGAACATAAAGCTATGCAAGGCATTGAAACAAAATGGGTATTCAAAACAACTGTTATTATTTAAAAAAAAAATCATTTTGCTAAGGCCAATATAATACTCAATGCTGCTGCATGCTATAATTTATATGCTGCAGAAATTTTAATTGTAATTCTTAGAGATGCCATTCAAGATGATCATGTAAAAAACAGATCACCCTCAGCTAAATGTCTGACTCTGAAGTAAGAACTATGGAAAGTTTAGCATAGATGAAATCAAGTGACATATGTTTTTGTTCATTGATGTTGAACATTTCTTCTCCTTCTGATATATTTTCAAGGCGTTTTTCAAAAATTAAGCCAAATGTGAAATATATACAATGAAATGGTTCACCAACAAAAGAGACAAAAGTGACAATTGTACAACTGATTGGAAATGGAACAGTTCAAACTTCTGAAAAAGAGAGGTCCAGGAGTGTTCACAAGATGGGTCAAAAAGTAAAATTAGTGTCCTCAAGCACTATGGTTCAGCAGTTAAAGATGCTGAGTGGGAATGGAACAAATTGTTATAGCCAACTCACCACGGTAAACTCATTGTCACCAACTTGCCATGGCCAACTCACCAAGGCCAATTCCCTGTGAGACAACTTGTTGTGGGACAATTTAACAATTCTATTTAATTGGACTTCCGGTTCCGGCTGCGGATTGCGACTGGCATGCTTTGCTCACCCCGCGCGCTCTTGGTGGGCTCCCCCCTGATCAGGGGGGCACAGGGAGCCTTTTAGGGGCCCCTGCCGAGGGGGCGGTTTAGCGGGGGGTCCCCTGTGTCGGCGGTGGCTGGGGGGGCTCCCTGCATTGCCCTAGGCACCAGGAGGCAAAAGGGGAGGTTCTTTCCTGCTCTTTTGCATCGAGGCAGCTGGGCGAGATTGATGATTTGAAGGCTGCAGCTGCAATGCGGTGAGGTGGAAATCCCCCCGTTCCCTTTCTTGACTGAAGAAAAAAAAAAGACTGTCAGCTCTTTAGAAAAACTTTCAACCCGTTCCTGGGAAGTGTGACTGGAGGGAGGGGGATTTCCCCCCCCCTTGGATAAGCGGCTCTAAACTGCTCTCCGCCCACAGAGGAGGAGAAGGGGGGTGAGCTCTGGAATGAAGTCACGCTCATAGCAAACAGCAGATTTTCTCTACTGCAATTGTGAAAATGAGGTAATGATCTGACTTTTTGAAAACTTTGAAAACTTTTGGTTTGTTGCCTTCTGATTCCGGAGCTGGCAAGGCAAGATGGCACACTTCCGTTGTCTTCATGTACTTTGAAATTTGACTCCACCCACAGAAACTGCTGGCATCTTGTCTTTGTCTCCGTGACACTCAGAGATATCTCTTGATACACTTTATCCTGGACTTGGAACAATGGATTTGCTTGGATTTAGACTTTAGAAAAGGTCTTTATTTGTCTGGGCTGCCTGCCTCGTGATCTCTCTTGGCTATCCACTTTTACAATTGCTTTTTCCCTGTGTTGACACAGTCATTTCTGAGCTCTTCTTACTACAATGCCACCAAAAAGACCACCACCGGGGAAACCGGGTTTTGCTGGCTCTGCCCCAGCATCTTCAGCGTCCAGCCCCAGCGGACAACAGACACTAACGTCTTTACTTCAGCCTAAGCCCCTTGAGGTGGACCTAACCCAACAGATGTTCCAACAGCTCTTAAAGGGGCAGGAGGACTTGAAAAATCAACTGAAAGAAATGAATGACCAGCTCAGAGAGAACCAAAACCGAACGGTTCAAAATTCACAGAGACTGGAACTTTTGGAGGAGGGGATGGCTGAGATGAGGGGGGAGGTGAGGGGGGTCCAGAGAGGAAATCAAGAACTTGAGAACCACCAGATAAAAATGGAATTTGAAAGGATGTCTTTTTTCCTTAGATTTCAAAACGTAATTGAGGCTGATGATGAAGACTTGAGGGACATTATGACAAAATTATTGTCTGAATACATCAAAAAAGACAGACAACAGTTGGGGTGGGATATTGACCTGGTCTATAGAGTAAATTCAGCATATGCCAGAACACATAACGTTCCAAGGGAGGTCCACATTAAATTTCTCAGAAAGTCTACAAGAGATGAGATTCTGAGTGCACAAAGGGGGCAAGTATTAAAATACAAGGATAGAGAAATAGCCATTCTGAAACAAATCCCTAAGAAAGTTAGAGATAAAAGAAAAAATTATTCGCTTCTAGCGAAGAAATTATACCAGAAAGGGGTGTGGTTTCGGTGGCTTCTGCCAGAAGCTATGTTAATATTCTGGGAGGACACTAGAGTTAGAATTAACACAACTATGGAGGCTGAGGCCTTCATGGGAAAAAACAAAGTCCTCCTGGATAAATCTGATGACACTACACGGGATATACAGGACACGGGAGGTCCTGGAGCCTTGCTGGAGGAGGGAGAAGAGGCAACATCGAGAAAACTTAGATCACAAAAATGAACTAGAAAATCTGTCCGATATAAAATGATTGAAATCATTTGAAGATAAAAGGTTAAAATATGCTGACAAAATATTATTAAGTAGTAACAACTTAATGTATTAATAAATGAAAGTTATGAGAATGGGGGGGAGGGCCATTTCCTGCATAATGTAACTGTCAAAATTTGTACCTTATCCACCATCCCTTTCCCTGATTATTTTTTGTAAAAACCAATAAAAATTTTGTTTGAAAAAAAAACAATTCTATTTAATTATTTAAAATAAATAAAAAATATTACATTATTTTTTTGCCATTCATATTTCCTTTCCTTAATTATTCTATTCCATAATTTCTTTGAAATTAGTGTAACTCTTATCCTGCAGCAAGTTGTCCTGTGGAGAGACGGCCATGGTGGGTTGGCCTGCAGTGAGTTGACCATGGCCATGGTGAATTGTCATAGATCCTGCTGAGCTTGTCAGCTAGAAAGCTGACAGCCCAGATTCTAGACCCTGAGCACTATGGAAGCATGTGAGCTCCTGTTACTTGCCTCAGCTCCTGACAATCCAGCAGCTGGAAACCATGCAAATGTGAGTAAATAGGTACCGTTTTGGTGAAAAGGTAACAGCATTCTGTATGCCTTGGCATAGAGTCATGCTGGCCACATAACCACAGAAGTGTCTGCCGACAACGTTGGTCCCCTCGGGTAAGAAACAGAGATGAGCACCACCCCCTAGAGTCCGACATGACTGGACAGGAGAAACCTTTAGTATCCCCAGCCACACCCTCTATTTGTTGCAGATGTGTATCCCATGTGTAGAACAAACATAAAAAGGGTTAGGGTTTCGATTTCAAAACCCATCTGAATATTTCTAATCCACATTGAGTTTTCCAAAATAATATCAAAATAATATCAAGGCAAGCAACCAGCAAGTGTCTGTGAGAAAGGCATTCTGAAATTGGGGTTTTATCACTGAGAAAGCCCTTGGTGGTTGCCTGCAAATATAAGGCATTCTTTAATTGTGGAGCGACTTTATTTTATTTTCATTGTTTTTCCATCTCATCATATGCTGATCTCTTCTTTAGTGAAACCAACCTTTCCAACTGTGTTTTATTGCTTATGTTTATCCATATAAGAAGCCTTGGAAACAGATTCTTAATAATTTCATTACATGCTTGGAAATTGGAACATGTTTTATGACACTATGATCAGTAAATCAATTGCTGAATGTGTCTAAAGGCCAATCCCAGTTGTGCATGTAAGTTGTTATATTATCAACTGGACAAACAGTAGTTTTTGCACAGATAGTAATTACTATTATAGTCATAATACTAATTAAACTTTTGATAAGTTGGCTTTAGGAAAGAACAATGGCAATCAAAGTATAAATCGTTTGGGAGTGTGATTACAAACTTATGCATATCAGTCATATTAATCCAAAATGAAACACTTAAAAATATCTAGGTAAACTAAGAAATCAGTGCTTAACGATCAGGGCAATTAGGCAGGGGAAATAGCTGTGTGCAATGCTGAAGCAGGTGAGTCATCATCATTAGGGATGTTTAAAAATAGTTGGATAAGATGCACGTGACAGAAGTGCAAGAAAAGATCAGGCACGAGACAAGATTTGACTCAAGGGGTCACTTGTGACATTACAAGCACAAAGATGGGCTTGAATGCAAGGCATTAATTATCGTTTAATTAACTAAAATATGATTTCTACAACAATGGACCACATAATGCTCCCTGACTTACCACTAACAGAAGTTGGCTCATCTGTTCAGGTCCCACAACACAAGCTATGTCTACCTCTCCAATTTCATTGACTTTTTCCATCTCTGCTCTTAAGGAGAATGAAAATTTGGATATGGTCTAATATTTTTTTTGTGTAAGTTTGTGAAACCTTAGGAAAACACTGGAACAAAAATCTACAGTTAAGAAAGGAAAGCGATACCTTTTTAAAACATCTTGCAAATAGGTCAGGAAGGTATTTCAGTATGTGTGGTTTTTAGAAAGTTTAACAAATCATTTAAAAAAAAAAAAAACCTCAGTCATAAAGTCTACAGGTGATGAAATACAGTAATAATGGCATCTGCCCTTAAATTGTTTTTCATACTTGTAATGTTGTAAAGAAAGTTTCATTCCACTCCTTTCCCTTAACTTTTTTTTAATTATGATTTTTTTAAACAGAAACAGACTGAATAAAAGATACTCAGTCCTTAGATAAGATATGTTCTGGTTTGTTTGTTTGATGGTATTTCCTTAATAAAATATATTATTTCTAGATAAAGTCAAAAATGTAACTCTTACATCTCTATATAGAGTTGGGAGCAGAGTATGGTGAGAACAGATATAGCAAATACAGTGCTATATCACTGTAGCTACAGTACGACTACAGTGTAATTACAGTGATATAGTTGCTACAGAGTCTTAATTGGAACTAACCTAACAGAAGGATGATCCTCCCTTTCTTCCCTCATTCTCCACTCCAGAATTGGGTCAGTTTTACTAAAATGTATAACAAAAAGAACCATAACTAAACCATACTTCCTATAGCAGCCCTTCCAATGGTGGGTTTCAAATTTTTTTAGAACTATTCTGTAGGTGTGGCCTATTTTGTGGGCATGGCTTGGTGGTCATGTGACTGGGCGGGAGTGGCCAACTTGTAAAATGTGGTGAAACTCATTTAACAATGCTCTTGCTTAGCAACCAAAATGTTGAGCTCAATTGTGATCATAAGTTCTCTTTTTCTTTCTTTCTTTCTTTCTTTCTTTCTTTCTTTCTTTCTTTCTTTCTTCCTTCCTTCCTTCTTCCTTCCTTTCTTTCTTATATCTCCATCTTCCTCTTTATTTATTTATTTCCTTTCCCTTCCTTCCTTCCTTCCTTCCTTCCTTCATTCATTCATTCATTCATTCATTCATTCATTTCTTCTCTTTCTTGTGTCTTTCTTCCCCACTTACTTTCTCTTTCCTTCTTTCTCTTTCTCTTTCTTTCTTTCTGCCTCTTTCTCTCTCTTTTTTCTTGCTCTCCCTCTTCTTTCCTTTCATTCTCTCTTATTCTTTCTCTTTCTTTCTTTCTCTCTTGCCCTGCCTCTCTCTCTCACACACACATACTTTCCAGTTGGTGAAATTTTTTGTTTTGCCAGCTGGGAAGCTGGTAAAGAAACCCTAGTTTTCCCTGCCGTCCGCAGCTCTCGGAGGAAGGAGGCAGGGAAGCGAGCCCCCGGCCTCATCTCTGCCTCTTTCTTTGAGAGTTGGCTTTGGGGACAGCCAGCCTCTCCCGTCATTATGCCCTTCACTCACTTTCACCCAGAGGAAATGCCAGCAGTGCGCCTGACATTTCACCTCCCAAGAGAAGCTTGGGAGAGATGCGCAAACGGCCATGAGGATCCTGAAGAGGATGCTGGACACAGGGGGTGGCGGTGGCACCAGCTACTGCTGCTTCTGCTGCTCTCTGTAATGCAGGCTTTTTGGAGAGCATTAAATTGCAGGCGCAGTGGCGCACTGATTCCAGCAGCTGCGTTTTGCCTTGAAATTGTTGTCCTGGTAACCCGAAGGGGACATTCTCCCGGCGGCAGCTCAGGCGCTCCCACCCTTAGCCGGGAGGGAGTGAGGATGGCTGGGAGCAGTTTGGTTCCTCCAGGATCCCCTCAGATCATCGGGGGATCTCGCGCTCATGCTCGCTTGCATGGCCTGCATGCTTCCAGCAGGAATGGGAAGTGCGGGGATCTTAATGTAGTAGGGCGGGGAGACTGGAGCGGAAAGTTAAATAAACAAATTTGGCTTAGCTTCCTTGCACGGCAAGAGAGAAAGTTGCCTGAGATGCCCGTGTGGAAATGTCCCCTTCGGTTGCCATTTCAAGGCAAAACACAGCTGCTTCTCATGCAACTTTCTCTCTTGCTGTGCAAGGAAGCTGCATTTTGCCTTGAAACTTGCTGTTCTGGCAACCCAAAGGGGACATTCTCCCAGCGGCGTCTCAGGCAACTTTCTCTCTTGCCACACAAGGAAGCAAAGCCAACTTTATTTATTTGGTTGCTTGGTTCCCAGACCATGGGAGGTGATCTGACGGCACTTTTTATGCTTGCGGTGACCCATTTCATCGCTTGCGTCTCGCCCCGCTCTCTGGGACTGTAATTGTGTAGGCTGTGTGCATGTACACATGGAACTCCTCTCATATTAATGTGCTTGCCAAAAGACAGGAGGGGGCGGGCTAGTTTGAATGCGGTGAGCGGGCAGTTTAGTGGCCCACCTTCTTTGCTCGTTCAGGCGGGGGGGGGGAGAAAGAAAGAAGGCATGAGATAGGCAAGGGCATGGGCTCTCTGGAGGGGGAGGGAAGGTTCTTTCCAAAGACCAGCTTCTTTCCTTTCCTCCTGCAGCTGGCAAAAAGGACATTTTCACAGTGGCGGTTGAAGCACAATCCCGGGCAGTCAGTTACGGCTCTCCCTTCCCCAAGTATGTCCCATTGTTGCTGGAGGTGCTTTGCTGAACCCGGTGCAGTGGCAGGACACTTGACATCACTGAGAGCTTCGCTGGCAGTCTCTTCTTGTCATCGCTGCAGCGCTGGATTCAGCAAAGTGGCTCCAGCAGGAATGGGACATGCTTGGGGAAGGAAGAGCCAGAAGTGGGATTGTGCTTCTGTCACCAATGTGAAAAGGTCTGTTTTCCAGCTGCAGGAGGGAAGGAAAGAAGCCAGTCTTTGGAAAGAACCTTCCCTCCCGCTCCAGGGAGTTCATGCTGGGAGAGAAAGAGGGGGCGGGCTGGTTTGAATGCGGACAAGTAGGCAGTTTGGGGCCAACAACTTCTTCGCTCATTCGGGCAGGCAGAGAAAGAAAGGAGGCTTGTGATAAAGCACCCCCACCATCAAGGACAAAGGGGAGCACCTTCGCCCTTGGCTATGGCATGCCTCCTTCCTCCACCTGCCTGAACTATAAGGTGGGCCACTAAACTGCCAACTCACCCGCATTCAAACCAGCCCACCTCCTCTCTTTCAGCATGGGCTCTCTGGAGGAGGAGTGAAGACCTGCTTCCCTTACCTCGCGGAGCAGTTCTGGGATGGCGTAGCCTCAACCCCTGCCTTCCTGTCACCTCCAGTCTAGCTCTGTGCAATTTCAATGCCACCCCACCAACCTGGGCACACTCTTAGCTTCAGCTGACATTCTCCTAGCGCTCCTTCCTGGCTGTACCCCAGAGCGTCACATGGGGCAGTGCACAGGTTGCTGATTGACCTAGGGCCTGCCTGGACTCCCGGAGAGGAAGAATCAGCAGGAGAAAGCCAACTGCTGCTGGCAATGAGGCACAAAGGAGCAGCCTCCCAGCAGATGCCATGTCCCATTGCAGGCACCCAGGGTGGCCTCGATGTCCTACCTCCCTGCCACCTCCAACCCTGCACAACCTCCCCACCAACCCACTGACCTTGGAACATTCTGCTGGACAGCCTCTCCTTTACATCCTGTTGCCAGCTGCAGCCATGTCCGGGCTGGTGCTGCGCCCCCAGAACGGTCACAGGGCAGTGGCACGTGGGCTGCTGACCATCCCAGGGCCTGCCTGGTTGCTTCTGGAGGAGGCAAGCAGATGGGCAGCATTCCCCTCCACCTCCCCATCTGCCTGCAGCCTCGAAGGCTTGGCTGGGCGGGCAAAGGAAGTGGGTGGGCGAGGCAAGCATGGTGTGGATGGACGGGGCAAGCGAGCAAGTGAGCGGCGACCGGGCAAGGGGGCAGGGGGTGAGCAGGCTGGCGAAGGCAGTGTTCCGGTACGGGGCCTCCGAAAGAAGGGGTACAGGAAGGTACGCTAAATTTCACCAACTGGTTTGCCCATACCAGTGCTAACTGGCTGAAACCCACCCCTGAGCCCTTCTCAATGAAATATCTGGAAGGAAAAATGAGATTACATGTTTATTATATTGATTATAAAAATCAATGCAACTGTTCACCAATAAAATTAAGAAGCTGACTTTAAAAACATTTTTCTGTATCCTTGCCTTAATCTCCATCCCAGCTACTGCCTCTTTTCCCACAAATTCCTCAGTGGTGAACAGTTACTTTGTGGTTCTACTGATAAATCAATCATGACATATAGTGGGTTAGAGGAATAGGAAGGGCAATGGAAGAGCTAAATTTCTCTCCTACTGCTTCTATGGAATATCCAAAAGAAAGCCTCATCCTTTTTTTTCTAAAATAGGAAAATAGAATGGCATTTAACACCAAATTAGGCAAGTCCATTTGGCTATTTCAGAGAATATATACTAATGAACAGAGTCAAAGGAAGAGCTTTTGAAATGTCCTTTACCCCCTTAATGGTAATAGACAATGCACTACAATAAGATTTCACTACTAGGTCATCTGTTTTTATACTGCTCTGTGCTTCAAGTAGCAACACTTCGTAAGCTACTTCTACTAGTTTTCTAAGTTTTCAGACAGGTAGCCTCTGATTAGATAAGTCAGAGACTGAATTTGAGACATGGTTTGTTTTACTACATGAATTACTAAAATTCAGAGGAGGCAATTTGAATGAATTAGACGATTTGGCCCATTTATACTGTATACTCTTCAAATCTATCTCCAACCTAAACAACTCATCACAAGCTTTGAACAGGTTGGTCCATTCCTGGCCACCAAGTGAAATGATGACCTAGTACCTTTATCATTATTATTCCAAGATGTCCAACAAGTAGCTCCTCTAGCACTAATTCTCAGCCTGGATAGTACGATAATTCCCAGGCTTCACATAATACGTGTAACACAGCATTCTCAAGTGTAAGTTCCAATTACACTTCCAATGCCAATTAAATTTCCTACACTTTTTTTGCCGTGTATTCAAGTCATTATGAGTTGCTGTGAATATCTGATACAGTGTTGAGTCTCTCTTGAATCATCTCAGCCATGGTGAGAAGACTCTCCATTTCTGTGAGGAAAAATCTTATCAGAGGAAACCCCATCTGATGTGAATTTTTCAGACTGCTTATCCTGTAGAAGTAGATGAGATATTAACTCTTTACAACTGCATGATTGTATGTTCTTTTGAATTCTATTTTATATCGCTGTCCTTCAAGCCATCAAAATACAATCACAGCATTTGAGCAACTGTTTTAAGCAGAATCCCTTTAAGTGAATTGAAGAGTGATAGTAGTAGCTGGTAGGAAGATGGACTCCAGCAAACATCTCAAAGCTTGGAAGACAAAATCTCTGATCTTGATGACCAACCCAGATTGTTGGTGGACTGTTGCGCAGGCGCCATATGCCTCGTGCAGTTGTACAAATGCTCCGGTTGGCTCAAATAATGGTAAGGAGAGTGGGCGGGTAGGTGGACCCTCCGGAGCACCATACCGGAACAGTACCTGGTGCTCCCAGCAGGCACCGGTACGCCCGTACTGGGGAATACCAGTCGTATCCCACCACTGCTTGCTAGGCATATGTACCTTGCTAGGTAGTGTATTTTAGGTTTACAGTACTATTCCAGTGGGAACCTTCCTTTATCCACTATGTTTTTAATTTTCTAATGGATTTAGTTTATCATATCTGAAATGCTGCTCAGGTAAATATAACTAATACAAGAGAACCAGTATCCATTTGCACTTAAATGGCTTTCCTCACTTCTAGTACTGCTGGCCTCATTTCACTTTTTAGGCTATAAATTATGATGTAAGCCATATCTGCTTCACTTTCATTATCAAATATTTCATCTGCAGCATGTACTACTATGCTCCTTTTAAGTAATTGTTTGGTAGTTTAGCTTTCACAAATGGTTTACTTTTCCTGAGTGACAGCCTCTCTAAATATATTCCCTTTTATTTCATTTTCTGCAGGTTTCCCCTTTAAATCTACACTACGCTGGTGTGTATGAACCTCTGCCACAACAGAACATAGTTCATTTTGTTATCCCTTGTTTGTGCTCCACTGCAAGCTTATTTCTATGAGATTCTACTCCTAATTGCCATTCTACAGAATAACTAGTTATTACAGCTTGCATGGTGATAGCAATTCTATTTTCTTATATGTATACCTGCTTCTGTTAAGAGACTTTTTCAAAAGCTTTCTTTCAGAATTCCATCAACTGGTTTTTCAATGCATTATTCATTTCATCACCAAATAGGCAATGTTCGGACATGCACTGCAATGGACTTTCATTCTTTTTCTTTGCGCTTATGAAACCTAAGACACTCTATAATCAACAGTGAGTTTGCTGCCCAATGTTTCTATGTTTGGATGAGCTCTGCAAGGCTGAATTACAAGGGTTTTGTAAAGTAGATAAGCTCCTTAATAAATTGTTTTCTTTGCTTCCTATAAACCTTGGCAAAACAGGAACTTTTTTCCTTTTTTTAAAGCAATTGTATTTTTTTTTTAAAAGTTAAAGTCTCTCTGACTACAAGGCTGTCATCTATGGCACAATCAAACACATTAATCTTCCCATTAAATGCTGCCTTCTTTTTTTTTTGTCTCTGCTCGCTGTAAGAGGCTGTGGAGATTTTTGTTCCTGTTTGTTGTTTATTGCTCTTCCTACACCTCCCAAGATAAAACAAGGCTTTTTGTTATCATCCCTTTTCATTATCATTATTGTGTTATTTTCCTACGAATCAAACATTAGAGTCAGGAGCTATTTTTTTTTCCTGGAACTAACTCGAGTTATTTATAATGTACAGAAGCAACTCAAGGAAATTGGGTAACAACCCAAAATACCCAAAAGGGATGCTTCATCAATTACTCAATTATAAAATTAATCCCAAAAGCTACAATGTATAACCCTGTCCTTCAAGATGGCATTGATAGCAGCTTCCTCTTTAAAGAAGCATTGGCATCCTTGAAACTCTTCTTTAGCAGCTCAACGAAGTTAAGAGAAATGTTGTCCTCCCTGGCTGAGGTTGTATTATAAACAACATGATTCCCTTCCTTCAACTCCACAATTCCCAAACCAGTGGTGGGTCCCAGATGGTGTTGCAACCAGGGGTCCATCACATGCACACGTGCTGCACATGCATGCACACCCACTGCCTGTGATGTTCCAGCTGCTTGGTGGAGTGTCGCGCAGGCACTGTACGCTCCGTGCGCAGGCGCAAATGGCCTGGTTGGGTCAAATACAGGTAAGGACACAGCACCATACTGGAATGGTACCTGGTGCTCTAAGCAGGCACTGGTATGCCCGTACCGAGGTGTACCAGATGTAACCCACCACTGTCCCAAACTAACCCAGATATCATTTCAATAGGAACATGGCAGTGGGGGGAAAAAGATGCTGTTATGATCTGCTTCTACCATGATTGGGTACAAGTGGGGAAATGCCCTTTATTATGACTTGGGAGGGAGGGAAAGGCCTTCTGGGAGGAAAGCCCTTTATTTAACACGTAGGAACCACTGTATGAGGGGGTTCAACAAGAAGGGCCTCCTTCTGGAGCAGTTAGGTGGAAAAATTTTCTGCCAGTCCCTTTTTTCCGATTGTGTATAATTTCTCTTGTGTTTGTTTTCTGTGTTAATGGCAATGTTTACAGTGCTAATAAAAATATTCAGAGTGCAAGATTCAACCGAGGTCTTATGCTGTTATCTCAATTCACCCAAATAATACCAGCACTAATAATATCCGGACAGTGCTTTTTTTGTCTTCTTCTTTATAAAAAGAAGGGAAGGCGTGAAGGAAGAAGGAAAAAAAGTTGCTGTTATTCCCTACAGGGAAATTAATTTCTTTTATCATCTACAGTAGCTTATTTCACATATTCATGACCCTCCTGGTATTCCTTTTGTGTGTGTGTGTGTGTGTGTGTGTGTGTGTGTGTGTGTGTGTGTGTGTTTTCTTCCTCTTCCTTATGATGAGCCATAAAAATGACAAAATATATTAGCAAAGTTCTCGCTTTATGCTAAAATGACCATATTCAAAAAATAATAACAGAGACTTGTATCAGCAATGCAAAAGATGCATGAAGTAATTGGGGCTTAATTTGTACACAAACTGTCAAGGCAGTTTTCCTCACGGCCTGCATCTTCTGAATTCATTAGTCTCTAATTAAGGCCAGTTGGGACCAGCAGTTAGAAGGTTAAAGAGGTTCTGACAGCCCTAATCATTGCTCAGGAAGCTGAAAATGTATGCAAAGTCTCGGCAGATGGGGTGAGATCGGCTTCTGCCAAGTGATAACTGTTATTCCTTTGCACCTCCAAAGCTGTCATTCTAATAGGCACATTTTAAATTTATTAATGCTCTAGTTACAATGCATACACAGTCTCTAATGGTATGTCATTCAGAGTATATAAACTGAGCAATTAACGTGTATTACCTGGTAATGGTAAAATTATTTGTTGCCCATTTGATTTTTTTATATTTCTTTTGGGGGGGGCAGGGGAAGAGGGTGTTTTGTTTTTGTTTCTCCGTTTAGCTTTAGAAGGAAAGAGAGGATGACTGAAAGAAAAAAAACAAATCTTTGTTTGTCGGATAGAGAGAATGAAGTCAAGAAGAAGACAATCTGATTTTCCTGTCTGTTGGCTGCCATTCCTCCTTTATTTCTCCATGGGCTGGGAAATAACTTCAAATTTCTGCTGCTTAAGATGACAAAGGGCATGGTTTTTGCCGTCCCCAAATGTTGCAGTTTTAAAATTCCCAGGTAAATCAAGCTCAAGGTTTGCTCTCGGTTTGCAGAAGGGCCACAATGGTGCTACCCCAGTGCAAAAATCAAGAGGTACGTAGCTGTGGACAATTTGTGGGCTATAAATCCACACTGTCATCCAATGCCTTGAACACTGCTTTTCAGTGGGGGGGAACGTTTCTTTTTTTTTTCTACAGCTATTCATAGACAGAAAGTGTGTTTGGTCATATGACGGGGCAATCACACAATCACTTACATGTAAATTTGGTCCATGTTTTGGGACAATTTTCTGTATTGGCATTTTGGTACGAAAAGAATGAAAATAAAACCAGCTATATTAGACATGCAGATTACAGGGGCCTTAAAGGGGCTCTAAATATGAATTGGAATAAAATAAATTGAGATGATAGAATCTTCAGGTGGTAAGATTGGACTGATACATTTCCGATTTATGAATGCAAAATACTTTTTAAAAAAAATGCTTCTTGAAATAAATAAAGCTGCCCTGCTCCTTGATATGAGATTGCAAAAAACAGCAAAAAAACAGCAAGCAAAGTACTATCCTGTTTCTTTTCATTGTGTACTAGTTTTCTTCATAGAAAATGTTTAAAAACTTTTATGGGAACATTAAAAAATCATGAATACCATCTGTAGTTTGAAGGGTCATCTCTCGTTGCTCTGCCAAATCACCTCATCTCATCTTGGACACTTCCACATGGGACCTTTGCACCACACTAAAATCAGCTTTGGAATTGCTTCTTCTCACTAGAATCATGTCTGAGAGCTGAGTCAATCCCCTACGGCAAAACTAGTTCTTTGAAAAAAAAATGAGTGCAATTCTGCAGAACCTCTGGATGATCCATTCCTCTGTGGATCAGAAATGCCATGATGATGATGATGATGATGATGATGATGATGATGATGATGATGATGATGATGTTAATCTTTGGTGAAATTCAAAGCCTTTGGGGCTGGTTGGTAGCTCAACAGCTCGAGTCCTAACCAAGGAACCTAGGAACTGTTAAGGTAAAACGTCGGAGGAGATAAGTTGTTCCAAGTAGGGTGGTTTTTTTGTAGAGTGAGAATGTTCAAGTCAGGTAAATTTAGAATTTTCAAATAGCAAGGTAGCCCTTTAGGTATTGCTCCAAGGGCTCCAATTACAATTGGGACAACACATGATTTCTTTTTCCACAGTCTCTCAACCTCAATTTGCAAGTCCCGGTATTTTGTGATTTTTTTCTTGCTGTTTATCTTCAATTCGTGCATCACCAGGTATTGCAATGTCAATGAACCAAAAAAATTACTTTACCACTATTGTTATATCAGGTGTGTTGTGGGCCAAGTGCCTGTCAGTTTGAATTCTGAAATCGCACAAGATCTTGACTTTTTCATTCTCTAGAACCTTCTCAACCTGATGTTCCCAGTGTTTTTTGCTGCTATTATTATTATTATTATTATTATTATTATTATTAACAACAATAACAATAACAATAATAATTTTGCTTCATTGTTCTTCACATTTTCAACTAGATGAAATTATGAGGTTAATGAAAACTTAAATTCTTTTGAGGGACTGGGGACTGGATATGGTGATGAAACTGCTATGACAAGGAAGGGCCCTCTGAAATTTCTAACTTGTGAAGAAGTCTGGTTGCCTTTACTAGTCCTTATTTCTTGCATATGTTGCTCTTCTGCAGGAGATATCCCCATGTATGATCCTATTTTGCTTAAAGCTGTTTAAGTAAGTTGGAGGTATTTTTTAAAAAATTCTTGAAAATGTATTGCTAATTCTGCAACTTCAGCTGTGACGGCAGACTCACTCATAATTAGATACAGCACGTTTGTAATAGATTTCTTTGTGATGCAAGAAACAGTAGAAAAAGGTGTCCATGGGGTGGAAAGGTTCTAAATTGTAGGCTTTCATCAAAACGGCAAGATTCATAAACAGCAATGATTGGGTGGTATTTCCAAGCAACCGAACAATTAGGCACTCATTGACTTTTAAACAAGGTTTGAACCTATTCCCCTGTTATAAAACTAATTGCTTTCCACTCTATAAAACACTAACAGTGCAAAAATAGCAAAGAACTTTTCAAATAAAGATATGCCAGCCTTCATTCAGATTTGCTTTCGGAGGCCATGATTGTGTCATACCTTAGTTGGGTGGGTAAAAAGTCATTATCATTTCAGATTCCCATTACATGGATTCATTTGCTTGCTTCCTAAAAATTACTGGTTAAAGGTGTTTAGTCTAAAGATCATGGCTGGTTTATTATTGGGGATGGTTGGAAGAATTGTTTTAGAGAGCTTGAAAGGGAGATCTGCAATAGGTATGAAATAAATAGGTAAAAATATTTTTTTAAAGCAGCATAACCTATAGAAGTTGAGCAAAACTGTTTTCCTGATTACAAAATAATTTGTCACCAAAGTTTGTTAAGAGAATCTTAACAATTATATTTCCTTAAATTTGGAATGCATTGGCATCATGAGGTGCAAATATTATACAGAGACACAATGGAGCAAAATCATAAAAATGTAAAGACAAGATGATAAAATCCACACATACAGCCTTCAAATCAATACTTACATTGGTGTCATTAGCCAGTCCATCAACTGGAGCTGAAGGCTCACTGAAATAGCACAGATCTTACTTCTTTTTAAGAATATTAACAGGATAGACACCATACAAAACCTATGAAAGGAGCTGTTCCAGCAGAGATGTCCATATGATGTACTCACAAATATAAAGGTGGCAGCCATGTTAGAAGTTTCACCTGACCTTTATGTGCATTATACATATAACTCACATGTAAAAAAAGATGCAACCTTGATTGCATTGTCAGGATGCCATCATGCTCTGTGGACAACCTTGTGCTCCAAAAAATGGGAGTTATCAGAGAAAAGGTGTGCTTCCATTTCCTCGTGTACTTTTTAGGAGAGTATTCTTAGCAGGGCCTCTCTAGATGACTGGACAGCCAGATTAAGTTCTATCAAGGTATTAAATATGTTTCTTCTGCCTTCATTTAATCTTCACAACAGCCCTATGAGATAGATAATACTAAGGAAGATTGGCCCTAAATCATTTAGTGAGTTTTCACGGTCATGGATGTACTTGAATCTAGATCTCCCCATTTTAGCCCCAAAGCTAAACCCACTCTGTCACATTGCTAGTTTGATTTCAGATGCTACAATCCTGATTAAAATATTACACAAATATGTACACGTGCATGATCCTATATTTAGTTTGATCCTACAGTTGATCCAATGTATGAATTTAAAATAGTTTTTTATGTTACTTGTTCATCTTGTTAGTAAAATGTAGAAAATATCATGACGCAATGGAAAGGTATTAGAGGAGCAGAGCAGTTTAGTGTAGTGGTTAAGGCATCATCCATTATTGTAAGCTCTAATTCTACTTTAGGTATCAAGCCAGCTGGACGACTTGGGCCAGTCACTCAGCTTTGGAAGAATGCAATGGCAAATCACTTCCCCAAAACCTTGCCAAGAAAACTGCAGAGACTTGTACAAGCAGTTGCCTGGAATCAATGTGAAAGGGAGGAGGAGGTGGAGGAGGAGGAGGAAAGGTAGATTTCTCAAAAAGTATGTCAAGAAAGACATAGTAATAGGCTTAGGAAGCTCCCCATCACAACTAAGTTGTAAGAGATACTAAGTTACTGTACATGGTCTATTTTTATAATATACAAAATTGTACAAAGCATTAACAATTATTTACTTCTCAATGTGAAGTCTCTTCATATAACGATACTGTTCAGTAAAACTCATATTTTTTGGTCAGAAGCATTTATCCATTTGCTCAAACTATGAGAATGTATGAAGCAGCACTATTTTGTTTTGTTTTCATGAAATAGGCAGATTTTTTTTTCTTATGAACTGAAGAATTATTGTAATTATATTGAAGTATAAAGAGGGTTTTGTGTTGGAATGTTCAATTTTACCTAAATGTTAATCATTTGAGAAAAATGATCCTTAGGGATAGGCAACTTAGCTTCATTTCTACTTGGAGACCACTTTTGGACTTCTTGCTTGAGAAAGATAAAAAGCAATAGCAAAAGCACTTAGACTTATATACCACCCCATAGTGCTTTTGCAGCCTTCTCCAAGCGGTTTACATACTCAGCATATTGCCCTCAACAATCTGGATCCTCACTTTACCAACCTCAGAAGAATGAATCAATCTTGAACCTGTGAGAATCGAACTGCTGGCAGTCAGCAGATTAATCTGCAATACTGCATGCTAACCATTGCACCACCACGGCTCTTAAAAAGGAAGTTTTAATTTTGGAATTTGATTAGATTTTTTAGAATTATAGAAATATTGGGCATTGTTATTTTTTATTATTAGGTATGTATACTGGGTTCTTTCAGGTTTATTTTTAAGCTTAGAGGAAGAGATTACTTTGTTATATATTTCTAATGATATTTCATTGCTTACTTTGCATATTTTTATACAATATTTCTGTATATTTGTTTAATCTAAGAATATGCTCAAGGTTACTTGACTAAAGAAAGACAAATGTCTTTTTTATTTTTATTTTTTACTTGTCACTTTTTAAGTTTCCCCCCTTTTTGATTCCTTCTCCCAATTTTTCATTTTTGGTTATTTTGTTTTTTATCTGTTTTGGAAACTTAATACAGTTGATTTAAAAAGAACAAAGAAAAATGTTTCTTAGATATAAGGCCGAACTCTCAAAAAAAGGGAAAAGATAACAAAATGGGCTAAGAGTAATGCAAGTTTTCTCCTCTACATATTAATATAGGCAAATATATCTGTCAAATAAAGATAATATTGCATGCATTTGATGTAATGGAATCTGCAAACGCTTTCCCCCATAACATTTATCTTTGACGCATCCCCAAAAGCAGCATGAGTTTGGAGACTATGAGAGGGAGGGGAGAGGGAGGGAGGGAGGGAGGGAGGGAGGGAGAGAGAGAGAGAGAGAGAGAGAGAGAGAGAGAGAGAAGGAGGAAAAGGGATATATATATCCCTCTGTGTGCGTGCACGTGCGCGCTCATACACACACACACACACACAAAAGCATATATATATATATATATATATATATATATATATATATATATATATATATATATATATATATATATATATGCATACACAACTGTATATTTGCAAAATTGGAAACAGATGTGGATTTCTCAATACATAAACAAAATCCAAACATTGTTGGAAAATATGATATACAAAGCTTGCCACAGTGACACGGAATAGGTTTATACTGACCTGCATGTCTATAAAGATTCCTGTAATTAATGTTAATGGTAGATGGCCTTGCAAAGGAATTAGAAAGAGATGCTACATTGCAAACATTGATGAATATATCCTTTTTATACAAAAAGGCTGCCATGGATCAAGGAGAACAGTTGGAAGACTGTCAGCCTAAATTGGATTCACCTCTTTCTAGCTTAAGAGGGTGAGTATAGATATCCTGTGATGAACTACATAGTCCAGTCTTACAGTGAGTTCATAAATAGTGGGTGTGGTTTGACTTTTTATTTCCAACTCAGGGAGATGAACTATAATTTCTTCTTATGATCAAACATTGGGAGACTATCAATACAATGTCATTTTATATTAGATACAAACCAATATATGTAGATTATTCAGACATGCCACCCAACTTTGCACTTGGCTTGAATGTTAGCTACATTGTGGTATTTGTCACTTGTTTCATTTCCTGGATTTATCTAAGAAAGCATTCTGGGAAATCCAAAAAGTGTAGTTATTTTGTAAACCTTTAGTTGTCCTAATGAAAGATTGTCCCACATTGGTTGTTTGTCAGTGAGACTGCTTTAGCATCCTCCCACCATCCTATAATAGATTCAACATCTGAGAAAAAGAGATTTATAATTAATTATCAGTAATTAAAGATTGGTCCCAGATCAATATGCCAAACACTGCGCAGTGCTCTTGATAGCAAGTGGATTTAGGCCTCTTTCAAAGCTCTGGTTAATCAAGTTACTTCATTATTAGACACAGTGAAGCAATTGGCCAATGCAATTGATAGATCATTACATAAAATACAGGGGCATGACTAGGGGGAGCTAAATGTCAAAAAAGTCAAGATAATCAGCCATGATGTGCAATAAAAACCCTTTGTTCCATGCACATCAAAAAGGTAGGACTTTGATCACCAGTTGCAGCAGACATCTTGACTCTGGTTGGGCAGGGTAGGCTAACAAATATAGTCTTTGGTGTAGTTTGAGATGAGTTTGAGCTGGTGACTCCTGAGGAAGTGGGCAAAGATCTCTGCTATCAGCTTGGTGACCTGTTTATTAGGTCTACTTATCTCCTAAATCAAGAAAATGGCCAGAGAGATAAACCACGGTTGTATACATGTCAGAAAGAGGCAGTAATTGGACCCAATGGTCCTTGGTCCACCTTGGACCCAATGGTCTCCAATAACTATTGACTAATCTCCAACCTTTCCTTTCTGGGAAGGGTTGTTGAAAGTTGATTGGTATGCAACTGATGAGAAACCTGGAGGAAACAGGTTATCTAGAACCATTTCAGTCAGGTTTGAAAGTAGGATGTAGTACTGAGATAGCTTGGTTGTGCTTGCAGATGACCTCTGGCAGGGACATGACAGTGGTGATACATCATTACTTGCAATTCCATCCACCACAGTGTCCTTGTGATTTGGCTCTGTGAGCTGGACAATGGGAGTACCGCACTACAATAGTTTTCTTCCTTTTTCTGGGACACGTTTCAGTCAATATTGAGGGTGGGAAAATTACTTCTTGGACTGCTCCTTTGTGAGGTAGCACAGGGTTCTATTCTATCCCTCCTCTTCAATTTCTAAAGGATGGTTGAGATGATCATCGGCCAGTTTGGGATTTGGTATCATCCGCATGCCTCAGTATGTCCATGTAATACCTCTATTTTGCAAACTGCAGGTGTTGCCACTTTGCCTTTTAGGGCAAATTCAAGGTGCTGGTCACTACCTGCACAGCTCAGGACTTGATTAATTGAAGACCGCCTGCCTCCCATAATACTTGCCTAGCTAGTGCATTCTGGAAAGTTTGGCATGCTCCAGGCTCCTTCAATTAAGCAATGCTTTCTATTGGGAGTCTGCAACAGTCTTCTCTGTAGCAGTGCCTTCCTTGTACAATGAGATCCTCGTGGGATTCAAATGGCCCCACTCTATTGGTATTTTGAAGGGTTCCAAGGTTATAACTCTTCACCTGATCTTGGAGAGAATAACTGCCATGCTTTTCCTTCTTTTTCCAGTTCACCATTTGGTTGTCAGGCTTCCAAATAGCATCCAAAAGTAAATCAGAGTCCAAGACAAAGTATTGCTCCAAGTTCTAATGTATGAAGAGAGCCATGTTGGCACATCTGGGAAAACCCAAAACTGGAAGCTTCCTGCTTTTCCCCACCCAGTTGAAAGTTCAAGATCTTGCCCCCACACGTCCATCACATGGTCCAATCTCCCACTGCTATGCTGGCAGTTCCACCCATCCAATTCCGGTCAGGTGCACAGGTGCAGAGACAAAGGATGGCCCTGGCTTGAAAGAATTTTGTTGTAGCTACATAGTATGTGACTCCTTACAGCCTCCCCTCCCATTTTCCCACAATAAAAATGCATAGCAGAATAATAGAAAGTATTGCAGGCCGAAGACCCAAAAGAAAAGGTGGCTGCAGGCTTGACATTGGTTTTATTTCACTGCCATTTTGTTTGTTTTGTTTTTGTTTTGTGTTGTTTCATTGTTTTTAAATATTTTTTAAACTGTGGGGTCAGGCAGCATAAACATTTAATCAATTATTAAAAGTATGATAATAAAATTATGATTCACAAAATATTTGGAGTCAATCCTGCTTAGCTGTAATATTATTGAAGGAGGCTTTACTTGATCAGTTAATTTTTTAATGTCTTTATTTCTATTTGAATACTCAAGGAAGTATCCAATCAATTACAAACAAAACAAACAAAAGCTTGTAGGACACATTAACAATAATATAAAATTAAAACTCTTTTTGTTTGTTTTAAATATCAGACAACAACATGATGATCAAAACTAACATGGCCTAAGCAGATTCCACAATATATTTCTTAGTTTGGCCTCTTTCATGGTGACTCCACAAGATTCAATAACTTAAGGCAGTTTTCTTAATGGAAAATTATTTGTTTGTAGTAAAAGTTTTAAGTCAAACACATCTGGAAAATACCACATTGGAAAAGGCTGAAGTACAGAAAGGGAAGGATGCTCACCACCACTCTTGAGCTGTAGATCTGATTAACTTCCAGGTCTGCTGTGATTCAGAAAGAATTGTTGCAAACACAGCTGCTGGGACAGAATTTCTCATTGGTAGACATTTTTCCTTGTCCAACACCTGCCTCTTGGTCTTTCCAACTCCCCACAGATGCAGGCCACCATAGTGTCAAGCTATCCTCATACTGACTATCCCCTTTAAAAATAAAAACAAAAGCTCACTGCAGGAACTAAAAATGAGAATAGGCATTTGGCATCCTCTCGTTCTTTAGCTGGAAGGAACAGCAATCACCTTATCCAGACAGGATAAGCCACTAATAATGAGAACAATTAAAAGTCATTTTTGAAGAGTCTGTGCACATGCAGAACTATCTGAATCATTTATATTCATTTGAAGGCATCAAATTTGATTTGAATGTTCAATCTGATACCATAATTCACTGGAATCAAACGGAATCCCCAAAGAGAAGTTTTGCGAAGGCATAGTGCTTATGAAATTTTCTATTCTTGTTTAAGAAGTAATTTAGCCTTCCTTTGTTGTGCTCTACCATGAGTTGAGGGAAATGGTGCTATTTGGACGGGGCCTTTCTGTGCATCAAGTAAAAATAAAAGTTATATGCTCCCTCCTTTGATACGATGATATGATGGTATTTGTTTTCCCCCAGTGCAAGATTTGCAGTTTTAATTATTTAATTGATTCCTAAGATCAATTGATTACAGGCCTATAATAGCCTTATAAAATGGTATGGGGGAATGGAATGACCTTGGGAAACAGAAAGAAAAACCTCAGAATAGACAATGGTCAGATATGAGGCAGTTTAGCTCACAACAGCAATGTGGGCATGGCAAATGTCTTAGAAGAGTCCTTCCCTAGTTTCTTGGATTGTAAATGCAAGTGAAGAATAATGTACTTCAAGAATTGCGAAATTTTGTTAATGTAACTTTATAATAAAATTAGAAGAAGTGGTTCCATGGCATATACTGGTTCAGTATCTTATTTTTTTCATATAAATGAAGCTGAGCTTCAATAGTTAAATGGCCTAGATATTGGTATTTGAACAGAGATATTTTTAACATTTATATTTTGTTCTGCTTTACTCATCTAGAAATGTTAATATATATTGCTAGTCCATGAATGATACGACATATGCTAAATAAACAAATGAATAGTTCCAGAAATGCTTCTTGATTAACTATGCTATGTTCAGTTCACACATGTGTTTACCACAGAGTTGGGTTTTTTTGGTTTAGTATGACCTATACATCCAAATATTCTTGTTCGTAAACCAATATTTATAATATAGATATTGTTATAGGTGAGTCAATCACTATAGCTTATTTAGCAAGCCATAGTAAAACCAACTTCAATGCAAAATGTACTTAAAAGCAAAGTATAAAAGTTTTACAAGAAGTTGTAGAAGTTCATTATATGTTTCTGTAAATCTGGGTCTTGATGTGCGAAACTCTGTGTAATTGTCATTCTCACTAGAACACCCCCCCCCCCGGAAGAATAGAATAATGCTGCTCAATAATGCTTGGTAAAAGCACACTTGGAATATTCCCACAGTATAAAGAAGATGTTGAGACTCTAGAACAGTGGGTCTCAACCTTCCTAATGTCACGACCCTTTAATACAGTTCCTCATGTTGTGGTGACCCCCAACCATAAAATTATTTTATGTTTTCTATATTTTTTCAAAAATATGTGTTTTCTGATGGTCTTAGGCGAACCCTGTGAAAGAGTCGTTCGAGTCCCAAAGGGGTCCCGACCCACAGGTTGAGAACCACTGCTCTAGAAAATGCTGAGAAGAGCAACAAAGATGATCAGGGGACTGGAGACTAAAACATATGAAGAATGGCTGCAGGAATTGGGTATGTCTTATTTAATGAAAAGAAGGATTGGGATGATATGATAACAATGTCCTAATATTTGTGATTGAGGTTCCATAAAGAAGAGAGGATCAACCTATTCTCCAAAGCACTTGTAGGCAAGACAAAAAGCAATGGACATCCACATGGTACAAATGGCATTTATCTCTTTTGTAGATAATCTCATCAGGATTTGGAATGCATAAATTGATTTTCCTGGTTCATTTGATATGATTATGACATTTGTTACCACTGACTATGGGATGCTTCTGGACTTCCTACAAGAACTAAGAGCTGGGGTCATTGTTTTATACTGATTTGACTCTTTTTTATGAGGAATTGGATCAAAGAAGTCTGAAACACCATGTAAATGTGAACAGCTCACCAGATGAAAGATTCGAGAAAAATAACCAATTACGGTTATTTAAAAACTAGCAAATACTTTGTAGACATTCAGTCAAGTTACATGAGCATGAATTGATGAATGGTATAATCTAATGACATGAGATGCTAATCCTGTGATGACAATTTTGCTTTTTTTCCTCTTTATAAAAGGGTAGAAAGTGATCAGCAAATGTCTGTGGACCATAAGTTCATCTGTTTACAGCTCAATAAATACTGGATGGGTTGAGAAAAATGCCCTTATTTCAAATTATTTGTAATCAATTTCTTTTCACCTTTTTATTGACACATTTGTAGCCCTGGAGACTTTAATTAAAATATGGAGATATTTTCTGTTGCTGTTGTGTTGGTCTATATGCCTACATGAGCATTTGTGTATACTTCTCCACACTCCCATTCTGCAATTCTGAAGAATAAAATCTAACAACTCCTCAGTTTTCCATTTTTGAAGGATTTTATAATAAAACAAATTTGGCAGGGTAGGAAAAGAGAGTTTCTTTCAACTTCTCTTGTCACTTCAGAAAGGTAATTTGTCAAGTAAATCCCCCACTGGGCAACCTTTCAAGTGTAAATGCAAGTTGAAAGCTTGAATGCTACTGAGAGGAAGGAGATGCCGGATGACTCATAGAAGGCAACCTCCACATAACTCTGACCAGGGGACCATACTTCAGGCATAGGACTAGCACAGTGCACCAGTCTTTGGTCGCAGCATGTTCACTTATCTGTGGCACATTTTATCTTTACTTGACACAGCAGGCCAGTCTAAAAGTTTTCTTTGGTTCAAGAAGCAGCATCTGTTCTGCTGAGCATTGTGTACCAACCTGGGCATTGTTTGCACTCACGTGAAGAGAAGAATCTCAGATTTTTATTTCAATCCCCTGATATGTTTGATGAACCATAAACCCTGGTTCTTGGGATTTAGGTGGGATTTAAGCCTAAGTAAGTGGATAGAGGAGATAACAGCACAATCCTATGAGATCTACTTGAAATAGAATTTTCAAATGATTGCAAATTGAAGCTGCAATTTTATACTGCTTACCTGAACTTCAGTACAGCTTGTCTTTACAAAAAAAAGGGTATCATGTTTTTTCCCCATCCAACAGTATATTGGGAACCCACGAGATTAACTTACTTCTGAGTACACATTAGTCCTTTCAAATACAGATAGAAATTTTAATATTGCAACCATACCAGTATATATATTATAAAATTGTCATGCAGTGTTGCTTTATCAGATATGCTATCCTGGGGGTCCATGAGAGGCATTTTATCTTAGAATTAAAACCAAGCTAGGTTTACCATTAGGCAAAGAGAGAGGTCTGCCTCAGGCAAGTTAATCTGGGATGTCATGGCAAGATAGAAGATTGCTATTTGCTTATTATTGTATTTTTAATCCTCAAGTACACAAATAGTTTGATCGTGCTTGAATACCTTGATATGAGAGGGGAAGTATTATTTAATCTATCCTGGCAGCAAATGACTATGGAAATTCTATAGAATAGATAGAATAGAATAGAATAGAATAGAATAGAATAGAATAGAATAGAATAGAATAGAATAGAATAGAATAGAATAGAATAGAATAGAATAGAATAGAATAGAATAGAATAGAGCTGGAAGGGACCTTGGAGGACTTCTAGTCCAGCCTGTTGCTCAAGTAGGAGAACCTATACCATCTCAGAGACTGTCCAGTCTCCTCTCAAAAACCTCCAGTGTTGGAGTTGCCACAATCCCTGGAGGCAAGCCACTGCACTGGCTAATTGTCCGCAGTGTTAGGAAGTTTCTCCTTAATTCTAGGTTGCTTCTCTCTTTGATTATCAGTAGTTGCCAACCCTAATTTTTGGTCTTAGCCTTTGGTGCTTTGGAGAATCATTTGACCTATTCTTTGTGGTAGCCCCTCAAATGCTGGAATACTGCTAACATGTTACCCATAATTCTTATTTTCTTTAGACTAGCCCAGCGATGGTGAACCTTTTTTGGCTCGCGTGCCACAAGTGGGGGGAGCGCAGGGGGGTCATGTGTGGGCATGCCGCACCCATAATGCAATGCACCCCCCAGTGCGCATGCACGCCAACGCATGACCCCTCCATTTTTACATGCTTTTTTCGCCCTCCCCAGGCTCCAGAGGCTTTATAGGAGCCTGGGGACGGCGAAAAGAGCCTCCTCCACCCCCCCCCGGAGGCCCTCCGGAGGCTTCAGGGACGCTTAAAACCATCCTCCGAGCAAACCAGAAGTGACTTCTGGGTTACTCGGAGCAGTGACGTGCAGTGAGGTTTACGGCTGGTGAGGCTGGTGACGTCATCAGGAAGGCGGTGAATGGGACCACATGTGCTGGAGGCTGAGGCTGCCTAATCCTCCAGCACACGTGATCCCATTCCCCGCCTTCCTGAGCGCACTCCGCCGGCTCGCACTCCGCGATCCCCAACAGCAGCTGCTTTTCAGTGCTTTTCTATGCATCTGGCGTTTAGGACATCCGGCTATCTACCAAAATGCCAGACGCACAGAAAAGCACTGAAAAGCACTTCGCCTCCAAGCCACTTCGTCTTGATGACGTCACCGACGTCACTGCTGGGTGCGGCCGGCCAGAGGTAACCAGAGTGGCGCCGAGGGGTCCGGGCGGACGAAAGAGCAAGCAAGCAAGCGATGGAGGATCAGGCAGCCTGATCCTCGGTCGCTGGTCCGCCGGACTGTCTCGGCGCCACTCTGGCTACCTCCGTCTGTCAGCGCATGGCAGCTGTGGCGACGTCATCAAGCCCCTGTCACTTCTGGATGCCTATTGCAGTTGCGAGAAGCGCGCAAAGTACAGCGGAGGCAGATAGGTTATTGGCGCTTCTGAGAACCCTCCTGCCTCCGCCGGTTGCCCAGCTGGCACCGCCCCGCGCGTGCTCCTCCTTCTCCCTCCTCTTCCTCTTATATATATGAAACTCCCTCGTGGATATTATTATTATATATTATTATTTCATGATGAGAGGTGAGGCTCTGCCTCCCCTGCCTCCCCTGACCGCACGTCCCTTGCTTGGTGGGTCATTTTAAGCGTTCCAAAGGCTTCAGGGACTGTCCGGACGGTCCCTGAAGCCTTCAAAGCGCTCAAAAGGATCCTCTGAGCAAACCGGAAGTGACTTCTGGTTTGCTCAGAGGGTCATTTTAAGCCCTCCGAAGGCATCAGGTAAGCCTCCGGACGGTCCCTGAAGCCTCCGGAGGGCCTCCGGGGGGCGGGGAGGCTCTTTTCGCCCTCCCCGGGCTCCTGTAAAGCCTCTGGAGCCTGGGGAGGGCGAAAAATGGCTTTTAAAAAGGTGAACTCAGCTGGCCAGCACGCGCATGCACGCTGACCAGCTGACAGGGCAGAGCCTTGCGTGCCCTGACAAATGGCTCCATGTGCCACTTGTGGCACGCGTGCCATAGGTTTGCCATCACTGGACTAGCCAGACCCAAAACCTATAGCCATTCTTCATATAGGTTAGTCCCCAGGCCTTTGATCATCTTAGTTGCTCTTCTCTGAACTTTTTCCAAAGTCTCAACATCTTTTTTTAGTATGGTGACCAAAATTTGGTTGCAGTATTCCAGGTGTGGTCTTACTAGGGTTTTATAAAGCGGCACTAATACTTCACATGATCTTGATTCTATGCCTCTGTTTATACAACCCATGATCATATTAGCTTTTTTGGCTGCTGCTGCACTTTGCTGGCTCATATTCTAATGATCATCCACTAGGCCTCTAAGGTTCCTCTCACAGTTACTGTTTTTGAGCCAAATCTCTCCTGATCCGTATTTATACCTTTGATGTTTTTTCTGCCTAAAAGTAAAGCTTTGCTTTTCTCCACATTAAAACTCATTTTGTTGGATAGAGTCCATTGTTCAAGTTTGTCAAAATCTTTCTTGATTATGAAATTTTCTTCTGGGGTGATGGCTCTTCCTGCCAGTTTAATATCATCTGCAAATTTGATGAGCTCCCCTTCTATTCCCTCATCTAAGTCATTTATAAAGCTATTGAAGAGTACTGGGCCTAAGACAGAGCCTTGTGGTATCCCACTGCTTAGTTCTCTCCATGTGGATGTAGTATCATGAAGGTCTACTCATTGAGTACAGTTTGTCAGCCAGCTACAAATCCATCTGCTGGTGATGTTGTTTATTTCGCATTTTTGTAGCTTACCAAAAAGTAGATTGTGGTCTACTTTGTCAAATGCCTTACTTAAATCTAAGTATATTATGTCCACAGCATTTCACTGGTCTACTGATTTAGTGATTTTTATCAAAGAATGAAATAAGACTGGTTTGGCATGATCCTTTCCACTTCGATATTCTATGATGTTACAATACTGAAGAATGCCTCCCACATCAAAAGTCACATCTGCAATACATGAAGAAGATATTTGGCAGGAAAATTGGCTTATCTATTGCCTCCTTTGTTGGCGGGAGGAGGGCAGAAGGCCTGAATAAGTAGTACTATCAGAAGAAATATCATTCTTCCTGGAAAAAAATCCTTTGCAAATGAGTATGACTCAAATGAACATATTCACCTCAAGTATTTAGTCTACATTATTAAATCTAGCCCATTTTATGTTATTTGACAAGTAGATTAATTTTTTTTTCTTAAATCTGGAGAAAAATATTTTTAATTGAACTGTTGGAAACAATATTAGGAATGGGCAGTAAAATAATACACAGTTGCAATGTAATTGAAGGAATACAGAATATTTCCAAATCCACTTCTTTAACTGTGGTCTTGTTGAAATGCAGATACAGGGGGGTGGGGGTGGGGTCGGATTCAATTCTCAGCCATGGATGGTGCTCATGCTTTGGTCCCCAGCAGTCATGAAGTTGTGGCTCACAGAACTGCAATCTCCTGAAAAGATACATGGGTTGGAATGAGACGTCTGGTTGAATGTAGTAGGAGCTGTGGCTGCGCCAATTCCACTTGGCACTCTTGTTTTTGCCAGCTGTTGCCTCTTCCCCTTGAAGCTCCTCTTCCCCACTGTTCTATGGCAGGATTTCATCAGCTGCTTTATGCCACCCAGTTCCTTTTGTTTCTGATAGTACCTGTGGAAGGAGTCATCTTCCATCATTGCAACAAGGGACCCAACTTTCTCTGGCAGGAGGCATGGAACTGGGAATGGTGGCTCAGCAATAGCTCTCCGCTGCTCTGAATAGCTGCAGGCCAAACCTAATTGTGTTCTGCGGGAAAGACACATGTTAATCAATCCTTCTCTATTTTGTAATAAAATATAATATATTGTTTTGATTGAATCCTTGGCATGCATTTATTAATTTTCTCTTACGGGAGAGTACAATGCCGCCCTGGTGCATATCAACTCACAAAATCTAAGGGTCAGACTAATTATGTCTGTACAATTACATGTGTAGATGCTGGGTGCTAAGGACACGTATAACAAAATAATGAAAACAAAGACATTAGTCTTAGGAATGAAACTTTTGCAACCTACTTCACTTGCATTTAAGCAGAGTCCTTTTGTATACAGAAATACAATCTGAGATGATTAAGATGAAACAAATGTAATATGAAATGTATCTTTAGATTCAATGTGCATATTTTTCTTTTAAAATAAGACTACTAGATCTGTGCTGCAAAAATTCAGAGAGCACAATCAGGATAACAACAAAAAATAGTGTTTGTATGAAATTGTTCTCCTGAAGAAAAGGCTTGATTTGTGCTTGATTTGGATACAGCTTTTTTAAGGCTTTTTTAATGCAAAAATGCAATAGGATAGATTGGGATAGGATAGGATAGGATAGGATAGGATAGGAGAGGAGAGGAGAGGAGAGGAGAGGAGAGGAGAGGAGAGGAGAGGAGAGGAGAGGAGAGGAGAGGAGAGGATAGGATAGGATAGGATAGGATAGGATAGGATAGGATAGGATAGCTTGACTCCCTCTTCTTTATGGCAGCCCCTGAGATATTGGAATACTGCTATCATGTCTCCCCTAGTTCTTCTTTTCATTAAACTAGACATACCCAGTTCTTGTGACTGTTCTTCATATGTTTTAGCCTTCAGTCCCCTAATCATTTTTGTTGCTGTTCTCTGCACTATTTCTAGACATCATTTTTACATTATGGTGACAAAAACTGGATGCACCATTACAAGTGTGGCCTTGTCAAGGCTTTATAAAGTGGTATTAACACTTCACGTGATCTTGGTTCTATCCTTCTGTTGATGCAGCCTAGAACTGTGTTGGCTTTTTTGGCAGCTTGTGCAAACTGCTGGTTCATATTTAAATGGTTGTCCGCTAGGACTCCAAGATCCCTCTCACGGTTACTACTATTGAGCAAGGTACCACATATATTGTACCTGTGCATTTTGTTTTTCTTGCCTAAATGTAGCACCTTACTTTTTTCACTATTGAGTTTCATTTTTTTAGATAGCGCCAAATGTTCAAGTCTGTCAAGATCCTTCTGTATCTTAAGCCCATCTTCTGGAGTGTTGGCTATTCCTGCCAGCTTGGTGTCATCTACAAATTTGATGAGTTCCCCATTTATTCCCTCATCCAAATCATTGATGAAGATGTTGAAGAGTACTGGGCCTAAAACAAAGCCTTGGGGTACTCCGCTGCATACTGCCCTCCATGTAGATGCTGTTCCATTGAGGACTACACATTGATTGTTGTTGGTCAGCCAGTTATGAATCCATCTGGTGGTGATGCTGTCTAATCCCTTGTAGGATTGGGCTTATTTTAGGCATTCCAATACCCTGGATAGCTAGTTATATGTTACCCTGTATGGATAAAGAGATATTTGAACCAGGTTTTTCATAATGTAAACTTCATCTTATGTAACTAGCACCTGTGCTCTGCACAATAGAAAACTGCAGTATTTTGGGTACTAAAAGGTCCTTCAGAGCTTGTGTGCCCATCTATAACTCTTTGAAGCATCATTACATCTTTTCTTGAGATGGTGCAGCAGTTGAAAATGGCATATATTTTTGAAGGGGAAGATATGGGTGATATCTTGAATGGGAAGAGCCATGGTGGTGCAGTAGTTAAAATGCAGTATTGCAGGCTAACTCTGCCCACTGCCAGCAGTTCGATCCTGACCACTCAAGGTTGACTTAGCTTTCTATCCTTCTGAGATTGGTAAAATGAGGAGCCAGGTTTTGGGGGGAAATATGCTGCCTCTATAAACCACAGAGAGGGCTGTAAAACATTATTAAGCAGTACATAAATCTAAGTCTATTGCTTGTGCTAATAACAAGAATATTTTATCAACCACAAATTATCAGAGTATGATTTTTTTTAAGGCTAAGCTTTTATAATGAGGCCTTTTTAAAGGCTCATAAGAAGGGGGAAGGAAGAAGATGAGGCAGTATATTTTTCTGTCACATTAGGTCAGTGGTTCTCAACCTTTTGCTGATTGGGACATTCCAGGAACTGGTCCACATATCTTGTTCTGTTTTTAAGTCCTGCCTAGCTGACCATTGGGGGAACTGAATGCTAGACTAGGAAAGTCTGAGGATAATGTTCCTCCAATGGTCAGCTGGGTACAGTAACAACTTTAGTAACACTAACAATTTTAGTGTGTAGAACTGAGTGATGTGTCCTTTTGAAGCCATGCCATGAATCTAAGCTGCACCTTGGTTCTCATCAATGGAATGATTGCTGTTCTTTCTTTGATAGCAATAAAATGAAACAATAAAACAATTGGGACAGAACAGTGTTGAAGCCTGGGCATTTGCAATAAGAGAAAGAGAAGACAGATTAGACAGATTAACAAGAGTTGGAAGGGACCTTATAGGCAGGGGTGGGTTTCTGACAGTTCTAACTTCTTCTATAGAAGAGGTTCCACAAATCTACAGTGCCATTTAGAACCGGTTCCAGGTCCCTCCCCCCGCCCATCCGCACATCATCAAGATGAAGAGTGACAGAAGGAATTCTGGGAGTTGAAGTCTACAAGTCTTAAAGCTGTCAAGTTTGAACACCCCTGGGGGTTTTTTCTAAAGGGTTAGGGTTAGGGGTGTCTTGTAACTTGACAGCTTTAAGACTTACACACTTCAATGCCAGAGTTCCTGAGCCAACATGACTGGAGGAGGAATTCTGGGAGTTGAAGTCCACAAGTCTTAAAACTGTCAAGTTTGAACATCCCTGGGGTTTTTTTCTAAAGGGTTAGGGGTGCAAGGGTCTTATAACTTGACAGCTTTAAGACTTGCACGCTTCAATGCCAGAGTTTCTGAGCCAACATTTTGGTTGCTAAGCAAGAGTGTTGTTAAGTGAGTTTCACCACATTTTACAAGTTGGCCACGCTCACCCAGTCACATGGCTGGCAAGCCACTCCCACCTGGTCACATGGCTGGCAAGCCACTCCTACCCAGTCACATGGCTGGCAAGCCACTCCCACAAAGCAGGCCACACCTACAGAAAAGATTCTAAAACATTTTGAAACCCACCACTGCTTACAGGTCATCTAGTCCTCCATACAAGCATGAGACTCTACACCATTTCTGACAAGTGGCATTAAAAGAAAGAAAGAGGAGCAGTGCATTTTAATTTTGTTTTTATGACAATGGTTTGATAATAGAAATGGATTTAAGATGCTTATGTGCCTCTTAAAAGAAAAAAACCAGCTAAATAAACAAACCAAATCATGCAATCAGTTGGAATCCTACATATTATATGTATTGTTCATGTGATTAAAAATAAGAAATAATATTTCAACAATACTGTCACATACTAGGTCGCTTATGAAACAAGATGTGTTTTTTTAAAAAATGTGGCAGAGGAAATGGACAATCAAAGTTCCAAACTTTGTAAGTTATAGGGTTAGTAGAATGTGCAGATTTAGTAAGAATCTATATGGGCATCAAATAACAAATTGATTATAATTGTGTGAAATGTCTCCCTTGCACTTCTTCTTTGCCGGTGTCCTTTTTTTCCTGACACTTTTCAAAACTATGTCTGGGAAAGTTCTCACCTCCCTGCTGGACATCTCCAATTCTTCCAACAAGTTGTAGAAGAGAGTTCCCTAAGGTAGCTTGGCTGGGAGACTGCTTTGAATTATTGCCACTGAATGTGCTCTGTTGCAATAAAGTGCTGAAAGAAGATGTCTTCCAAGAAGTTCACATTACTGGCAGTCATAAAATAAAATGGCTATATTGTTTCAGCCACCAATTTCTTCCCATTGTCTTCATTTTAAAAACCACCCAGCCTCAAAGAACAGAGGATGTGTTTCAGGACAATTTGAGAACTGTGCCGTAACCAAATATTATCTTCAATTTACTCCTTGTTTCATATTACTTTGGGGTACTTTGAGTTCTTCAAAGTTCATCATTTGCTCATGACATTACAGTGAGTTGCGAACTTCCCTATTATTTCTGCAATCCACAGAGAAACAATATATACGGTGTCCCAATTTTCAACAGCCTGTCACTCAGTATAGTATCTGCATGATTTCTTTTTTTTAAAAAAATCTCCATTGATATTAAAGACAGAAACTAAAATAGGCTGTCTTGTCTTCCAGTAATCTTGAATGCCTTTTGTTCAAAAGGTGTTTTGTATTCATCAGTCAGCTAAGGACTCATCCTGAAGAAGTCTTCCGTCAGCACTAAGATCCTTGTGAAAAGGGGACAGGCAGCTTGTAAAATATTCATAGCAAAAGGTACCTTAGTTGTTTTCACCTTTTGACCCTCCGAGGCAAAAAAAGGATTATCAGCAGTAAATGGCAAATCTTAAGAGTTGTGAAAAATTTAAAGATGAAGTCATTTGCTGATCCACTTTTAAAACTGAAGCTATTCAGAAGACCGTCTACAGCAAGTGTCCAAACTTGGGAACTTTAAGACTTGTGGACTTCAACTCCCAGAATTCCCCAGCCAGCATGCTGGCTGGGGAATTCTGGGAGTTGAAGTCCACAAGTCTTAAAGTTCCCAAGTTTGGACACCCCTGGTCTACAGCTTTCATCCAACTGAAAATATTTTTAATAAAAGTCTGACATTGAAGAGTCATGGTCAAGTCTAGAACTATTTTTTGCTTTAGTAATAAGAAAAAGAAATGGATATATCCCCTCCCCCGCTGCAAAGAGCAACCATTATCAAGAACTACTATAGATTCGGCTTTTAAAAAATTGCTTTTCATTTTTTGTATGGACACAGAAAATTCCAGATCAGAATTCATTCATAATCTTATATGAAGATTATGGGTTTCTTTGTATGTGTCTTTGATGCAGTGTTGATTCCTGGGGACTGACTGAACTAGTCCATTCACTTTTTGGGCTTGCTGTGCCTCCTTCCCAGGGCTGAGACAGACCCAAATCTGTCAGTTTATACCTAAGACTAAACTAAAGCTCATGGTATCTTGGTTTCCAGCCTGATACCTTAACCACTGCACACGACTGGCTGAGAGGTGGTATTCATTTACCTTCCCTACTTGTTCATAAATGTGAGTGCATGCACTCACACGCTTTGCTCGAATGTGTCACCTCTGCACAAGCGCTCAGCCTTCCATGCACGCGCTTTTGGCCAAAAAAGGGCCCAAATGGGATGCCATAGAGCCGGAGTGGGTGGGTGGGGCCACCCATGATTTCTACTACTGGTTCAGGCGAACCAGTCCGAACTGGTAGAATGCCATCTCTGGACTGGTTCTCCCAACTAGAGATGGTATGCAAGAATATATAACAGGTAACAACTCTGTTTTGCTTTAGAAAAGCCACCAAGATCTCAGCTTTTGTCCCAAATTTGTGGGGTTTGGGTCCAATTGAGTGGAGTTCCCTTTAATTATAATGTTCAAGTGGCATTTGTATTTTATATATTGTGATTTTTCTTAAATGCAGTATGACTATTTTCTTTCTATTTATTCTTTCTTTTTGTTGTACAACATTCAGAGTCACATTCTTTGAGTTGGGTGGCTCTATAAATGCATTAAATTAATTAATTAATAAAATGATGGGGACTAAACCTACAAGCCTCTGCATGCAATGCATAAATTCTACCACTTTCCTTATATTTCTTCCTGAATCAGGTGGTATCTCTTCAGTTTTGAAGATAAGATTTTCCCATTTTTCAACATGTAATATAATCTGAATATTGGTAGCTATTTGAAATATGCAGCATTTGCCTTTATTTAAAAAAAATGATATATATATTTTTTTTTTAAAAAATTCATGGACCTGAAAAAGGTTTGCCACAAAATAGGCTGACTTGAAAGTCATGGAAATAGTTGGGGACTGCATCCTTTGCCTGAAGTTCTAGTCAGTTAGTGGTTTTGAAGGAATAGTAGATCATTTTTCTCACAGTCTTTCTCATTGTGATATGGGGCATATTGTAGAAAGTAACTCACTCTTGCAATTGTAAACACTACTGACATTTATCGAATATTTCTATCATCCGTCCATCCATCCGTCCATCCGTCCATCTGTCCGTCCATCCATCCACCCATCCATCCGCCCATCCGCCCATCCGCCCATCCGCCCATCCGCCCATCCGCCCATCCGCCCATCCGCCCATCCGCCCATCCGCCCATCCGCCCATCCGCCCATCCGCCCATCCGCCCATCCGTCCATCCGTCCATCCGTCCATCAGCGGAGTCTCAGATATGTTTTCCATCTAGCTGAATATCCTACTTAGTGTTAATTTTTATGGTTCAGAAGCCACTCTGTCTCTTATCCACTGTATGTTCCTCCTCTAAGTTATTTTTCCTAATGAGGAAACTTTTTTATATCTATAAAATCTGAATAGCTGCCAGTCTTGCTGTTACATCAATGCATTGTCATGCTTCCACAACCTACTGAAGAGCTCTGTTTCCCACTGGATAGAATTATTTCTTGACACTCTCCTCCTCCTCTCCTGGATACCACACTCAGATTAATCATTTCACTTCAGTTTGAAAGTAAGGAAGATATACTACAACATCTGCATAAGCTTCCAATCTCCCAGAGTTTGTACTGGTGGTCCTCAATTTACAACAGTTCATTCAGTGACTGTTTGCAGTCACTTTTGACCCTTTTTTCACACTTACAACCATTGCAGCATCCTCATGGTCATGTGATCAAAATTCAAATGCTTGACAACTGGTTCATATTTATGACGGTTGCAGTGTTCCAAGGTCATGTAAATCACTTTTTGTAACCTTCTAATAAGCAAAGTCAATGGGGAAAATAGAATCACTTCACAACCACGTCACTAGCTTAACAACTGCTGTGATTCACTTAACAACTGTGGCAAGAAGGGTTGTATAATAGGGAAACATTTACAAACATATCACTTAGCAACAGAAATTTTGTGGTCGTAAGTCGAAAACTACCTGTACATTTATTGTTTAGAGTTAATTTTCCTTTTCCCTCCCTTTACCAATTCCAGGAAAGTTTAACACATTTCTGAGGGCTACTTGTTCAACCACTGGTTTCTTATAACTGAACTGATATCCCTTCTTCCAAATGTAAGTGTGGCAGGGAGGATAATACGAATATGACATCTTTCTTCCCCAATATAGCTCCAGATAGGTCTTTTGTACCTGTGAACTTCCAGTTTTACTATTCAGTTTATTGAGATATGGAGAGAATGTAGCCAATCTTTCTCTTCAGCACTTTTTGTAAACTTTTCAATGCCCTTCTGTGTTTACAAGTTCTGAATGAAATGTAATGCCTCTGATGTTGTAAAATGCCAACAGATGGCAGTACTGACACTCTAGAAGCTCTGACATATTCTTTAGTATCTGTTCTTTCATATCAAATGCAGATTGTTTATGATGATGACTCTGTTGACATGAACACTGTGTGTTACTGGGCCAAAAAACTGGAAAGACACTAAACCCAAGAAAAGCTAATTTGTGTGATCAAGAACACAATGAATGATCTGTGATAGCAACTGATGAATTTCATATGAAAAAGGCTGGTGAACTGATTAAGGATAATTAATGGATCACTCAAAGAAAACTTGTCTAGTTTTTCATTTAACCGGAACAAGTTGCATACATTAATGCTGTTCAATATCACAAAGTTTATGCAATATGAGTTCTTCATGAGCTGATGGCAGTAATAAAAACTTCACGAGTTAAAATTTGTAAGCAATTATTGTCACACCCTGAGAATGAAGGTGAGGAATTTGTTTGCAACGTCATAATAATTGAAAAAAAATGTGGATGACTCAGAAACAAAGCATGAGCCCACAAACTATCATCATAAATCTTCATCTGTAAAAAGAAATTTCAAAACCCAGGTGTTGGCAAGAAAACTCATAGCTACAGTTTTTGTGCATACATATAGTTTTATTCACATAAATTTCTTTGAATCTGACACCACTGTCAAATCAAACATTTTGCAACACTCAAAACTCAAAACACTCAAAACAATGATTCAGCAGAATTTGGAAGAAGAAAAAAATCTTGCTATGTCCCAAGTCACTCTATACACAATAACAAAGGTGAATATCACCATCTTACCCCACAGCCCAGACTTGGTATGATACAATTTTTACCTTTTCTCAAAACTGAAGGAATATTTACACATGCATATTTTTGACTCAAAGAAGTAGAAAGAATCGCCAGAATACAGTTGAAGAAACAAAACATATTGTTTGTGACATTGTTAACAAGCTCATTCATTGTTCACAGAAGTGTGTCCCAAAGGGTGATAATTATGTGGAGGAGCCATTACAGGTAACAAAATAGCTCATTTCAAGAATTATTTTCCTATTTCATGTAGGAAAATGCCTCTACTTAAGCTAAAGCTATGCACATGGAGGCCTCACTTTTCATTCAACCTTCATAAAAACACAAATACAGTAAAATGGGCCATTTTCCAAAGCGGATTTGTTGGATTCCCATGAGACCATTTTTATTAATGAAACATTCAGGTGTTTGAAGTAGTAAATCTAGACACATTTCCCTCCTGTCTCCCTCAAAACTTAATCAAGTAATTGGAGGCTATTAAAATATGTTAGGTGGAGCTATATCCTGTTGTTAACATTAATAGAAATTTAATAAGATGGTAATCAGAGGGAAACTTACTGGCTCAAGCAGATTAGGAATAGACTATAAACCTCTACATTTCAAGGCCACTGAGTGAATTGGTGCCAAGTAAGTGAAGGGGGACAATATTTCTGCATTTGAAAATTACTTCCAATGCAGAATATGTGCCAGATTATTGCAAACTGAAGAAGCTTCCCAAACTTGTAGCTGGTTAATGATACCTCTTCTTGAAGCATTTTGGTCTACTCCTTATCCACTCAGTTGGTGTACTCTAATTTATGAGTTGGCTTCTCATTCCCTCTTTCTCTGGGTTGCTTTAGTTTCCCATCTCCAAACTACAAGTATAAATATTCATGCAATCTCAGTAATATCTTTCTCTTCTTTGTGTAAGAAGCAGTTTTCCAAAAAGGAGACAGTGAGCACACTTTTCTGGGTCAAGGATGATAGTTAACCATTGAATCGCATACTAAAAAAAGTATGTAAAAGTACTAGAAGAACCAAAGGGGAAAAATCAGTTAATATAAAGTACAAAGAGCCAGTTTGATGTAATGGTTAAAGACATTGGTATATAATCCACAACTTATTATCATAATTTGAACCCAGAATTTTCATTGCTAAGGAAGGCAGTTGTTAAGTGACTTATGCCTAAAGTTACAACCATTTTTTTACTATAGTTGTTAAGCAATTCATTAAGTGAATTATACAGTCATTAAGCGAATCTGGTTTAAGGTTATTTTTTCCCCAGTACCATTGTAACTTCAAGCAATGCCTAAATGAATGGTTGCAAGCTAAGGATTACCTACCGTATATTTATATTTATATTAAGACACACATATTATTTCTTCCCTTTGCCATAAAAAAAAATCTGTTCAACAGTTAGTTATGAAGAAGCTTCCTATATATCAAGGGCTTTTTGATAGAGTGATGTAAACCTATGTTGCAAGTTAAGCTCTCTCTCATACATAGGCTAATACAGAGTCACTATCTTGTATGCTCTCTAAGGCAGCTTGATTGACTTACCAATGGCCACCCTTTTCTCCTTATCCTTTGTCAGATGAATTTGCATTCTTTGTGATTTCCCAGCACAATTGGACTAGCCGCAATAAGACACAAGCAGAGAGGAGTGAAAGAAGCCATCCAGGATCAAGCTTTCATTGATGGGACTTATACTCTGACATGAATGGACAGTGTGAGATTAAGGCTGCTTTACAGGATTGTGGGCCAAATCACAAAGAATATTCATGAAATGTACCATATAGGAGTGTTGACAGTGGTGGGATTCAACTGGTGTAACAACCGGTTCACTCAGTGCACGCTTCGCTTGTGCGTAGTGCATTTGAAAACTTACCTTCTACTGCAGCCCCAGAGCAGAACAGTTTTGGAAAAGGGAATATAGGTCATTCTAGAGGAGGGGTGGGGAGACAGCCTCAGCTGATCATTGCAGCAAACCGGTTTGCTCCCAGCTGATCGTCGGAGATACCAGTTTGCCTGAACCAGTCCGAACTGGTAGAATCCCATCCCTGATTTGAGGATGCCAGAGAAATAAACATGTAATGTCGGATATCAGGTGTATTCTGACAAGTGTTGCCTATTAACAATTATATCTACCTCTTGAGTTTTTGATTATTATGTAAGCCTGTCAATATAAATGTGGACATTCAGCAAATTATATCCCAGGGCAGTAGTGGGATTCAATTTTTTTTTACTACTGCTTCTGAGGGCATGGCTTGGTGGGCAGGGGAAGGATACAGCAAAATCCCCATTTCCTCCTGATCAGGGGAGACTCAGAAGGCAGAAAATAGATGGGGGCGGGGCCAGTCAGAGATGGGATTTACCAGTTCTCCAAATTACTCAAAATTTCCTCTACTGGTTCTCCAGAACTGGTCAGAATCTCCTGAATACAGCTTTGTCCCAGGTTATGGGGATTATCTAGTAAAATGGTAAAATCTGGCCTGAATTATACTGAATTGCATCAGACATGTGTGAACAGTGTAGGCAAATGTTGGCAATATTCAGAAATACAAATACAGGATAGGTTTGGAAGGATGGCTTTGATTCATCACCTTTTCCCCGTTCCCTACATCTACATGAACCAACGTCACTTCATAGGCAAGGGAATGTCCCCCAACCTATTTTTCATAATCCTTTTAATTAAGGAGTTCACCATTCAAATTTATTAAAAGCTCTCTGCTTCCTGTATTCATTGACATTGTTTAATAGCAACAGGAAGTTTAAATGAATTGTGGATATTTGAAATGTCACTCTAGCAAATGGCCTATACAGCACAGATTAATTTGTATCACCCTGCTAAGAAGAAAAGTGTAAAATGATTTTCTAATTCCAGAAAGTACTTTCCACCACTGAATTTATTTATCAAGAATAACATTTACTTAATGTAATTTAGATCTAAATATTTAAAAACCCACTTTGTCTAATGTGTTTTCATAAGCAAGATGTTAGGTAATTATGGGAGATGTGGTGGTCTTTCAGAAGGCAGCTAATGGCCATCTGGAAATTCAAAACTCCCAGTCAAACTGAGCACTTCCAAAGTTCAAGGCAACCGACAATATAGTAGTAGGTAATGGAGCAGCAGACTGTACATGATTATCTTTATAAGGTAAACATCAAAGTTGAATTAGATCAAAACCTCATTTTAATAGAAGAAAGCCTCTTTTTTCCCACACTGAAGATATTTTCTAACTAAGCAAGTAAAGTATTATATGGAATATGCCTTATACTGATTCAGGATAATACTATCCATCTAGTTAATCTAGTTTATTTTTACACTAAGAGGGGCCATTTGTGGTCTGTGAATTCAGCTGGAGTGGTTCAAGGGTCTTTAAAAACTTATAATTCTTTCCCTCTATCAACATAGGAAGAGGGGATAGCTTCTCTCCTCTATCCATTTCCCTTCCCCTCCATTTTTTTTAGGAATGTTTATTTTTGCCTAGACTACTTCTACTTTTTACTCCAGCCACATCCACTTTTCAGGTTTGGAGCCACTCACTTTTTTAATAGTCTTAGATCCACCTGCAGAAAGCAAAACGCCTTCAAACCTTTGCTCATCCCTGTCTATTTTGACTGAAAAGAGCTTCTCTTGGTTTCAAAACAGTTTCTTGCTCAGATCTAGTTGATGTTACTTGGAATTGAACCTAAGACTCTTCACTATACAAACTAGATCAGTGATGGCCAACCTTTGTCTAAAGGTGTGCCAAAACTGTGTGTGCACATGCTATTGTTGTTGGTTGTTGAACCAATTTCGTTGTATTTAATTTATACAATGACAATAAAGACTATACTACTATTGTGTGTGCATGTGTGCCCACCCATCTGCGTATGTGTGCAAGACCCCCCTTGGCATGGATGGGGGGGGAGTTTTCTCCCTCACCAGGCTCCAGAGCCTTTCCTGAAGCCTGGAAAGGCAAAAAACAGCCCAATGGGCAAACCGGAAGTTTGGGTTGGGTCGTTGGGCCACTTTTTGCCCTCTCTAGGCTCCAGAGACTTTTCTGAAGGCTGGGTAGGGCAAACACGGCTTCCCCTGGCCCTCTGGAAGGCCAAAAATCAGCTGCCCAATGTGCGCATATGCTCCAGAGCTGAGGGCTGCTGTGCTGGCAAATATGGCTCTGTGTGGCACCTGTGGCACACATGGCATAGGTTCACCATCATGAAACTAGATGTTCTATCATTCAGTTATATCCTTTCTATTCCATGCAGTACTGACTGGATTGCCCTTGTTATAATTTCCATGACAATCCGAATGTCAGATGCAATGAACTTGAGTAGCTTCCCTGCGGAGAAATAGGGGCCTTTATGAATTGCAAGCATGTTATCAATAAATCTTTACTTTTTGCATTGTCCATTATTCTAGAGCAGGGATGGGCAATTAATTTTCCACAGGGGCTACATGGGGGCACCAGCCGACTGAAGGAGCACACGGTGACTGTGCAGAGCCAGATCTGACTTGGTTTCTTTTTCCACCCTCTGAAATGCATTTATTTACATTTGATTTCTAATTTCCAATCAACCTCCTTCAGGCCAGACAGGGATAGCCAAAGACATTTTTTTTATTTTTAAATCCTACTTGTTTTATTTAGTAGGGCCCTGGGCTTTTACTTAAGAAGCCTCTCCTATTAGCAGCACTGCATGGTTGTGTATTAGTTAGTCTCAATGCCTTATCCAATCTGCATATAGATTGTGGCATAGAATACTCTGTTTTAAGAATATTTCCAAGGGCCTCTTTGTATTTTCTTTGTAATCAAGAAAAAACGGTTCCAATTTCTAATGGAACTTTATGGCTGCCTTTGGATATGGGTGAAGCTGAGGACAAATTCCTCCATTGGGATTGCCTAGGATTTTACCTGAATATGTTGGATTAAAGGCAGGCCTCCAATCTCTGATATCTGCATGTGCAAGGTATAGCAGGAAAAGGCAAGGGAATTTAAATCTGAGGTCAAGGGCCATCTCTTTGATGTGTCTGCCAGGGGCAGTTCCGTTTCCTCTTTCGCGAAGAGTGTAAGCTGTGCTTCTAGAATAATCAGCAAATGGTAAAAGGACAAAGTCTTGTCATTCTCACTTCTGAGTTTGAGATGCATCTCTTCCATTAGTTCTTTGTCATCCAGACTTGCACTTTTAACCCACTAAATGCTGCAGAGAAATACTGAGTAGGCTGTGTGACTCTCACGCATGAGGGTGGTAAGATAGATAGGTCACTGAAGGTTTGAGCCCTGCCGTACGACAAAGAGATCTATCATTATCAACATATATAGCATGTGCAAAGTGCTTAGGATATATTCACACCCTATCAAATGTCTTCTTAAAGAAAACATGTTCTCAGATTGATGATAATTTACTACTTACAAGCATTATTTTATTGTTGTTTTGATACATTGTTGTTTTGCCCAAGCGGCTATTAATATTGCTACTCATGAAATAAGAAAAGGCCTAATAGGTCCCATTCTCTTGACATGATAATGTGCTCTGATAGGTTTGCATTGAGTCTGTTTTGCCATCATTGTCACATGGTCTGCAGAGGCTTGAATTGCCATCATTTTGCCATCATTGTGACATCTTAATATGGTCTCTTCTCTTTGGAGCCATTGCAACGTGACACAAGATCAAGATGTTCAGAGCAAAAGGTAAGGCTTATAATGGGTTGCTTGTCGAGATTTGTTAGTTTTGCAACCATTTGGGTTAATGTGGCAACTTCTCTTCCATGCAGCTACTAGGAAGGCTCAGGAAGTAAAATGTTTCTCATTGTTATCATTTTATTTCTTACCTTTTTCTCATGCCCTTTGGGTCCCAGGGACAAAAATGTGTGATTTTGATCCCTGCAGCATTATGATATTTGCACAGAAAAGCATAGATTAAAAATCCCATATCACCACAACCGCAAATTTTCAAGTAATTCATATTTACGTGAGACCAAATACAGGGATTCATTGAACACACTTTCATTTCTAAGAACAACAACAACAAAAAAAAACAGTCTTCATGAAGAATAAAGGTTTATAATACCCTTCGTCATTATTTACACAGCTATTTACAAATCAGATGGCATTTAAATTTTACTCCACATCTGCTTAAAAGATACCTCACAATATTGACTAGAAGAAAAGGAAAATGAACTGAAATACAGTTGAAAGCATGATTGCAATGTATTTTCAATTATAACATCTCACTGCAATCATTGTGTGTGTGTGTGAAGAAGTGCAGAAGTTTCCAGTTCACTCTTCAGTCCAAAGATTTTAAAGCCATTTCAAAGTATTTCAAGTAAAATCTAATCAAAACTATGAAATGGGCAATACAACCACAAAACATTAAAACAGCACTAAATGTTGAAATGGTAAAAATTGAAAACTTCTAGACAATTAAAAAAGACAGTATGGGAAAAGATTAGGGTAGATGCCAAGTGAGTTTTGCTGAGAAAAGTATTTCAAAACCACTGAAGAAAATAGCAGTATTGAAACCAATGAGAAAACCTCCACCCATGCTGAACGTGGGAGAAATACCAGACTACTTTTCCATAACAAATAATCTGCTAATTCAGAGGTGGACCATTTGCAGTTCTAAAACCTCACACATAAATCAAACTCCCCTTCACATTTTCAGTATTCTACTGAATTTGCTTGGCACTGCAAATATATGAAAGCGGCAGTACATCCCTCAAAAAAGCAATGCACCTTAAAATAAAAAGCTAACCTATGCTTTAACATTCAGAAACCAAACAGAATCCAATCAATGTTCTTCTATATAATGTGGTTCTACTAGTTTGCCTACTACTTCTTCCCACTGAAGCCCTTGGCTCCTTGAAACCAAGAAATGTATCCCCTAATCACCCAAAGATATCCTATCCATAAACTAGCATTTGGGTGGATGCCATACTCACATTGCTTCGTATGTATGTACAGCACTTCCACACTGTGTGATTGAAGAGGTAAGACATTGAGGGTTATGTATGTGCTTGCCCATTAAAGGAGTAAAATTAGCCACCGTGACTTCAAATATTCTTCATATGCCCTTTCAGTGCCTGAAGCAAAGATTGAATAGGTCATCTCCCAAGTACAAACAAAGAGCAGGATAACTGAGAGATGACTATCCAATGATTCATTTAATTCCTAGGCAGGTTCATTCAGTAGAGGACTGTCTTTCATATACCCGGGTCTCAATCTGCCGCAAGTTTAAAGACCAAACATTTTGAACTCAAATCTGCAAATATTTGTAACCCTGCCTGTCCTAGTATGTAACGTCATGATTGTATTCTGTATCTATTTCCATTTTAATCAGTGCTGAAAGTTGCTGTCTGTGTTGCACGTTGTTGTAGCCTGTATGAGCTGTTACCAGAGCATGAATCTCTCCAGTGCTATACTAATTTTAATTGGTGAAAGGGCTGTGACCCTCTTCCAATAAGGAGAGCATTCCCATCTGGAAAAGTTTGGCCTGGAAGGCCTCTCAATCCCCAGCCAGTTTTTTCCTACTAGCATTTCCCTTCTGTTACTCAAAGATAAATTGCTTGGAAAAGGAAGAGGTGAGCTCATTATAAGCTGGGCTTAAAGAATACAGTTCATAATAGGAGTGAAAGGAGATGAATCTTTCCATTCATTAAATTCCCCTTTGACCCCATTTCTGAACCACATATACTTCATTCGTGCTTTTGAATGGGAATTGAAGGAGCAGACCAACTTCAAGTATTGCTCATGACAGTTATAGACAGGTACTAGACAAATGTACACACACCTCGAGTAAAACTCTTTATGTTCCAAATAGCTTCAGTATCTTATCCAGATTTATCAAAGGACTCTTAAGAACGATTGATTCCATTATGCTGCTGCTTATATTATTTTACTGTTGTATAGTGTACATGTTGCTCTAAAGACTACCAACAGCTGGGCCAAGAATGAGAAACAGGCAATAATTTAATCTGAAAAGTGAAAGTAAAATGGGTTACTATATAATAGCCTGGGCTGTGTTAGTTTAGAGCAATTATTATTGTTCATTACTGTTCTGTGTATGAATTATTACATTTTATTAGGTCACTGTATGCGTGTTTTTATAAGTAAGCTTTAAGCAAATTAGAATACTTAATATGTTTCTTGAACTTTTGCCAACCATGAGCTCTAAAGCTGGTTCCTCTCCTATTTACATTACCACATTTATCCATTTTCAAATATTAGAAGATTTATCTATCAGATCCTGTGTAAATTCGGTACACAGATAATTTGTAAAAAGCTTTTCTTTGGAGGGGGAGGCAGGAAGAGAAGAGAGGAAGAATAAAAATAAATTTCAAATCGTGTTCTCTGTTTTTTCTAATCTCATCTCTTTTCTAATTTCCTAATCACATAACCTTGAAGTCTAAAGACACAGCCTGTGATAATCTGTGTAAACTCTCTTTATTGTTATCAAAGGCCTTTGGAAAGAGGGGGGAGGAAAAGGGAGTAGCACATGTGCCCACACATTCAAAGCCATCCTTTAAGTAATACTATAGACACAGTTCAATCAGGTCCACATTTTTACCGCTACTCATCAGATAGAAAATGTTCACAAGCAGAAGGGGGATCTATTGACTTTAAAAATTCACTGGCGAGGCACACAGAGCCTGCAGGAATGTCAAAACTCCAACCTGCATTTTGATGTTTTTGCCTCAGGTTAGTCTTGACTGACATGCTTGGAGCACTCTTGTTTGTGCTCCGGCATCCATTAACTGTCCTTGACTCAATGTTATCCAGACCTTTACGACCAGTTCGACGCCTCACAGTTGCATTAGCCGATGTGCCACCAGGTGTAAGGAAAGCATATACCTCCCTTTAAGGAATCTCATTGGTTGCACTCAGCTTCATTAGGGGCTAGTCTTTGATCCCAAATTAATGAGAGCCTGTTAATTATTATTCTGATAATTGTGCCCGATGTGGGAGCATGCTGGGGGGTAAGGGGGAGTTAAGCCGTGCTCTACAGGAGGGAAGGATTTACAAAAGGAAAACAGAATGTCAAGGTTGAGAAGTCTTTGAACAGAGTTGGACTGCTCAAGAGCTGAAGCCATGAGAGGCACAGGAAAGAAAGTCAGGCTTAGCTGGCACCCAACATTAACTGCCGAGCAGGAAAAGATGGAACAACTGAATATACTAGAGAGATTTGTGGCCAGGTGCACTGGCAAACACGTTATCATTGTTCACTTGTTTTCTGATTGTGTGTAGAAGAGAAATCAATAGCCACACTCTGCATGCAACAATTCTATTCTCTATGTCTTTGGACATTTGTAGTAATATCTTGGGGGGGGGACCCCATTTATATACATGTGAAAATGGAACCTGTCTCTTGCGTGGCACGTGTGCCTGTCTGTTTCTGCCTGATTGTAGATCTTGGAACAGACTTATTCCTTGTCTTCATGGAAGAGCCATAAATTAATGTCATGAGACGGAGAAAAAAAGGAAAGGACCTTCAAAATTCTGTCTATTCTTTATCTGTCTAGATCCACACATTTCTAAATCCAAGTTAATAGGTTCACATAAAAAGCTGAGATGTGTAAATCATACATAATGACCTAATGTGATGACCTTGTTCATGTAAGTTTCTAAGATTATGGTAAAGTTCCTATAGGGCACTGAATCAGAAATTCCCTAACTTGGCTAACAGAGACTTAGCCAAAATTTACTGGTCACCTCTTTCATGCTCCCTCCCTCCCTTCCTCAAATTTGCATTTAAAAGTTGTGGCAGTCAGGATCAGAACTAATATGCAAGTCCATGAGTGTGCAAAATGGAGTGCAAATTGTACATTGTAGTTCATGCTGCAATTAACCATGCCATGGATTAGCATGTCATACAAACCAGTTTAGAGAATGAATTACCTATGCCCAGATGCAAGATTAAAAATACACACGATTATTGATGAAGATCAAATTTAGAGGATTCTGGAGGGAGGGAGGGGGAGAATGGAGGAATTCATATTTGCAGATTATTTCTAGTTGAGTATTGTTGTAAACTTGGAACTACACACTGGACAAGATGGTCTAATCCAGTAATAGCTTTCTTAAATCCCATACTTCATACATTATAAAGGATGGTCATTTGTAAAATTAATTTTTCATATTAGATCCATATATATTTAGGTTTAAAGACAGGATTTCTATTTTTTTTAAAAGGGCAAAAAGTCTGATGAAATCAAATTAGCATTTATTTGAAAGATTCAGTGTCAGCCACATTAATATAGACAACAAACTCTAAGTAAATCCTGACAGGTGCAAATATGTCAATTGAAATGTGTTTCTTTAACGTCAGACCCCGATAAGCTTCAGTGGTGCCCATATTCATTCACCTGAAAGTAGGAAGATTAGACAGACATCTCAATTTAAAAGGAAGTTACACTTGTATTTGACACAATTTCACCTTTGGAGTTCCCACTCTCCTGAATTCCCCCCTCTCACAAGTTTATATAATTGTATCAGAATATGAGTTTTGATTCATGCATTCATTTTGACACTGACTGACAGATCTATGGAAAATAAAGGTAAAGCAGCATCAAAGAATGCAAAGAAATAGCTTTACCCTCGTAATTTTAAAAGCCAGGGTCATCCAATGAAGCTGAATGTTGAGAGATTCAGGACAGAACAACAGAAACACAGAAGATTCCTTATAGTAGTCAAATTAATGGTCTCTCTAGTGCAGTATTGTCCACAGAGAATGGCAGAGCTTTTCGGAATTTCAAGGACAAATTATCAGCCTTTCTTGGAGATACCAGAGATTGAATCTTTGAACTAAATCTTGGAATCCTTTATGTGCAAAACACATCAAGCTGCAAACCTTTTCTTTTTCAGAAATGCTTCTTCATGCAGAGTATAATTAACTTGTAGAATTCACTTCCATAAAATGTAGTGAAGGCCACACTTCAGAGAACTTTAAAAAAAGACTGAATTAGACAAGTCCCTGAAAGATAAGGTTGGCAATGAATATTAGTCAGGATGATGGTATCTTAAATGTCCATAACAGAAGGAAATATATTTCTGAATTACAGTTTTGTCTCTGTGTCTTGTATGTGGACATCTTTGCATGTACCTTGACTTGACCCCTTTTGCTTACATAGGCCTGTGGTCTACTCCAGTATGGATCTTATTATGACTCTTTCTCCAGAGGTGGTATTCAGCTGGTTCTTACCGGTTCGGGCAAACCGGTAGTGGCGGCGGCTGGAGGCTTCGCCCACCCACCCCGACGTAACATGTGACCTTCTGCACATGCTCACATTTGCGAACTGGTAGTGAAGGTAAATGAATCCCACCACTGTCTTTCTCCCAGAGGTGGTATTCTACTGGTCCAGACCAATTCGCCTGAACTGGTAGCAGAAATCATGGATGGCGCTGCCCACCCTCTCTGGCTCTATGACATCCCATTTAGGCCCTTTTTTCACCAAAAGCGCATGCATGGAAGACTGTGCACACGCGTTGAGGTGAATGTGTGAGCGCTCACATTTGCAAACCAGCAGGGAAGGTAAGTGAATACCATCTCTGCTTTCTCCACATTCAAGGGCAGTGTGCAAATGAGAGCTATGTTTTGATACAAACCCAGGGTCAGCTTCTCTGATTTGCCAGTAAGCTTCCCTTAGCACCTGAATAGTAACTGTTCAAAGACACCATGCTAGACTGCATGAGCCTTGGATCTGATCCAACAAGAGTATTGTTATGGCTAAGCTAATCTCTTTATATGTCAAAAGGACTGTCCATAAAGGATTTCCTTTTCCTTTCTTTTCCTTTTTTTAATTTGGAACTTTATTTTCAATGAAGCCAACATCCTAGGAAGTACATCAAGCACTTTGATTCCATGAGGGCAATCATAATCATTTGCTGTGATTAATTTCTACTATAGTGAAAGGAATCTAGGCAGGGCTTTGTTTGGGAATAGAAGGTTCCTGACATTTGCTATACGTCAGTCAAGCAAAAGGAATTACAGTATTTTTGGGACTATAAGACACACCTTTTTCCCTCCAAAAAAAAAAGCTGAAAATCTGTGTGCATCTTATACACTGAATACAGCATTTTTGGTCTCCCAAAACCCTGCCTCTTTTGCAAAAATGGCCACGCATAGCCTTTAGGAGGCTTTCAGAGTGCTCCTGGAGACTAGGCAGAAAACATGCCGGTTTTTGCTCACCAGCCCCCAGGACTCTATAAGCCTCCTAAAGGCTATGCATGCCCTTTTTTGTCAAAAAAGGACATGCATTTTGACAAAAAAGGGCCCATTTTCATGAAAAACAGCCCTGTTCTTGTTCATTTTTGCCTCCCAGCTCCCAGTAGCACTCTAGAAGCCTCCTAAGGGCTATGCATGTACTTTTCTGACAAAAAAGGCCCATTTTCATGAAAAACAGGCCGTTTTTGGGAGGTCTACAGAGTGCAAAAACTTTTTTTTACAAAAAAAATTGCTTCTTCAAAATCTTGGTGTGTCTTATACTCTGAAAAATGTGATAGGAATTATCTAGAGCATTGTGCCTATTTGTCACCTCTGCACCTCGTTTTGCAGAGAAAGTTCCCTGATATTTTTACATCTAATGGTGGTCTTATAATTGTCATCCAATCAGGTCTGACCATAGTGCGGAGTGAGGGAATTGGTGGAATTTTTGAGATGCTGCACATAAAATATTTGTAGTGTCACAAAATGAAATAGACATAATGCAGGAGGTATCCGAGTGAACTGTGGCATTTTAGAGGGCTGAAAGCCTTACCTAGTTAAAGGATTAATGATGTCTGATATGCAAAAATGCATCATTATGTTTGATTCAACAGCTGAGGCTTCATCTAACAAAAGACAGATGCAACACCCATGACATCAATAAGAGCTTTTCCATTGACTTGAATGGACATTAAGAGACAGAACAATCATAACATGGCCAGACATGACTTTAAACCATAGAAAGTAAAGGAGGTTTAAAAATGTGCCCTTGGCACATAGAAGAGCTGCTTGGATGTTTTAAAGTTCATATCTATTAGTGTGTTGATTAACTTGTCAATTATTTTTGTTAATGCCACCAAAAGGAACACAATAAAGAAGGGTAGAGATGGTAATGCTGTGAAGTGAATAGCCCGGCCTCTGAGCCATTGATTTTGTCAGTTGAGTTGCAGCAACTAATAAGGCAGCTGGAGAAGGAAAAATCCATAGGAAACAGAATCAATTGAACCAAAGCTGATATAATGTGTCTGTCAAGCTGCATAAAAAATTATGATGACCAATTTCTTTTTCAAGGCTGGGATCTACCCTGCCATTTCTTCCTGATGGGTTTCATGCACTTTTTTTTTCAGAGCGCTGGTTAAAATGCACTGCCTGTATGATTTTCAGAGAGGATGCAATGTGTGTGTGTGTGTGTGTGTGTGTGTGTGTGTGTGTGCAAAGATGTTGTGGATATTATTTGGTAACTGAACAATTAAAAAGGACAAAGTATAAAAAGTGGAAAGAGGGGCAGATAAGTAAGGCAAAATATCAGCAAATAGCCCAAACCTGCAAAGATAAAGTCAAGAAAACTAAGGCTCAAAATGAACTAAGGCTTGCAACAAAAGTCAAAAATGGCAACAAAAAAAAGCTTCTTTCGTATGTAAAATAAGAAAAAAGACAAGGAACTATGGGTCCATTAATGAGAGAAAATGACAAGAAGGTGATGGGCAGCAGGGAGAAAGCAGAACTGGACTCGTTTGTTTTCATTTGTTTTTACATAAAAAGAAAAATCAGTCCAACTTATGAAAAAAAATTGTAAAATGCAGATTAGGAATGCAAGTCAAGAGGTAAGAGAAAACCTATCCACCCTAGAAGTTCAAATCACCAGGATCTGTGGGATTACATCCCAAGGTTCTGAAGGAATTGGCAGACATGGTCTCATAACCACTGCACCATATCTTTCAGAGATCCTGGAGCACCAGTAAACTACCAGATGACTGGAAAAGAGCTAATGTAGTTCCCATCTTTAAAAGGATGAGGAGGGAGAATGGATCCAGGAAACAGACCTATCAGCCTGGCATCAATACCTAAGAAGATTATGTAAAAGATAATCAAGCAATGAATCTGCAAACACCTAGAGGCAAATAAAATCATAACCAAAAGCCAACATGGGTTTATTAAAAACAGATCATGCCAAACAAATCTTATTGCATTATTTGAGAAAATGAACAGAATTAGTGGATCAGAGAAATGCTGTGAATATAATTTACTTGGACTTCAGTAAGGCATTTGATAAAGTAGATCAACACCCCAACACTCTGTGTTAGGCCCAGTACTCTTCAATATCTTCACCAATATTTAGATGAGGGGATAGAAGGGGAATTTATCAAATGTGCAGATGATACCAAGCTGGCAGGAATAGCTAACACTCCAGAAGATAGGCTCAAGATATACAAGAATCTTGACAGACTTGAATACTGGACCCTATTTAACAAAATGAAATTCAGTGGTGAGAAAAGTAAGGTTCTACGTTTAGGCAAGAAAAACCAAATGCACAGGTATAGAATAGCTGGCTCAATAGTAATAACTGCAAGAGAGATCTTGGAGTCCTAGTGGACAATCATTGAACTATGAGTCAGCAATGTGCTGAAGCTGCAAAAAAAGTCAATGCAGTACTAGACTGCATTAACAGAGGGATAGAATCAAGACTACATGAAGTGTAATACCACTGTCATGCCCCCATCACAGCCTGAATCTATAGAGGAAAATGAGCCAGAACTGGAGCCAATGGAGATCGAGGAGCTGGCTTCGTTGGCTTGGGATGAAAATGAGGAGGAACAGGCCCAGTCATGCCAGGGCCTTTCAGGAAGAGGATGGCTTGTAGATAGGGAGGAAGGAAGACTAAGCTAAGCAGTGAATATTGAGAGACACAGCTCAGGTGATGAGCAAGAACCACCTTCTCCTGATCCTCAAGCATGGAGAATGAAGAGAAGGTGAGAACAGTGCAGACTGATCCAACTACTCGGGAAGAGAGTGCCCTGCCCCTCTTCACAAGGCACACCTGGGGACTGAGACTTAAGGAGATGCTGTGGGCAAGAGCATTTGTCAGGAACAAATGCTGAATTCATGGAGTGTTGAGTGCCAATGTGTGAACTTTCCTGGATTCCTTGAATTCCTTCTGGGTTTCTGGATTATTTGCCTTGTTCCTTTGCTTCCTGGACTCAACTTGCACTGCTGAATTTCTTGATTTACAGCCATGGTGCTCACAGCTCAAATGGCTGCTAACACTGGGGTGCTGCCAGGGCATGTATGTGTGTGTAGGGGGGGGGGGCACGGACCGTTCGGCTCTGAGGAAGAAGCAGAGGTTTTTGGCAGGTGGAGGAGGCTCTGCTAAGGATCAGCACCCAGGGATTATCTGCCTGGTGTGTGCTGGACTGACCAACCAATCACATCATCTTCTCACCCCTGGGAACAGTTGTGGCCCAGCAGTGGCTGGCTGAGCTGTTGGTGGACTCTGACAGCTCAGACCATTGTGGGAGTGCTCTGGAGGATGAGGAAGACTCTGGAGGGTGTTTGGAGTCACAGCAGGAACTAGAGAGGCCTGTTGGCCACCAGGTGGCATCTGAGTCAGGGAGCAGTGAAGAGGAACAGAGGGAGGTTGTCCTTGATGTGCGTGTGCATAGAGCTGAGAGGAGAAAGGAACAGCTGTGGAGAAGACGTTATAGAAGGAAGTAGGGACAGCTGGCTAAGGTTGTGGCCCTCCCAAAGAGTTTATAGGTGGAGCGACAGGAGGGGAATCTTTGCAGGAAACAACAGTCCATTTTACTAGCCGTTCAGAAAGCATTCCGTAAGTCTAATCTTGGTTTCTTGATGATAGCGTTCTAGGCTCCTAGCCAAGGGGCAGTTTTATCTCTGTAATTAGTCACAGCAGACAGCCAAGTCTGTGTCTGCATATTTATTAGAATCACAGGACAGAACAGGAACCTTTGGTGCTGGCTGGAGTTGGCAAGGGTGCCCACCCCAAAAAAGGTGGAAAGAGAGTTCTCCCATCTCTCAGCGGGCTCCATGTGATTCAACGGACTGATGCCGCAGGGGGGGGGGCAGGAAAGAAGCTGGTCTTGGGAGAGACCTTCCCTCCCCCTCCAGAGAGCCAATGCCGGAAGAGAGGAGGCGGGTTGGTTTGAACGCGGGTGGGCAGTTTGTGGCTGGTATCTCCTTTGCTTGTTGGGAGGGCCACAAACTGCCCGCCCACATTCAAACCAGCCCACCTCCTCTCTCCTTACATAGGCTCTCTGGAGGGGGAGGGGAGGCCTCTCCCAAGACCAGCTTTTTTCCTGCCCTCCTGCAGCATCAGTCCATTGAGTCACGAGCAGTGACATGTGGTGAGGTTTATGGCTGGTGAGGCACTGACACAGTGGTGGGTTTCAAATTTTTTTAGACTTGTGGACTTCAACTCCCAGAATTCCACAGCTAGGCATGCTCAGTTCTGATTTAAAGCAACAGCATTTGTTTTTCTCCTTTGCGAAAGAAGTTTCCTTCTTTCTTTTTCTTCTCCCTTCCCCTCCTTCCTCCCTCTCTCCTTCCCTCCCCCCTCTCCATCTCTCTCTCATACACACACACAGAAGTTGGATTGGACTATCTATCCTACCAACTTCCCTCTCTCTCACTCACTCTCTGTCAAACAAACAAACACACACACACACACACACACACAAAGTTGGATTGGAGGGAAGAGCACCAGCAAGGAGACAACAGGAGGAGGCAGGAAGCCAGTCAAAGAGCCATACTGGAGCACATACACTTTCCCACAGCCCCAGAAGGATCCAGCCCAGCTTCACTGATTACAGGTTTGAAAAGGCTCTGCCTGCAATCAAACTACACCCCAGGGAGAGCACAAGCGAGCAAGAGTCCTTCCCTCCAGCTTTGCCCAAAGCCCCGCACCAGGAGGATGAAGTTTGAATTCCTCCCCCTCCCTCCGACCCATACATACCTTTTCCAGTTGTTTCAGAGAGGATTTCAACTCTGCTCTTGCCTCAAGTCCTCTGAAGAAGCCCTGGCCAAACGAGCGCCCTCTACTATGAGGCAGGAGAACTGTGTGCCTCACCTACATCAGGAATTTTTAGGCTTTTAACCCTTGTTTAACTCTGCTCCAGTGATCATAAAACGCCTAAAGTCAGACTAGATGAGGCATACAGTTCTCCTGCCTCATAGCAGAGGGCGTTTTTTAGAGGCTTTTTTAAACAGTTAAGCAGAGTCATCCACGGTGAGGCAGCAACTAGCTCAGTCTGACCTCAGCTCTCGCCTTTTTCCTTTTACATTTTTTTTCTTTTCATGATGACAGTGGTGTGGCTGTGCCTCCCCTGCCTCACCTGACTGCACGTCACTGGTCATGAGGAATCTGCTGAGAGACAGGAGCGCTCTTTCTCCCCCTTTTTCGGGGTTGGCACCCCTGCCAGCTCCAACCAGCACCGAAGGTTTCCGCGGTTGAGAAAGTGATGTGGTCGGTTGGTCCAGTGCATGCCAGGCAGAGAATCCCTTGGCACTGATCCTTAGCAGTGTCCCCCGCCAACTGCTTCTACCTCAGTGCTAAACGTCTCTGCCCCCCTACACACACACATCCTGTGCTTGCCCTGGTGGCACCCCAGTGATAGCAGCTGAGTAATGGAAGGGTAGGGGCCAGAAAATGAAGCAGGCATGGTGCATCCAAAGCTGGCTGCTTCTTCGCAACAGCTGAGAATGGAAGAGGAACCTCTTCCATCCTCGGCTATTGCGGAAAAATGGCAGCTCTGGGTGTGCCATGCCTGCTACATTCTCTTTTAGAGCCACTTTGCAACTTGTTTGCAAACCCGCTCTTAGAACTCACTGCATCCCCTGCTGCTTGGAGCTCCAGGCAGCTGGTGAAAGGTGAGTGAGAATCCCCCTCAGCATTATTTCATGCCAGTGGAAAAAGTGTTGAGAGTTCATCCCTGCTGCTCTATCCACCGCTTGGAGCTCCGGGGGGAGGGGAGGCTGCAATGCCAGAAGCTTCAGTAGATGCTGGCAGGTAGGGAGGGGGGGGCTAGGCTAGCGCAAATGCTTACGTGTGCATAGGCAGTAGGAGGCAGTTCTGTGCATGCACATGGCAAAGGCGAGGCAGGGCAGGGCAAACATCGGAGAAGGCCAGTTCGGGGGGCGTGGCCGGCCAGCCATTACTAGGAGTTTGACAACCCAGGCCCAGTTACCACTACCAGCTTGCCTGAACTGGTCCAAACCGGGAACAACCCACCTCTGGTCTTAAATGATATAAAGATTTCTGCTTCAGCAGGGGGTTGGACTAGAAGATTTCAAAGGTTCTTTCCAACTCTATTATTCTGTTTCTCTGTATGGTCATGGAATTCAAGGAATCCCTAGGTCAGTCTGTTAGATGAACATGCCCTTTGCCACAAGGCATATCGTTACTGCCTTTTGTACTGGTGCAAAGTTACAGCTGGAACCATGCCACTGTCAGTAGCCTTCCTGGAAAGGGTGACACTTATATGTCCATTAAAAGTTGTAGTCTTAGAAACAAAAATAGAGTTTGTTTTGAGAACTAAACAAAATCTTGGATACATATTTACTAGAGTACTTAAAGTCCTATAGGAAAAATTCTCCCAGGTCTTCCTTCTTTGGAGTCCAGAATGGTAATGAAGCAACATATATACTTGGTCAAGCATTTATTGTGAAATTTGAAGCATATATGTTTAAGAAGATGTCTAGCCTTCATGAATGATGTCAAAATTTGAATTGGTTACCTTGTTTGTAATTATTGTTAATTATAATCCCCCCCTAGGAGGCATGTTGACTCAGTTGTTAGAAAGCAGTATTGCAGTCTAATTCAGCTCAATCCCAGGTCCTCACCGACTCAACATTGACTCAGCCTCCCATCCTTCTGAGATTGATAAAATGAGGAACGTGATTGTTGGGAGTGATATGCTCTGTAAATCACTTAGAGAGGGCTGTAAAACACTATGAAGTGATATATAAGTCTAAGTGCTATTGCTTTTATTTTAGATCTGAAGGCAGGTTAAATGGGAGTGTCTCTTCATTTTATTCATAAACAACCCCATGAGGAAAGTAGACTGAAAATAATTAGTTCACATATCCCAATGTGTTTCCATGGCTGAATTACCTCGGTCTGAACCCAACACTCTTAACTACCATGCTGCGGAGAGGGGCTCAGCAAACCTCAAGTTCTCCCTCTCCGGCTGAATTGGCTAGCCCAGGACTGAAACAAAGCATGGAATTACTTTGGAACCATTGGATGGTGATACAAATATAAATAAGGTTTGCTTGCAGGCATAGGCATCCATAATAATGATATCAAAATGATAACGACTGCATCATAATGTCATTGCAAGTAATGAAATTATGTATTGGTCTTGGCATCATGGCATCCAATGCAAGTATGTAAGTTACATCAAGATGCACGTGTTATCCTGGGCCCATCTTGCCCCCATTAAATGTCCATGATTGCAAGATTTTAGGATGTTTTTAATTCCTTCCCTTTTCTTGCAGCTCATATCAAATAAAATATAAAATAACTGCATGCTAGAAATGCAAAGCTGTGCCCTGTGAGCTCAATAGTTATTTTGTATAATAGGCTTCATTTGTACTCCATCATCTTCCCTCTTCCCTACAAGTATTCAAGGAAATATTACCTGAATACTCTTATGCATCACTTTGAAAACAAGAAGGTATAATGAGAGGACCCATCTCTTAGAACAAGTACTACAGCTTCTTTGCCTGATTATACCAGCTTTTATCTTTTTTCTGTAGCCAGCTTCAAAGAAGTTGGATCTGGCCTGAGTTAGCCTCCTGCTGGTAAGCTTGCCTCAAAGCAGCTGGATCCTAAGTAGATCCTTGATTGACCTCCTTCTGAGAAATGAAACCCAACTCATCAGCTACAACAAGATTTCCAGACTCTTTTTTACCCTGGTTACATGGGCAATATGTCTGTCTATGACACAAAAGTATTTTTTTAAATCATCGTTCTTCCATCTGTTTTATTCCTTGGTGATACAGTACCTCCAAACTTTTCAGTGAAAAGAAGGGATCAAAGGAAAAATGTGTACGACTCTCTGTGTGAGAGAGAAAGAGACAGAGAGATTAGAGAGATCCATCTGCCAGTACCTTTCATGATCTAGATAATTTGCCGCATGCTTCAGGATGTTTGTTATACTTGAATCTGATTTCATCTGCCCCAAATCCAGCCTTTAACATCCTTGTGACTCACTCACAAAGCCTCAGTAAGCCACAGATCATCAGTAGACAATATATTGAGGTTCTCTATGGACATTTCTTTTAAATCCTCAATTTTACATCAGACATTAATTAACACTTGGTAACAAACAGGATGCTCCATGGTAATGTAGCCCAAGGCAAACATGGCAATGAATGAAAGTTTGGTCCCAAGTGTATTCATTACATTATAGTCAGAACCTGAGTTCATTATCATGCATTTAGTACCAAGGGCCAAGTTTGAGATATAAACATTTGCAATTATACACATGACGTATTGCTGCTATTTAATGGCTGAGTATTTGCATGAAGCTATTTTCACAAGAATCCTATCATATCTTAGTGCAATTGTGGGATAGGAGAATCTATAATGGATTTACAGAAAAAAATAGGTTAATGTGACAGAAGCATTTATCATGCCCTAGTAACTGAATGTGTACAATAATAATAATAATAATAATAATTTAAATTTATTAGCCGCTCCCTTTCCGAAAAGGACTCGGGGCGGCGTACAATGGAGTAAAAACATATAACATTTACATAAATCTACATAAATCCACCTAGAATCAGGAACAACTAGCACATATGTGTGAGGGGAACCTTTACCTTTTAGTCTAATGAAAAGAAGCATGAGGAGTGACATGACAGCAGTGTTCCAATATATTGGGGGGGGGGGGTTCACAAAGAAAATGGGGTCAACTTATTTCCAAAGTACCTGAAAGGACAAAAAGTAATGGATGGAAATTAATCAAGGAGAGAACCAATCTAGAAATAAGGAGAAATTTCCTGACAATTAGAACATTTGATCAGTAGAACAGCTCGCCTCCAGAAGTTGTGAGTACTCAATCAATCGAGTTTTTAAGAAGAGAATGAACAGTCATTTGTCTGAAATGATATGTCCTGCTTGAGCAGAGGGGTTGGACTAGAAGACCTCTTCCAATTCTGTTATTCTGAAACAAACAGGAGCCACAAGGGAGAAAATCAATTAAGGCTGCAGTGCAGAATCTGATTTTGAAACAATGTAGAAAAATCTCATTTCTACATATGCCCAAGAATATACAAAATGTTCAATTGATTAGAAGTTATTCCATTTGTTTATCAGATTTAATCTTACTTGGTCATTCAATTCAGGAACTTCGTTGAATACTCCATTACATGTAATGGTGAAGCTATTCATTTTAAGGGGAAAATGTGAAAATAAGAAAAATACTGATGGAAAATCACAATGAATTGTTATAGGAGAAAGAATACTTGGTTGTCTAATGCCTTAATGTCCAGTAATTAATATGAATGGAGAGGACTGCTTGAATATATCGTGTTTGCCTTTGTAATTCAACAACATGAAAAAATGGGAAATATGCAATTGAAAAAATTTCCTTTTTATACATAACTGCTCTCATACTCTTTGTCCAATCTTTTTCCAAAGCACCAAAAGAATTTAATTCATTATTGCCATGCTTGCTACAGCTTCTGGGAACTGTAGTTCAGCAAGACCTGGATGACCATGTGATTATGTTTCTTGTTTCAGGGTAATACTTTTCTAAATAGAAATCTACTTGTATAATGACATTTGAACTTAATGCTCCAAAAATGACAATTGAGCTTAATGCTACAAAAATATGAATTACTTCATTGGTTTATTAGAAATATATATTGTTTTAATGGATTTCAGGCTTCTGCTGAACTCCTCATTTCTAGGTCTAAATAATGCAATTCTTTGATGATATTTTTTCTTCTTCCAAACTAAACAGTCAGAAATTTAGTCTTGGCAATAGAATTTTTAAGATAAAGTTGCCCTCTAGTCATCTCAGAGATACCAATTTTGTGCAATATCCAAGAACAAATTGTGTGTCACAATCGCAAAGTTCAAAGCTTGACGTGAGTACACAGAACACCTGCCAAAATCACAAAGGGCATAATACATACAGAACTTCAACTTATTTAAAATCAAATTCTTTCATTGTCTTGTTGCTTGTTAGGAAATCATAAAATCATAGTAGAAAAGTATGGACCAAAATAATCAGCTTATATAGGAAATCTACAGAAAACTTTATTGGGAAAACGTTGATGAACCTGGATGTAAACTGAGGTTACTGCTGATGTCAGTAATTAAGTTTATTGCATTAAGAAGAGTAGATGCCTCGAATCTTACAGGGGTTTTGAGAAGATGAAGAAATGAAAGCGAAAAGTCACCAATGGTTCAGATAGATTCCATCAACATCCACAACTGCTTAAATTTTAGGAATTTGAAAGCAGTTAAGAAAGTTTATTATTGATTGCAGACTCACAGCCATAGATAACTTTTTACATCAGCATTATCTACTCAAGTAATCCTTGAACTGTTCAAATTGGTTTTTTAATATATCCTATCTTATGATTACATTTATTATGCTTGATCTTAGTTTATGTTTCTTCATTTCTATATCAGTTTTGTGTGCATTTTAACATATTTTATGCATATTTTTCCCTAAAGTTTACATTTTGGGCAAATCTTCTTAACAGGTCAATGTGGCTGAAAGTACTTCCTCACAAAAACTTGAAAAAGGGTAAATACCAGAGGATATTTTTAGTTAAGTCAGTGTTTGGGGATAATATAGATTTGGTAGATTTGCATGGAAATGTGAATCAAATAAAATTATGTTCCATCCTTATTTTAGACTTTGTTAAAAACCAGAACAGCTACCAGACTCAGGAATATTTATTTTTAAAGGATAAGAACTGGGACTTTGATAATTTAAAACTTGTTTGTGTTTGGTGGTAGTAGTACTGGTCATCCTCACTAAAGACTTGGACAAAAAACATGTCTTCAGGGCATGTTGAAACACCAGCAGAATGGAGGCAGTTCAGATCTCAGGGGGCTTCTCATTCCGAAATGCAGGCACTGTGACAGACAAGGGACTTTTCTAGGGTCCCAATAGATGGTATTCATAACAATCATAGTGTGATAATTGATATGGTAATATTAGGGAATAACAGAATTGAGGATGAATAGAACAGAACAGAACAGAACAGAATAGAATAGAATAGAATTCTTTATTGGCCAAGTGTGATGGGGCACACAAGGAATTTGTCTTTGGTGTACATAAAAAGTCAAGATACATTTGTCAAGAATCATAAGATACAACTCTTATGGATAGTCATAGGGTACAAATAAATAATCAGGAAATAATCAATATCAATATCAATCGTAAGGATACAAGCAACAAAGTTACAGTCTTGCAGTCATAAGTGGGAGGAGATGGGTGATAGGAACAATGAGAAAACTAATAGTAATAGTAATGCAGCCTTAGTGAATGGTTTGGCAGTGGTGAGGGAATTATTTATTTAGCAGAGTGATGGCTTTTGGGAAAAATGTTCTTGTGTCTAGTTGTCTTGGTGTGCAGTGCTCTATAGACTCGTTTTGAGGGTAGGAGTTGAAACAATTTATGTCCAGGATATGAGGGGTCTGTCATGCTCCAATAAGAATGCAGCTATTTTTGAGCCTAGTTCAGTGATCAAGCACCTGTCTGTTTGCAAAGATCTCAGTTTCATTCAGATCTAGGAAAATAGCCCTTTCAGTCAATCAGAATAGAGCTGGAAGGAAATTTGGAGGTCTTCTATGCCAACCCCTGCTCAAGAAGGAAACCCTATACCTGTGATGACGAACCTATGGCACGTGTGCCACAGGTGGCACGCGGAACCATCTCTGAGGGCACGTGAGCCATTGCCCTAGGTCAGCTGCAGCACGCATGCATGCACTGGCCAGCTGATTTTCAGCCTCCGGAGTCCCTCCGGTGGGCTGGGGGGATGCCATTTTCACCCTCCCCAGGCTTCTGAAGCCTCCGAAGCCTGGGGACCATGAAAAATGTGCCTACTGAGTCTACCAGAAGTTCGGAAACAGGACTGGGTGAGGCCGTTTTTGCCCTCCCCAGGCTTTAGGGGGTGGGGAATTGTGGGTTCATGTGTGGGGAGTGAAGCAGCAGGGGGGGTCATGCGCAAATGTGCAGGCTGGGCGTGGACATGCGCACACTCACTTTCGGCACCTGGGCCAAAAAAGGCTTGCCATCACTGAATTATGGGCATGGGCATGCGCACACTCACTTTCGGCACCTGGGCCAAAAAAGGCTTGCCATCACTGCCCTATACCATTTCAGACAAGTGGCTGTCAAGTCTTTTCTTAAAAACTCCAATGATGAAGGTCAATGATGATCCCATAACTTCTGAAGGCAAGCTGTTCCACTAGTTAATTGTCCTCACTGTTAGGAGGTTTCTCCTTAATTCCAAGTTGCTTCTCTCCTTGATTAGTTTCCATCCATTGTTTCTTGTCTTGCCTTCTGGTGCTTTGGAAAATGTTGACCCCCCCTTCTCTCTAACAGTCCATCAAATACTGCTATCATGTCACCCCAGTCTTCCTTTTCTCTAGACTACCCATACCCAATTCCTGTAGCCATTTTTAATATGTTTTTGTCTCCAGGTATTTAATCATCTTCGTTGCTTTTTCTGTTGAGCCATTGCCATCCTGTACCAAATGAATGGCTGGTTTCAGCTAACGTGCATGTTCCCTTTCCCAAGAAAACTAGTTTCCATTTGGAATATTTGACCTACATTTCACTGAAAATACAAGTCTTCACTTCTTGATAATTTATGCTAACTTCTGTCTGAAAGCATTTTCTCCCCCACCCCACTTTTGCCTTGGAACAGTTTAGTCCTCAGCAGAACAAAAAAGAAAGGTCTCAAGGAAAATGTAAAATAGAACTCACGTGTGTGTACATACAAAGAAAATACAACTGGGTTTGATTTGCTTAATGCTGAAATCAAGGTCAATACACATAAAGTACTACAAGCTTCTTGAAAATAAATCTGCTTAGGTTTCGCTTTGTTTTATGTGCTTTTCTTTTCTTTTTGGCAACATCTTTCTATTCACTTGATGGTCTCGCCATCCAAGAACCATATACGTTACTGATCTCGCTTGTATTCAAAGCTGTTATTAAATGGAGTCTTTTAGATTTTAGAGAAATGATAATGGTTCCAAAGATGACAGAAAGTGGCAGCTGGTGACACCCCCCCCCCCCTTGATAAGACAACAAGAGTAAATCAAACTACTGCCACTTTTTGTTTCATGTTTGTTAATACCACCTCGTCTTTTGAAGTCTAAAGCAAGGTTCAAAAGAGCCAGGTGCTGAATCATAATATTAAAGCAAGGAAGGATCTCCATGAAAGAGCTGAGATCTGAGAGGGGAAGGCAACAAACACGGCTTTCAACTGCCTTTTGTCGGCCTTTCTGCAGATGTCACCAGTTGTTATCCCCAGCAGAGGCATCAAGCTTGTAGCAGTGCCTCTGGCTGATTCCGACTCAACGTTTCAAGTGTCAATCAAACAAGGAAGGACACAGCTTAGGTCCTGGTCATTGTCCTGTAAAAAGAGCCAAGCATTTAACATTGATTTAGCTCTCTCAATATACAAAGATGGAGCCAGCTCTGTGCAGTGAAAAAGGGCCTTTGGCAAGGTTGCTTGTAGAGCAATTCCATTGCATCCGATGCTCCTTGGTTTAGCTGTCACGCTGCAGTGTCTAGAGTCCTATGAAAAGTTATTCAGGAATGAATGAGCAAATTAAAAAGAAATAACATGCTCTCCTAAATAGCAATGTGGGCTATAGAAAAGGCTTTCAATGTAATTTAGCCTTGAAAAGCATTTTCATAAAAAGTATTTTATGCTCTTAAATACCATTTAGCAAGAAGAATAAGATATTCTAGCCCAAGAGGAAAGCTTGGTGAAACCCATCATGGTAAGTCCATCTGCATGAATAGTTATACATATATACAATACAGTTTTGTTTCATTTGTTCCATATCAGTCAATACTCTTTCTATATGGGAGAGGTAAATGGAGTGCTTTATTATTATATTTTGTTTCTTACATACACTATTCCTGTATTAAAAATTTTATGGAGATATCAGCTTTCTTTCCTTGTTTTGCCCAGCTGTGTACAGCTAATCACAAAATATTACTTTCTCTGTATGTGTTTTTTTATCAGAATATCCCTGTAATATGTATCAATTGTTTAACTGACTATCTGAAATATTTAAAACTAATCAATAGGATACCTTAATTTCCCCTATTTAAGTCTCATTAATTTTAACTTTTTTATGTTATCTTTTTTCATTTTGTAAGCCATCCAGAGTCACTTCAACAATGAGCATCATATAAATTTAATAAATAATGTTTTAAAAGTGTAACAGTGTCCCTCTGTTTTACTATGCTCTATCCAGGACATATTTGTCGAGATTAGAAAGCTGGTCGTATCTTTTAAAGCCCCATCATTGTAGTTTTCAAGGTAAGACAAATGCCTAAAGCTTGAAATAGACGCATGAAAAGCTTTAACCTTCATGAATATATTTATGATGGTCAAATTGTTACTTAAAATGGAGATGAGGATCAACTATTCTTAAGAATTTTCTTTCCTTATTTATGCACTGTAGTGATGTTACATGGCCACATCACTTTATGTTTTGGTGAACTAGTCTTCACCAATCTAATCTCAATTTTGTACTCCCGAGTGGAAGTCTCCAATATGCATCTGCTTACTTTAGAAAATCTATTTGATTTGGAAGAACAATATTTCTGCACATGCAGAAATGTCCCAATTACTTCAAAGGAGCCCAATTTGACAATTCAGTTCCATTTGTAAATCCAACTGGGAAATTGATTCAGAGATTTGATTGAATTGCCTTCAAATAAAAACTCCAAACTGAATATTTACGAGCCCTATATGATACTGCAACTCCTAGAGTTCCCAGAAAACATGAAAAAATGCTATAACAATTTGGAATTCTGGGAATTGCCATCCCACCACATCTGGTTAAGAAAAGTTAATTAGAATAAAGCACTAGGGAAGGGAAAGACATCATAATTCATCTCCTTTATCGCAAATTTGAAATATATTGACTGAAGGAATGCAAGCCTACTGACTTAAAATTCCAAACTGACTTGCTTTCAGAGTACTTACCTAGTTTAGGAATAATTTAGTTCTTATGCAGATGCTATAGTTTCTCGTACTATAGACACAAAGTTAGCAACTGTTTAATGGCTTGGAAAAAAAATCAGCAAAGGTTGTAGAGCTGTGATATAATATGTCACATGTGTGTCATAGAACCTGAATTTAGACATAGACCTGCAGAAAAAATAGTTTGAATATTACATTTTTAATAGCATTCAGCCTATATAAAGTATTATCCTTTTCCTCCCCTTTCATTGCAAACAAGACAGAAAGTGACAGTTTGTTATCAGATTTCAGGGATAACATTTCTAGAACTAGAGATTCTAGTTAAGGAGATTCCAGTTAAGGAGACTATGGTCGCATGGGCTAAAAATTTTTTCATTTTATTTCATCCCCCCCCCCTTTAACATGTATTTTAAAAGCTGTGGATCAGTGGATGAGAATAAGCAGTTTTGTGTTTCTGTACTTTTACAAGAAAAGGCAAATTAATAAAAGTAGGAGAGGTAGGGAAGGATAGACAATTCTAAAAATGAAGCTTAAATAAAGAGTTAATGCCTACTTTTTATTACTTACTGTTCCATTGGATACCTGAGGAGGCAGATAATAGTCCATAAAAATGCATTTGTAATTCCTGCAAGCAAATTTCATTTTATTTATAAATGGAGATTCTAACTACTTAAACATGGGCAATGCCAGGACAACTCCTATATTGTACCTGGAGATACAAAACATTGAGCTGTATAACACATTTGGAATGCTTAAGATTTTGAACTCACTTCCGGTTCCGGCTGCTGATGGTGACGGGCAGGCTCTGCTCACCCCGCGCTTTCCCGGTGGGCCCCTCACTCCTTGGGGGGCACAGGACACCCCGTAGAGGCTCCTGCCAGAGGGGCGGCACCACGAGGGATCCTCCAAGTCGGCGGCGGCCGGGGGGCCCCCCGCATCGCCCCAGGCACTGGGGAGCATGATGGGGAGGCACTCCGGCGTCTTCTCTGCGAGGCAGCGGGAAGAATAAACATTCAGAAAGACGCGGCTGCAGTGCAGTGAGGCGGAATCCACTCTCCATTCCCTTTGTATATTCGAAAGAAATTGCCAGCTATTTAAAATCTCCTTTCGGCTTGGTTTTGAGAAGCGCGGCTGGAGGGAGGGGGATTTCCCCCCCCCTCGGACAGGCGGCTGTTAACTATTGTTGCTCTTGGCCCTTGGGGGAGGAGGCAGGGAGAGAGCCAATTAATGACGCCACGCTTTTAGCAAAGGTGAATTTCGGATTTAAACTTATAATGGAATGATGATCTGGAAACTTTGGAAACTTTGAAATTTTTGTTATGCCTCCTAAGCCCGAAGCTGGCAGGGCAAGATGGCACACTTCCGTTGTCTTCATAAACAGTGAAAACTGACTCCACCTATAAAACTTCAGGCATCCGGTCTTTGTCTCCGTGCTACTCAGATAAATCTTTTGTTGTTTGTGACTTTTTGGACACCCTGGACTGAAAATCTTTACTCTATTGCCAGTGTGACTAGAAAAATCCTCTTCTGCCTGGACCTTTGGTCCCCTGAACGCTCTTGGCGGTTCTACCTTTCTGACTGATCATTCTCTGTACTGATTGAACTCTATAATGTCACGTAAAAAACCACCTCCTGGGAAGCCTGGCTTTGCTGCCTCTGCCCCAGCATCTACAACATCCAGTCCAAGTACACAATCAACGATAACATCTCTGATGCAGCCCAAAACCACTGAGACTGAATTCCAACAAATGTTTCAACAAATTTTACAGGGACAAGAGGAGTGTCAGGCCAGTAATTATATTCTTTTTTTGGATCTTTGGCCTGCCACACTTTCTTATAATTTTCTATGCTGTTTCAATAGTGTAGTAGTTGGGAGGGGGGAATAGAAAGGAGTAGGATTGTAGAATGGATTGTTGACATTCTTTTGTAGAAGCCAAGGTCATCTTTTGTCTCAGCACCTTGACACCTGGCCGGAAGAAGATGGGTGTACATGCCAGCGTGGAAGATGATGATTGGAACATGTGATGGATTTGTGGGTGTGGGGAGAGATCATGAACTTTCAACTGGGTGAACCCAGAGCATGTACTTACAGAGTTGGAATTTCCATAGCCGTGCTAAATTGCCTGCGGAATAAATTGGACCTTAAAGTATGTTTTGCCTTGGACAATGATTTATTTCTGCATGGTATTTAGAACCCTAACAAGGAGATTAAAAGACAACTAAAAGAGATAAAAGAAGAAATTAAAGAGAACCAGGACCAGATCAACAAAAACTCACAGAGACTGGATCTTTTGGAGGGTGGGACGGCTGAGATGAGGGAGGGGATGAAGGGGTGCAGAAGGGGAACAAAAAACTTGACACCCAACAGATGAAAATAGAATTTGAGAGAATGTCCTTTTACCTTAGATTTCAAAATGTGGTGGAGACAGATGATGAAGATATAAGGGACATTATGACAAGTATTTTGGCTGAATACATTCAGAAAGAGAAACAACAGATGGGGTGGGAACTAGATTTGGTTTATAGAGTGAACTCAACCTATGCTAGAACACACAACATACCCAGGGAGGTACACATTAAATTTCTTAGAAAAATCACAAGAGATGAAATTCTGAGTGCACAAAGGGGGCAAGCTTTGAAATACCAAGATAGGGAAATAACCATCCTGAAACAGATCCCTAAGAAAGTGAGGGAGAAAAGAAAAAGCTATTCGCAATTAGCAAAGAAACTATACCAGAAGGGGGTCTGGTTCAGATGGTTGATGCCTGAAGGTATGCTAATATTCTGGGAGGACACAAGAGTTAGAATTAATACACCCATAGAGGCGCAGGCCTTTATGGAAAAAAATAAAGTACTCCTAGATAAATCAGATGATCCTACAACAGACATGCAGGACACGGGAGGGGCCAGAGCTCTGCTGGCGGGGGGAGAAGGGGCAATACCAAGAAAACTCAGATCACAAAAATGAGTAAGAAAATCCACTTGATATAAATTGATCGAAATTATTAACTGAATTTACATGCTGACTATGTATTGTTATTTAGTATTGAATTTTTTGTAATTGTATTCTATGAGTTTGGAGGGAGGGGACTCCTGCCGCACATTGCAACTGCCAAAATTTGTAACCTTTCCTTTACCCCTTTCCTATATTATTTCTTAAAAAACCAATAAAACTTTGTTTAAAAAAAAGATTTTGAACTTGAAATGTTGCACTTGAAACTATTGTTATGTTTTACTGTAAAATAAACAGAGTAAATCTTTTTTTTAAATTAAAGCAAATAAACTTTACAAAGGTCTTTACAAAGTCTTTCAGACACAATGGACAAAAACGTGCCCCACTGTTAATCTACAGATATACACCAATAATTACTTCTAAGATCTAAGGTAAACATTTTGTGAAGGAGCTCAATTTTAATGTTTTCCTAAATGAAATCAGGATGGGGTTCTAATTTAACTGGAAGACTAATTCAAATGGCAGGCATTATTATTGAAAAGCAGCATTTTTTTTCATTTCGGCCCCTTTTGTTTCCTGGGAGTGGGGAACTATTCACTGTTTCTCCTGAAAGGACCTTATCACTTGAGACAATTTCAGTAGAATTACAAGTGGCCCTGTAGATAAAATAACACTTCAGATTTCACCAGGAAACCCAGGCAAGGATAGAAGTACAAATAGAATATACTGTATTCCCAATAATGGGGTGCCTATTAGCACATAGGAAGCTGCATTTTGGATCAATTAACGCCTCTGAATGGCAGCCACCAAAGGATCACAATGTACTAGTAAAATTGAATGACAACGGGGGCATGAATTATTGTTCCTAGGTTCTTATATATTGGATAGAGTGGCAATTGACAAAGCAGCCAGATCTGGGTAAAAAATCCCTTGATCATAGCCTCTATTTGGTCCTCTAGCAAGTATTACGAGTCCAGAAAAATCCCAGGTCATGGACCTGTTCTTTCATGAGCAATTCTCCCCCATCAAGAGACAACACTAGCATTGACAGAGGATGGAAAATGGTTTAGCATAATTGCACCTGTCTGGGAAGGTGTTTTGTAGCTCACTCACCATCACTGTCTCAATAAGTATTTCTAAAAATGAAAGGTTGGAGGCTGAATATTAGTTAATCTTTGACCTTCGACACAATTGAGCCCAAAATCTAGATTGCTAAGTGAGACAGGACCCTGCAACTGTGATAAACATGAGTCAGTTTGCCAAATTCATTGTCTGAATTTTGATCACATGACCATGGGCATGCTGCAATGGTTGTAAATGTGAAATGACCCCAGCTCATTTTTAAAAGACAGTTCATTGCGATTAGATGATAGCCACCGACACCAAATGGACAAGAAATCTTCCACATGGAAGGGACTTTGAAACGGTTCTGATCTAGGCTTCCCCAGCAGCATGAAACAGAGTTCTCGTCCCGATAAACCCATTTTATTTAATTTACAGTGAATTCCTCTCCAGCAAAGTCCCGGCCCACAGCCTTTCAAGATAGTTCATAATTGCCAACCTTTATCAGGCTTGGAAAGTGGCCAGGCCGATGTTTTTCAGGCACCGCAATACTTGGCAAGAATGCAGGAATGAACTAATTCTCTCCTGCAAGTGCCCCTCCCCTTTCACTCCTCTTTTATTCCCTATGGGAATAAGCTTCTGTTCCAGCAGTTTGAAAGCACATTAAAAAATGTAAGTAGAAAAATAGGGACCATCTTTGGTGAGAAGGTAACAGCATTCCGGGCACATTTGGCATTAAGTCATGCTGACCACATGACCACGGAGATGTCTTCGGCCAGGGCTGGCTCTTCGGCTTTGAAATGGAGATGAACACCGCCCTCTAGAGTCAGGAACGACTAGCACATATGTGTGAGGGGAACCTTTACCTTTTACTGTTAGTTGCATGAAGCACCTTTGCATGAAAAGGTGAGACACCAATGGAATAAATAAATAAACAAATAAACAAACAAACAAATAAATAAATAAATAAATAAATAAATAAATAAATAAATAAATAAATAAAATGTAAATAATTAAATAATAAATAAATAAATGTAAATAAATAAATAAATAAATAAATAATAAATAAAACACATTCACCATTGTCTGCTGCTGCTGGAATGAGAGTCTGCTCAATGGCTTTCTGCATTCTCAGCTCCTAGTTTTGCAGGATTAGGCCTTCTTTTGTGTCCCCTATTCAATTCATCCTCGCCCCATCCTCCACCAATCAATTCTTCTCATGCCAATCTGCCAGATCATTCCATTGCTGTTGTAGTCACTTCTTTAAATATAGTATCTGTGAACTCCTCTTTCTCCTTGCAGGTCAAACCAAACAACTCCCAAGAGTTGTCATACACATAAACCATTTTATAAAATAACTTTCTCTCCATCTCACACAGCATGTCAATAATGCACATTTATCTTCTTAGAGGTCACATGATAATGCATTTTGCTTCTTTCCAATAATGCAGAAGTTAATGTTTCTGGTATCCATTGTGTCCCGTGGAAATAATGGGCTTCTGGTCACTGCAGGTTAGCAGACAGAAGCATCATCACACATCAAATCTGTTTTGCTAATGTAAATGTTGTTGTATATCCAGCAGCTCGGGCCTTATCCATAGAGAGTGATGGCCTCAAACTATCAGCAGAAAAAAATGATACAAATTTTTCAGAGCACTAGGTTGTAAGGATCAATTCATAATTTCATTTTCCACAAGGATTTGCTTTTTGCACTATAATTACAATACTTCCTCCAGGATAAGTGTTTCTCCTGCCTTTAAACCATTATTAAAGGCGGCAGCACTGCAAAATAGTTTAATGTGTTTTTATTTCAGATTATGACTCTCTACATTTACATTATACCCTTTATCAACATGCAAATTCAGTTTGGAGTATTGGTGCTACATGTCCAATAGATAAACATACATTATGCCAAACGAATTTATTTGTAGGCCAGTTTTCAAATCTTACATTTTTTAACACACATATGTGTCAAAAGTAGAGCTCTTTTAGCACTCATAATCTGCATTTCTAGTGTGTCTCAAGACAGGTGAAATAAATGGCGTGTATTTTAGGCTAGATAGAAAAAAATATTAGATTGGTGATTGTTGCAGGAAACAGAAAACAAGAAACAATGTACAAATGCTGTAGATAGAAAGAACAGAACAAATTGAAGAAATCCAACACTAATCAGGATAATAATAAAACAAGAATAACTGAACAATACAATGTTATAATATTCTAAGGCTGAAATGTTATTATTCTTGGGGAAACATTGCCAAAGTCAAGCGATTTTTGGATCCCCCTTTCTCAATCAATCCTAGAAGTGATGTTGACAATTGATACTAGAAAGGAGGACAAGCAGCTATGGAAAAGATGGTGTGTCATCAATGACACCGATTCTTATTTTGAGGAAATTTCCAGAAAAAAAATGGGAAAGGAGAAAAATAATTTTACCCCCAATTTCCTGAACTAGCAGAAACCCTGAATGAACTTTGAACTTCCGCACTCCATTCCATAAGATTGCATTATAAATGTCATAATCATGGATAAAATAATAGGTTAGTATCATATATCAACAAAGTTTTCTACAGCGATATATTGAAATGGGTTTACCAACATTATTCTGTTGGGCAGGGTTCAATGGCCTTCTCTGCCATTGTACCTTTCCTCTACAATATCTTGGCCACCAGTGTGAGATTGACTCCAACCCTGATGACCAGAGGTTGGTTGCTGCTGGTTTTCCCCAGATTGGGCGAACCAGTAGTGGTGGCCGTGGGAGGCTCCGCTCACTTACCTGGACACTTCTGTGCATGCGCAGAAACATCGCACAATCATGCACATGTGCACATGCGCATGAGCAAACTGATGGTAAAATAAATTGCAACCCACCACTGCTCCTGACCTTCCGCAAGAGTGTAAAAACTGGACTCTGCCAGCTAACTTGGGGAACTAATAGAGGAACATCACAATGGAGGTGGTTGATCAATTAACAATAGATCCTACCTCCCCATCACCACCAAAAAAAACCTGGTCACTCCTTACCCATATTTAATTGGATCATAGCATTTGGTTTGTTTTATTTTTTTATGTTTTTAGTATTTTTTTTATCTTTCATGATTGTAAACCTCCCAGAGTTACCTTGTGGTAAGATAAGTGGCCAATAAATTTTATAAATAAACTAGCTGATAACTTGGCATTGCCTGGGTATTTATTTATAAGGTAAAAAGGTCCGGACCAAATGTAATTTCTAATATTAGATTTCCCCCTTACCAGAGGGAGCCCCCTTATGGAGTATTGTGAAGCTATTACCATGGCAACTCCATTGCACTGTACAGTAAAAGCCATTTTACGGCAGTACAGTAGAAGCTACCTTATTTTTCGGAGTACAAGACACACCTTTTTTCCTCAAAAAAGAGGCTGAAAATCTGGGTGCATCTTATACATTGAATACAGCATTTTTTGCCTCCTGAAGCCCCGCACCTTCACCAAAATGGCCGGGTATAGCCTTATGGAGGCTTTCAGAGAGCTCCTGGGGGTTAGGGAGGGCAGAAATAAGCAACAAAGAGCCCGTTTTTGCCCCCCCAGCCCCCAGCAGCACTCTATAAGCCTTCATAAGGCTATGCATGCGATTTTTTTTACAAAAAACGGCCCGTTTTTTGTAAAAAAAATATCCCTTTTGGAAAGCTCTTTAACTGATTGAAGAGAATTACATTGATCAAGTGCTGTGCCAGCACGAACAAACTTAGGTGCTGCAGATTGTCAGTGATTTCCTTCTTCAGCACATGGGTAAATACACCTGGAAACATCTACTTACCGACCTACCTGTTGTATCTTCAGTGTCAATCAGGGTTGAGGATGATTGCCATTGGTTGAAATTAAATGAGGGTTCTGGCGGGAAAAGGTCATGTTCTAATTGGTTGCCGGTGTCAGGCCTGTAGTTATGTTCTTTTTAGGATCTTTGGCCTGCCACACTTTCTTATAATTTTCTATGCTGTTTCAATAGTGTAGTAGTTGGGAGGGGGGAATAGAAAGGAGTAGGATTGTAGAATGGATTGTTGACATTCTTTTGTAGAAGCCAAGGTCATCTTTTGTCTTCGCATCTCGACACCTGGCCGGAAGAAGATGGGTGTACATGCCAGCGTGGAAGATGATGATTGGAACATGTGATGGATTTGTGGGTGTGGGGAGAGATCATGAACTTTCAACTAGGTGAACTTACAGGATGTAATTCAGAGTTGAAATTTCCATAGCCGTGCTAACATGCTTGCGGAATAAATTGCACCATTAAGGATGTTTTGCCTTGGACAATGATTTATTTCTGCATGGTATTTAGAACCCTAACATTATTTCAACTCTCTACTTTAAAAATATTTCACTATCTCCCTCCCCCTATCAAGGGGGAAGGGCTGGTGATGGAAGATCTGGTGATGTGGGTCTCGGCATTCCCAATGCTGACCAGGACAGCGTAAATATCAGTGAAGAATAAATGAGAAGCTTTTGGTGATAAGAAGAGGAGTACGGAACTTCAAAGGCAATGGAATGCTGTTTCCAGTTTAATTGCATCTGGAGGAATGCAGGAGGAGACGCGACAAGATGAAGGAAATCTCAGAAAACTTGTTCAGCAAACTGTGAGTGCATGCTCCCCCTCCTTCCCCCCCCCCAGCTTAGAAGCAAGATTGGGAAAAAAAACACCCTTAGAACGGAGGTTTGGGCTCCTTCCAGACAGCAATAAATAAAATGGCTTATCACCATGCAACTAGCTGGAATAAAGATTCCCTTTCAAAATGGGAATTTCAAAGGAGGCAGGAAGAAGGAATTTTTCCAGCATCTGTCACTTGCAAGCCACCACAAATGGGGCTGCAACCAGTAAATGAAGCAAATTGGGCAGTAAATTGGGCTTTCCTCCCAGGACTTGGATGGAAGAGATGCTACTTACAAACTCCTTTGCCATCAGCATGGGGAAATGCTCCAAGCCAGCAGAGGGCACCTACTTGGCCCATAACTCCTCCAAGCCAGCAGGAGGGTACTTGTCACGTAAAACCCCTTAGCCAGCCATCATTGGTTGAGCTGCAACCTGTAAAGCAGGCAACCCCGGGATGGGTCTTAACCCCAGGTCATGGATGGGAGGGATGCCAGTGGGCACATGCCCTCCCTCAGCAGATGGCACCATGGCAGAAAGCTGGGCAGTGGCCAACCGAGGGATTGACCTCCCCACCGGTTCCAGTCTCCCCTGCAAGGCCCAAAAAGGTTCTTACCAGACCTTCCTACAGAGAAGAAATCTCCATGGAAGAAGGGATTACCAAACAGAGGCCTGCATTGTGGATGGTGGGAAAATGTGCGCCTGCAAGGCACCAAGTGGTTCTTACCCCACCTTCCTACAGAGTAGCAATCACCAACATGGAAGAAGGGATTGCCAAAGCAAAGCCTGCAAGATGGGAAGCGGAACAAGGTGCATCTGCAATGCCCCAAAAGGTTCTTACTCCACCTTCCTACAGAGAAGCAATCTCCACCATGGAAGAAGGGTTTACCAAGGGGGCAGCTGCAAGTTGGAGAGCAAGGCAGTGTGATGAAACGGTTCCTGAGTTTAGAGATGTAACTAGGTTCCATTCCTCATGGGGCCCAATTAAATGCCACCATTGTTGTCAACTTGGCCACAGAGCGTCAGAGTGCTTGGCTCCAGCCCCAATGCCACAAACGTGCGCACCAACCACCACGGCGGTAAAGAGAGGGTCCCAGATGCCACCACAGAAGAGTCATCTGGGCCAACAACCTCTGGAAGAGGATCCCCAACTTAAGGTGAGGAAGTGTCCTACCAAGGGGGAGGCCTCGGAAGAGGAAAAGGGCAGACATTCTCCGGAGGAGGATCCCCAACTTAAGGTGACAAAGAGTCCAACTAAGGGGGAGGCCTCGGAGGGGGAAAAGCCTAAACGACCTCTGGAAGAGGATCCCCAACTTATGGTGACAAAGAGTCCTACCAAGGGGGAGGCCTCGGAGGAGGGAATTGCCGAAGAACAAATGTGTGTACCAGTCGCCATGGTGGTAAAGAGAGGGCCCCAGATGCCAGCACAGAAAAGTCATCTGGGCAAACGACCTCTGGAAGAGGATCCCCAGCTTAAGGTGACAAAGAGTCCTACCAAGGGGGAGGCCTCGGAGGAGGGAATTGCCAAAGAACAAACGTGTGTACCAATTGCCACGGTGGTTAAGAGAGGGCCCCAGATGCCCGCACAGAAAAGTCATCTGGGCCAACAGCCTCTGGAAGAGGATCTCCAACTTAAGGTGACGAAGTGTCTTACCAAGGGGGAGGCCTTGGAAGAGGAAAAGGGCAAACAATCTCCCGAGGAGGATCCCCAACTGAAGGTGACAAAGAGTCCAACTAAGGGGGAGGCCTCGGAGGGGGAAATGCCCAACCGACCTCTGGAAGAGGACCCCCAACTTCAGGTGACGAAGAGTCCTACCAAAGGGGAGGCCTCGGAGGAGGAACAAGGCTAGCCGTGGATGATTGGATCCAAGAGCCCAGAACCTACAGCACCTGCAGCAGAGAGCCCGAAATGGCCATGGGAAGAGGTCGCAATGGACTTCATCATGGAACTCCCAGACAGCAGTGGGCATAAAGTAATTTGGACTGTTATTGATTTGGTTTCTAAGCAGGCACACTTCATTGCTTGCTCAGGATTGCCATCCGCAAAAGAATTAGCGAAAATGTTTGTGAAAAACATTTATTGCCTGCACGGAGTACCCAAGAGGATCATTTCAGACCGCGGAGTCCAGTTCACAGCCAAGTTCTGGAGAGAGGTCCTGAGATCCACTGGGTCCACACAAGAACTGAGTTCAGAAGTTCCTCCCAGCATGAACGGCGCAGCAGAGGAAGTCAATGCGGTGGTGGAACAATACATCCGGTGTTTTGTGGACTATCAGGAGGACAACTGGTCGGACTTGCTACCCTTCGCCGAAGTAGCGTACAACGATGCGGTCCACAGCAGCAGAGGATTAGCGGGTTTCCAGATTACCAGTGGCATGGAAGTTGTTGCCATGCCTGAGTTGCCTAGAGAATCTCCTTCTTTCATGTCTTTGAGTGAATGGATGGACATGCTAAAGAAAGGATGGGAGAATACGAAGAAGGCTCTAGCAGTTGCGGCAGAAGCCTACCAGAAGCAAGATGATCAACATCGCTCGCTCCAAAACCCCTACCATGTGGGGGACAATGTTTTTGTATTTACCAAATACATAAGATTAGAAATGCTTAGCAAGGAATTGGGTCCAAAATTTATAGGTCCATTCCCAATAGTGAAGATAGTTAACCCAGTTACAGTTCAACTCAGTCTACCCAGAAGTCTAGGGGAAATTGACCCAGAATTTCATTGTAGCTTGTTGAAACCAGTAATTGGGTCTAACAGAAGAGCATCCACCCAAGCTCAATCTCCTCCTTTAGTGATGGAAGGGGAAACACAATCTGAGGTGGAAAAAATTGTAGATTTCAGGCTGAATAGGGGTTGCTTACAGTACTTAGTGCATTGAAAGGGTTACCCTTGGTCTGAAGCTAATTGGGTGAATAGTGGGAACCTAAAAGTGGAGAAGTTAGTAAAGCAATTCAATGGGAAGTTTCCCGAGAAGTCAAGGGGTTCCCCTGGGTGGAGAAAAGGTGGTTAATTTTGTTATGTTAACTTTTATGTTATTCTCTTTGCAGGAAACGTTTTTCTTTTGAGGAGAGGCTGCCTGTCAGGCCTGTAGTTATGTTCTTTTTAGGATCTTTGGTCTGCCACACTTTCTTATAATTTTCTATGCTGTTTCAATAGTGTAGTAGTTGGGAGGGGGGAATAGAAAGGAGTAGGATTGTAGAATGGATTGTTGATGTTCTTTTGTAGAAGCCAAGGTCATCTTTTGTCTTCGCATCTCGACACCTGGCCGGAAGAAGATGGGTGTACATGCCAGCGTGGAAGATGATGATTGGAACATGTGATGGATTTGTGGGTGTGGGGAGAGATCATGAACTTTCAACTAGGTGAACTTACAGGATGTAATTCAGAGTTGAAATTTCCATAGCCGTGCTAACATGCTTGCGGAATAAATTGCACCATTAAGGATGTTTTGCCTTGGACAATGATTTATTTCTGCATGGTATTTAGAACCCTAACAGCCGGTTTGACAGCCACCTGTATAAATAGTTGTCAAACCGGCAGGCTCTGTTCTGCTCTCCTAGTTGTGTTGATTAAAGCAGTTCGTGTATCAGTGATCACTCGCCTCAGTCATTTGTCCCTTCACAGGGAATACATAAAACTGGCGACGAGGGTGGGATATTAAATTCCTTCAGCCACCTGAGCTAATGCTTTAATTATAAACCTCATAATGGCAGCCATCCTGAGCTTCACGCCTTTCAACGCGGAAAAAGAATCCTGGGAAGCATTCATTGAGAGATTTGATTGCTTCATTCTAGCCAATGATCTTACTGGGGCGATGACTGAAAGGAAGAAAGGATTCTTCCTTAGTGCCTGCGGCCCGGAAATGTTTGGCACAGCCAGAGTGTTGTCCGCTCTGGTGTCGGTGAATACTGTACCTTGAGAGGTGATCCTGAGTAAATTAAAAAGTCACTGTGCTCCGACCCCGTCTAAGATTGCGAGAAGACATGCGTTTAGGCAGTGCCTTCAGAGGGAGGGTGAATCAATAATTCAATATGTGGCCTCGCTGCGCAGAGAAGTGATAAATTGCCAGTTCCCTGAACTAGACGATGTGTTAGTGGAGCAATTTCTGTGTGGCATTCCGGACTTGAAATTGCAACGGAGGCTATTAGCTAAATCGGAACTCACCCTCCAAATTGTGATTGATGAGGCCAGGGCCAGCGAGATGGCCGAAAACTCCACCACCCAAATACAGCGCTATCTCTCGGCTGCCCCTGCAGGGCTCAAATCAATTGCTGTCAACTAACAAGAAATTCCTGAGGAGGTTATACCTATTTGGCTAAAAGCCCGAAGGGTGCCTTTTGCCATTAGAACTAAAGTGGAGGCAAAACTGAATAAATTAATAAGCCAAGGTATCCTGGAACCGGTCGATCAATCACATTGGGAGACCCCTATAGTCACCCCGGTGAAAGTCAACGGGTCCATATGGATCTGTGCTGGTTACCGTTCCACTTTGAATAAAGCATTGCAGGCCAGTCCGTATCCTGTTCCAGTAGTGCAACATTTATTGCATTCATTGGGGCAGGGATGGATTTTCGCTAAACTAGACATGGCCCAGGCTTATCAATAGCTACCTGTTGATGAGTCTATGGCCAGGGCTTAGATTATTGTCACTCATAAGGTGACCTTCAAATGTCACAGACTCCAGTTCGGAGTCTGCGTGGCTCGGGGTTATTTCAGGGACTAATGGAACGTCTGCTGCAGGGGCTAGATGGTGTAGTCCCGTATTTTGATGACATACTGCTGGCCACCAAGGACACAGCAGATCTTGTCATCAAGATACGGGCCATCTTAACATGTTTTAGGGAAGGCGGCCTTTGACTGAAGAAGAGTAAGTGCCTATTGGGAGTTCCATCAGTAGAATTTTTTGGATTTTTGATAGATGCTAAAGAAATACACCCCATGCCTTCCAAAGTAGAGGCTATTCATAAGGTTCCTACCCCTACCTCTAAACAGGAACTGCAGGCATTTTTAGGCTTGCTTAACTTTTATGCGGTATTCCTGCCGCATAAAGCCTTTGTAGCAGAGCCTCTCCACAGTTTTCTGGATAAATCAATGGTGTGGCATTGGGGAAATACAGAGGCCAAAGTGTTTGCCGCTGTGAAGTCACTGTTGACATCAGCAGCTGTCCTCATACAATATAACAAAAGGCTACCATTGACTCTTACATGTGACACCTCGCCCTATGGTGTTGGGGCAGTTCTAGCCCACAGGCTGCTGGATGGTCAGGAAGCTCCTATTGCCTATTTCTCCCACACCTTATTGACCACAGAAAGAAATTAATGCCAGGTCAATAAGGAGGCACTAGCAGCCATTGCGGGAATCAAGAGATTATTTGTACGGCCGCCTTTTCCTCCTTGTCACAGATCATAAACCCCTTCTGGGCATTCTGGCAGGTGACCGCCAGACGCCTTTAATTTTATCACCTCAGATGTTACGTTGGTCCGAATTCTTACCGGTTCGAGTATTGGCCTGGAAAACACTTAGGGCACGCTGATGCCCTAAATCGTTATCCATTACCCATACTGGTGCAGGACTCAGGTCCTGTTTGTCAGGACAACTTGCAGGTGCCTATTACTGCATCTGATATAGAGGCACACTCACGCAGGGACAAGGTAATTCTAAGGGTCCTGGAATGGGTCCGTAGAGGCTGGCCTCCTGGTCAGATGACGGAGAAGTTCCTGCCATTTGTCCGAAGGCGAACGGAACTCTCCGAACTAATGGGCTGCCTCCTCTTAAGCAACCATGTAGTCATTCCAGAGACACTACGCTCCCAAATGTTAGAGCGACTGCATTAGGGACATCTGGGCATTGTCCACATGAAAGCCTTGGCCCAGAGTGCCCTGTGGTGGCCTAAAATTGACGATGCCATCCAAGCATGGGTAAGGCAATGCAATGTTGTCTCGGTGGCAGAGGCCGGGAATGGAAAACGCCCCCAGCTCTGTGGTCCCGATTGCATGTGGATTTTTCTGGCCCAATCCAGGGAACAATGATTTTGATAGTGGTGGATGTGTTTTCCAAATGTGTTGAGATTGTACCCATGGGCTCCACCACAGCAGAGGCGACAATCAGGTTGTTTAGGCGTTTATTCACCTGTCATGGGGTACCTGACATAGTGGTCTCAGACAATGGTCCGCAATGGACAGTTGAGAGGTTCCAAACATTTTTGGCCTCCCTTGGGTTGCATCAAGCCCTCACTGCCCCATTCTATCCCACCAGCAATGGCCGAGTGGAATGAGTGGTCCGCTCTGCAAAGGAGGCATTGGGAAGAATGAGGAATGGGCAGTTACAGGACAAGGTATCACAATACTTGTTGTTAAACACTCAACCCCCTGTCCATTAAATAATAAGAATCCAGTGGAGGTTCTGATGGGCAGATGGCTCCGAATGACTCTAGATAGAATACACCCTCATTATGCAACTAATACCCAAAGCCCGATTAGGGGTTTGCTAAGGGGGACTGGGTTTTCGAGCAAAATTTTGCCAAAAATGGGTGCCAGGAGAGATAATTGAAGTAACAGGATCCTGCTCTTACAGGGTCCTACTCACCAATGGTCAGGTGTGGAGACAACATATAGATCAACTGCATAGCCAACATGCACCGCTCGGCCCTAGGGCCTCTGACCCAAGAGACAGCGATGATTCGCAGGCCCCAGAGGCCCCAACTGACACGGAACACAGACAACTCCTGGAAACATCAAGTGCCGCCTGCCGGTCGGATGCCCCACCAAACCTCACAAGCCCGCCCAATGACATCTCGATGGCTAACTCACCTGGCAAACAGCATTTCTAGGTAGGGGTAGAGTCTCCAAGGAGTCCTGCAGGTCATCATCTCGAAGGCAGGGAAGCGACTCCAACACTTACTTCGCAGATGTCAGGCCAACCTCTTTGACGCTCTCTACGAAGCAGGCGATAGCTGGCCTATCTCTCAGGCTATGCGTGCACAGTCTGGGGGAAAAATTGTGTTGTATCTTCAGTGTCAATCAGGGTTGACATTAAAGGGGGATTCTGGCGGGAAAAGGTTGTGTTCTAATTGGCTGCCAGTTTGACAGCCACCTGTATAAATAGCTGTCAAACCGGCAGGCTCTGTTCTGTTCTCCTAGTTGTGTTGATTCAAGCAGTTCATGTTTCAGTGATCACTTGCCTCAGTCATTTGTCCCTTCACAGGGAATACATACAGTAAAACTACCTATCTACCTACCTACTCTCTCTCTCTTTCCCTACCTACCTACTGTATTTCTCTCTCTCTCTCCCTCTCCCTCGCTCTCCCTACCTACCCCCTCTCTCTCCCTACCTACCTACTGTATTTCTCCCTCTCTCTCTCTCTCTATCCCTCTATCTACCTACCTACCTACCTACTCTCTCTCTCTCTCCCTACCTATCTACTGTATTTCTCTCTCTCTCTTTCTATTTCTCTCTCTCTATTCATCTGCCGACCTACCTACCTACCTACTCTCTCTCTCTTTCCCAACCTACCTACTGTATTTCTCTCTCCCTCTCCCTCTCTCTACCTACGTACCTCCTCTCTCTCCTTACCTACCTACTGCATTTCTCCCTCTCTCTCTCTGTCCCTCTATCTCCCTACCTACCTACTCTCTCTCTCTCCCTACCTATCTACTTTATTTCTCTCTCTCTCTCTCTCTCTCTTTCTCTCTCTCTCTATCCCTCTGCCTACCTCCTACCCACACACACACACTCTCTCCCTACCTATCTACTGTATTTGTCTATCTATTTCTATTTCTCTCTCACACACAATCTCTATCCCTTTATCTACCTACCTACTTTTTTAAAAATTTGCCTCTTCAAAACCTTGGTGCGTCTTATGCACCTGTGCATCTTATACTCTGAAAAATATGGTATTTTAAGGCACAACAGGCTGTATCTTAACAGAACACACACACCGAGTGGTGTTAGGGATATCTTACCCCCACAATATTTTTTTCCTGAGAGTAAGTCAAACATGTATCAAGTTTGGTTCAAATTGCTTGAGGCGTTCCAGAGTTATGCTGGAACATACACACATACACACATTTATATATTTATATTTATATTTATATTTATATTTATATTTATATTTATATTTATATTTATATTTATATTTATATTTATATTTATATTTATATTTATATTTATATTTATATTTATATTTATATTTATATTTATATTTATATTTATATTTATATTTATATTTATATTTATATTTATATTTATATTTATATTTATATTTATATTTATATTTATATTTATATTTATATTTATATTTATATTTATATTTATATTTATATTATTATTTATATTTATATTTATATTATTATTTATATTTATATTATTATTTATATTTATATTTATATTTATATTTATATTTATATTTATATTTATATTTATATTTATATTTATATTTATATTTATATTTATATTTATATTATTATTTATATTTATATTTATATTTATATTTATATTATTATTTATATTTATATTATTATTTATATTTATATTTATATTATTATTTATATTATTATTTATATTATTATTTATATTATTATTTATATTATTATTTATATTTATGTATTTGTGTTACAACCCCTGGTATGCCCAAATATGGGAGGGAGCTCACTACTCCCCCTTTCTGTCCTTCAGCTCATTACAGAAGACCATCCAGGCAGAAAACCACATTTTTATTTTTAATGTTGCTTTTGCTATTTTTGTGTTGTATTTGTGCTGATTAATAAATAAAGGGAGTGTTAACCGAAGGACAGAAAGAGGGAGGAGTGAGCTCCCTCCCACATTTGGGCATACCAGGAATTGTAACACAAATACATACCCATTTCCCTGGCTCAGCTGATAAGGAGGAGAGCCTGTGGCTTAGTGGCTAACAAATCTGCCTAATATGTAACACAGCCCAGGTTCAAATCCCAGTAAGGGTATGGCTAGCTGATGAGAGCTAAATAGCTTGAAATACATCTATACTAGTCTCCCTTTATTTATTTATCAGCACAAACACAACACAAACATAAAAAGGCAACATTAAAAATCAAAATATGGTTTTCTGCCTGGATGGTTTTCTGTAATGAGCCGAAGGACAGAAAGGGGGAGGATTATATGTATGTATGTATGTATGTATGTATGTATGTATGTATGTGTATATGTGTGTGTGCGTGTGTGTGCGTGCGCGCGTGCGCGCGTGCGCGCGTGCTGGTTTTGTTGTATTCAGGTCTTTTCTCGTGTAGGACTGAGATTGTCTTTGCAACGTTTCGGCAAGATCTCACCTGCCATCTTCGGGCTTGGGTTTAAAATGGGAACGGAGCTGCCATCTTTCTGTAAATCTTGGTGGGAGGGGATGGGGTGCTGGCTTTGTTTCAGTAAGTGGAATGATTGGTTGTGTGGTTGTATCATGATACATACCTATTTCCCTGGCTTAGCTGATAAAGGAGGAGAGCCTGTGGTGTAGTGGCTAATAAATCTGCCTAATGTGTAACACATCCCAGGTTCAAATCCCAGGAAGGGTATGGCTAGCTGATGAGAGCTAAATAGCTTGAAATGGATCCATACTGGTCTCCTTTTATTTATTTATTAGCACAAATACAACACAAATATAAAAAGGCAACATTAAAAATAAAAATATGGGTTTCTGCCTGGATGGTTTCTGTGATGAGCTGAAGGACAGAAAGAGGGAGGAGTGAGCTCCCTCCCATATTTGGGCATACCAGGGGTTGTAACACAAATACATACCTATTTCCCTGGCTTAACTGATAAAGGAGGAGAGCCTGTGGTGTAGTGGTTAACAAATCTGCCTAATGTGTAACACATCCCAGGTTCAAATCCCAGTAAGGGTATGGCTAGCTGATGAGAGCTAAATAGCTTGAAATGGATCCATACTGGTCTCCCTTTATTTATTTATCAGCACAAATAAAACATTTTATATATATATATATATATATATATATATATATATATATATATATATATATATATATATATATATATATATATATATATATATATATATATATATATATATATATATATATATATATATATATATATATATATATATATATATATATATATATATATATATATATATATATCAGGACAGCCTTCACCACTGACCAAAAAATAGCCAACATCTTAAGAAACATCTTAAGAAACCCCAAAGACAATATCCAGCTAGAAAACCAAGGAGTCTACAAAATACCATGCAAAATCTGCCCAGCAATATACATAGGACAAACAAACAGAAGGATAAATGCATGCATCACAGAACACAAGAACGCAGTAAGAAAAAAAGAAAAAACTTCCTCCCTTTTCCAGCACCTTAAAGCTACAGGACATGAAATCAACTTTGAAGGAACCAGGTTAATCTCCAAAACAGAACACCTCCACAAGAGAATAATCATGGAAGCCATCGAAATAGAGAAACACCCCCACAACATGAACAAACGTGATGATACCTCCCGCCTACCAAACATCTGGAAACCAGCCCTAGCCAAAAAACGAACACCACCCACCACCCAAGCCGTTAAAATACAAAATAACAATGCACACACAGCCTGCACCAATCAGCACCAATCTACCAATCATGATACAACCACACAACCAATCATTCCACTTACTGAAACAAAGCCAGCACCCCATCCCCTCCCCTCCCACCAAGACTTACAGAAAGACGGCAGCTCCGATCACATTTTAAGCCCACAGCTTGAAGATGGCAGGTGAGATCCTGCCGAAACGTTGCAAAGACAATCTCAACCTTACATGGGAAAAGACCCGAATACAACAAAACCAGCATACCTACACCCGTGAAAATATACGAAAACAAACAAATATATATATATATATATATATATATATATATATATATATATATATATATATATATATATATATATATATATATATATATACACACACACACACATATATATATATATAAAATGTTTTATTACACACATACATACATACATACATACATACATACATACATACATACACATATACATACACACAATAAACAAACACGTTTAGTCCTACAACTGCATTAATAAAACATAATTGTTTTGCTCATATTCTACATGATATTCAAACAAACCAACCCATCATATAATGGGTTAATGGGTCACACAGCATTTAGAAACAATAGCTGGGTTTTCACATTGCAAGAACTATATACCCAAGCCCACTTTTAAATTTCTTCTCTGACACTAGAGAAGGGAGAAACCTGTAGTGGTTATCATAGTGCTTGCTAAATATGCTCCTTCTAAAGAAGGAACCTTAAGGCGGTTATGGTAAGCCCTATGCATTGGGTACCTTTTCTGTTACCTCTCTGGTAAGCCCATAAACTCTTGAATAGAGTCACAAGCACTGTTAAGTGCATCATTCAGTTTTGTACTCAATCATTCTGGGTAGCTTTTCTTCATTTCCTCCACCAGCCTTACCAACTTCTCCTTGACTCTTCTTCATTTGAATCTATTGCTTGTCTAATTTCAATGCCATTAGGATTTATTTTTTTTCATTTGCCATAGCTGAAAACCACTCTCGCTCAGTAATCGTGTTCATTGTGCACGTGGAAGGCCAGTCAAGAATTGCTTTTTAGAACTCCTCTTTTATATATGCCCTTTAAGGAAACAGCCTTCCACCTTTTGTTGTCCCACAAATGTCCCAATGCCTGGGCTGCACTTCATTTACAAACAAGCGATCCTTCCTTGTCTTTCTCTTTGCCCTCTCCCTTGCAAATACTGCAACATTCCGCTTCTTTTCATGCTCATGCTTTTAAGGAAATCTTTGCAGCATTAAAGATATGGAATTGCTAAATACAGGGCTACAGCTATTGTCCTTTCCATTTAAAGATTTAATCACACTTAATGGCTCCTATGGAGAAAGAAAAAAAAGTTGCTTTTTCTATTTTGATGGCTCTGTCCCACTGAGTTTACTAATATTCTCTCAAAGTGATTTCTCTATAAATGATTTATTCAAGCAAGTTTTGTGCAAAAAATGTAAAATCATATGTATGTATCTCACTACATCTGTGTGTCTATGTGTGTTTAAAATGCAAGGGCATTGTAATGCCTTTGTGTCTGCACATATATGTATATACATCTCAAGGACCTTTTACTGATTTTATCAGTAGATTTCTGTTTTAATTTAAAAGGAATCTTGGGAAGTACAGTATTTTTGTACTCCAAACATCTTACAGACAAAAACATAAATATTTTTTAAATTGTTCCTTCCTTCCATTTATTATAATACTTGGTGGACATCACACACCTGTCACACATTGTATTATACAGTATGTTTATTGTTTTTTAACTGCTCAACACTGAATTAAAAATTAAGAAAATTTTTCGTTTAATAAAATTAAGATATGGTATTAAAACTATAATCCCTTCATTGTCCTACAATATGTGGCCAAGTGTCTTCAGTTTGGAAAAGCCAGGTCGTGTTATGTCACCATACCCAGCATAAGCATTTACCTAAATCATCATTAGAGACAAGATGATCTGCCCACTTACCTTTGGCGCATCTCCCAACCTGATATCTCCAGTTGATGCTAAATTACAGTTTTTATTAGGATCTTGCTAAGGATCCTAACATTTATTGTCCAACAACAGTTGGGGATCTAACCCGAATATCTGAAAACTGGATGGTTTAGATGGAGCAGAACATCTCAGATTAAATCCCAATAACATGGAATAACTATTTATCAGATGGTGCCTTGATTGGTTTTATGCTCCCTTGGGAGAATCTGATCTGGGATCTGGGGGTTCTATTGACTCCTTTTAATATAAAAGAGGCTGAAGTTCCAGAAAAGACCTTGCCTAGATACAGCTAAAATAACATGTACAATCATTTTTATAACAGGAGGCTCTGGCAACTGTCATTCATACTTCCGTGCTTCTCATCTGAATTACTGTAATACATTTTACTTGGAACTATCAACTATGAAGGAACTATGAAGGAGGAGAGCGAGAGGATGACCAGTGGTCAGATGGATGGGCTCAGTTAAAATGCTGATAGGTGCACCATTGGAATACCTAAAGGACCTAATTGAGAACAGGCCTCCTGGAGAAATTGTTAGCAAACACTAAAAACTATCTAATGGTGTTTAAGTCCAAGGAATTATCTTCTCCCTGGGTTGACAATATCCTGTTTTTAATGTCATTATGACATAATATATGTTCTGCAATGTCATTTAATAATGTTTATAATAACAAGCATATAACAATATTATTGTGGTTGTTAACATACAAGGAAATCATTACTATATAAAACAAATAAATTGTAACAATTTCTGTTTACAGTATTTTAGACATCCATTCATCTATCCACCTATCCATCCATCCCTTGCCTGGAAGGGTGAAATACTGGCAGAGATGGTTCACTCCTGTCTCTGGATCAGTGTTTATGATGGAAAATGTTACTTTTTTAAAAAATAAAAAAGGCCCTTTGGATGACTTTTTTTTCTGTCTACAATAGTACTAATCTTAAAGTAAAAACCCTTTTCAATGGTGATTTGGAAGTGCCACTAAATATAATTTCCTAGCCTCTTTTAATCTGGATATTGAATTGAAGGCATTCAAAATTTGTGTCCAAACAGACTATGGTAATCTGGATTAATATATTTTACAAACCATGATTCATTGCATAATAGCACAGTACAGTCAGATCTGACAGGGTCCTTTCTTACACCTGTCTTAGATGGAAGTCTAAAAGTCTCACTCATGTTTAAAAATGCTGATCTTTTCAAGTCCATTGAGAATGTCACGAGTCAGTCATTATAAAGGATGCATGTGATATCTTTTCAGTGTGTTTTCATGAATATAAGCATGACTACTAAGTTACTGATTAATCTGACAAAGCAAACGAAGAACTACCGATTTGTTGGTTTTGTTCCTGACTCTTTCTAGATATAAATATGCAACTAATTTTGTGTGTGTTTTTTTTTTACTGACTATATTTTTTTTTTACTGAACAATCTACTTTGGTGATTGGTCAACCCTTTTATCTTAGTTTCCATTGATGGTATATTTATTTTCAAAATGTTTTGCAATTTCCATCAAAGTGCTGGGTTTGGTTTTTGTATTTTATTTGTCACATGTTTCCATGAACTCTTTCTAAGTCTTGCCAAAGTATACCTATTATGTGTGGTACACTTATAACTTCCTTTGTAGTGTTTAATTTTAGGAGGTAAATATTGTACCAATGTTAACTTCAGTTAGGAGACTGTTTGACAATCTGACTACTCCATCTGATGTCTCAAGGGCAAATTTCAATACCCTGTTAAAATAGACTAATGTTGGCTCTATGAATATAAATATAAATTTATACAGAGAGATAGAGAATATGCATCTTCTATGTGAGAGATTGTTTTAGGTCTAATGTAAACTGATTGGCAACTAGGAGGACATCTATACAGTCTTGTCCACTCAAAAAGAAAAAAGAAAATGATAGAGACCCTTCTTGTCCACACCATGTACAATGTCTCAAGAGACACAACACACAAAGAAAGGAATTTGTTAGTATTGAACCAAACCTGCATAAGCTGTTCATCAGTTAGAATTAGAAATAGTGAATAGTAAAGAACAGATAACGTCTATGTGCAGGGATGCAATATAGAAACTGCAGTTACTGTCCAGTCTATGTTCAAGAATTTCCAATGAAAGAGCTCATAGTCTTCTAAAACAGTTGTATTATTGCTAATCTATTGTTTTCACCCATTACTTCTTGCACTGTCTGAAGATCATTACATATTTGATAACTGCCAGAACCTACCCCTGAGTGCCAGGCTTTGTTGAACTCAATGAGCAAATTCCATCAATAGACACATTGATCTACAACCAGCCTACGAACCCTTCAGAATCCAAATCAACTGCACAGCCAACCAGAAATAGCAATGACTGTCAACAACCTATACAACTGCCTCCCCCTCAGCCATTCACCTCTCAATGATCCTGCCTTGATGTAACCTCCCTACAGTGTTGGGTTTCAAAAAAATTGTAGAACCTATTCGGTAGGTGTGGCTTGTTTTGTGGGAGTGCCTCAGCGGTCATGTGACTGGGATGCGAGTGGCTTGGTGGTCATGTGACCGGGTAGGAGTGGCTTGGCAATGTGACTGGGTGGGAGTGGCTTGGCAGTCATGTGACTGGGTGGGAGTGGCCAACTTGATATCACTCACCAGAACATTTCATGGATTGGGTAAAATGTGGTGAAGCTCACTTAACAATGCTCTTGCTTAGCAACCAAAATTTTGGGCTCAATTGTAGTCATAAGTCAAGGACTATCTCTGCCTTCCCCTGCATGGCAGCCTTGTCCTAGTAAACTCCTTCCCTTTTCTGGCAATTTTCCTCTCTGTTAGAGGAACCAAAATAATCCATACAATGTAAGGTTTCCTGCTGCAGCAGGGGTTGGAGTAGATTTATTTTTATTTATTTTCTTCGAATTTCTAGACCGCCCCCTCTCCCGAAAAGGACTCGGGGCGGTGTACAGTCCACACAACAAACAACAAGTATCAAATACAAATATAAATACAGATATAAATACACATAAGGAGGAGGTTAAAAATTTAAAAGGAACTGTACGGAAGAATATAAATATGGTTCTAAAAACCCTAAAATCAGTTAAATTTAAAACCGTACCCTATAAATAACCAGGTAAGAATATGTTTCCAGGAGGTAACAGTTGTCACAATTATAATTATGCCAGGCCAGCTAATCGAAACAGGTGAGTCTTCAATTTTTGTCAGAAGGAGCGGAAGTCTGTGGTGGTTCTGATATCGGGGGATAGATGACCTCCGGGTAGCCTTTTAGCGCTAAATTGCTGTGCTGTTTTTCTTTCTTTCTTCTAACAAAGAAACCTGACTGAGGCTCATTCCACATTCCTGCCAGATAGAGATAATGAGATAATGACCCTAGAGAAAGTTTGACTCCATTCACAAGCAGGGAATCCTCCAAACCCTATTAGAAACACAAAACCCATATTGCACAAACCCCCAAACTTCAGAAACATAAAACCATATAACATATAACCATATAACCTATTTGTTGTTCCCTACACCTTTTCAATTTAAAGCTTCAATTTAAAGTTATAAGCATTAAGACTTGTGGACTCCAACTCCCAGAATTCCACAGCCAGGCATGCTCAGTTCCAATTTAAAGTGACATCATTTGTTTTTCTCCTTTGCAAAACTAGTTTCCTTCTTTCTTTTTCTTTTTCTCTTTTCTCTTTTTTCTCTCTTCCTCTCCTTCCTCCCTCTCTCCCTCCCCCCTCCCTCTCTCAAACACACACACACACACACACACACACACACACACACACAGAAGTTGGATTGGGTATATCTCTTCTACCCCCTTCCCTCTCACACTCTTTCTCAAACACACATGTGCACACAGAGAAGTTGGTTTGGATATCTCTTCCCTTTGCCTGGCTTCCCTCCTCCTGTGGTCTCCTCAGTGCTCGCTTGTGCTCTCCCTCCCCAATCTAGTTTGATTGCAGGTGGAGCCACATTGCCTTTTTAAACCTGTAGTCAGTGAAGCTGGGTTGGCTTTTTGCATAGCTTTATCCAGCTGTGTGTGTGGGAGGGAGAAATGGATGGGGGCCTGGGGAAGAAGTCATTCCCCCTCCCTGACAGCTGGATAAAGCTATGCAAAAATTCAGCCCAGCTTCCCTGACTAAAGGTTTGAAAAGGCAACGTGGCTCTGCCTGCAATCAAACTAGACTGGGGAGGGAGAGCATGAGCGAGCATTGAGGAGACCACAGGAGGAGACAGGAAGCTAGATAAAGGAACATGCTGTAGCACACACACTTTCCCCCAGCCCCATTCTCTTGGAAGGCTCTGATCAGTTCCCCTCTGGCTTCTCTGCCTCTCCTCTCACCCCAGCCTGCCAGCAAGAAGTGAATGGGTGGGCTTTATTGCATTCCAGGCATTTCACACCCAGACAGCAGGCTGAATTTGCAATGGGGAAGTCAGAAGGAGAATGGGGGGGGGTGGCAGAGGAACTGCTTTCAAGCCATTGGGAGAGATATCCATTCCAACTTTTGTTTGTATGTGTACCCAGCTTCACTGACTACAGGCTGCATCAAACTATACAAGGGGGGGAGAGAGCGAGGGAGAAATGTTCAGAAACCAACTCACAAGCTTAGAGAACGAACCTTCACCCTCATCCTCTACTCGAGCTACAGATATTTGTCACTATTGCAAATAAGGTTCAGCCTTGCTGGCTTGTGAAAAAATAACCACTGTAATAAAAAGCAGAGCTTTCTATGGCATGTGGCATATTATTTAATTCATTGTATTTTCTTTAACACTTTAAAGAAATAGTGTAGTTTATAAATATAGAAAACTAAAATCATTTCTCAACTTTATATGTCAAAATCAATTAGCAGCAGGGTATATCAAGTTCTAAAAACTGGACAATGACACTCTTCTTGAGCAAGCAGAAGCAAAAGGTTGAATATATTCAAAGCATTTCCAAAAGCAAAGAGTTTCTTGCAGTGACCCAGTATTAAATAAGTTTATTTCTCAGGCTTAGACATTAGATAGTGAGACTATAATTGGCAGAATTTCTAAATACTTCTATTACTGGAATGGTCCATACCAAGTATTTGGGCTGCCACTCTATAATCAAGTAGCAATTTCTTAAAGTAAAATCTAAACCCTTCTTAGTGAATTATCATGATTATTATTATTATTACATACAGAAACAAAGACTATGTTCATTTTTCCTGCTGTTCCTTTGCCACTATCCATTCACTGGAAGAAAAAATATGAAGCCTGAGACCTGTTCTATATAGAAAGGTCTTCCAGGGCTAGGCATCTTAATTGTGCAGACATTGAACATAAATGAAACAATAGCAATTATTAAGAAACAGAAGCGGACTTCCGGTGGCACCGCTGTCCTTGGAAGATGCTCCCTCGGGAACGCCAGCCCGTGTTTGAGTAACAAGCGGCTAGGATAGCATAAATCAGCTGTCCAGCAGTTTGAAAACCTCCCCCTCGGGAAAAGGGGGGGAGGTGAGCTGTCTGGCAGAGGGTAGAGCCACCCAGTGGCCCCAGAAGCAATTCTGTGGTGTGAAAGGTGCGAACTCCCCAGGAAGCCTGACAATCTCCTCATCACGGGATGCTTCTGCCTTTGCAGAACAAAAGGCAGCATCCACACCTGCAATTTCAAGTTTATTCTACATCTGAATAAGAAGCAGGCAGAGCAAACCAGGAGGTCAACAAATTGCAAGTACAAGCCTTAACTCCGTAGATTATATCTCTTTCTGTAAACTTAAAAGGAACTTCTTTTTTTTAAAAATGGCGCTGGTGTGTTGAAAATGAAAGTGAAGCAGAAAACTGATTAGCACTTGTTAAGTGCCTGTTAGTGTTGCTGGAAGACTTCAAAGAATAGCTGGACTTTTTGGACTGAATAAACTGGCTGTTTAAAAGCTTGATTTGAATATTTTGAAATGGCCTCTAAGCAGGCAAAATTCAATGCTTCGATAAGTGCAGGTAGAACTTGAGAGAATTTTTACAAGATGTTGTACAGATGGCATTTAGATCCAAAAAGGCTAGCCTGTATGTATCCGAACCTACAATCTAAATGTTGGAGATATGACTGTGCTGGTGCCACGTACCACCATATTTGGTGGACTTGTAAAAAAGTTATTTTTTGGATAAAAATATGGTGGGTTATTCAAAATATTTTGAAAAAGAGGATAAAGTTCACACCCCAGTTGTTTTTGTTAGGCATAGTTTCAGACTGTACTGTCATAGAGACTAATCTGATCTTGAACCTAAAGACGACAGCAAGATTGTTGGTGGCGCAATACTGGAAGAAGGAAGAGTTGCCTACTATCCAAGAATGGACGTTAAAAGTAGTAAACTTAGCAGAGATGGCCAAAATTTCAGCGTATTTGAAGGATCATTCAGATGAGAAGTACAAGCTGGACTGGAGAAGATGGATTGACTATATTCAAAACAAATACCGGACTAAAAAAATTCAGTTAGCTTATGAATGAAGGCATAAAGAACGTTACAATTTATTCAAAGTTAGTTTAATAAAGGGGGAGTTAAAGCACAAGAATAGTAACATGTTAACATTAGTTAGCTTATGTTAGCGTATGGTTGTTAAATGTTTATACCCTGTATTTTGCTCTGGGAGGTCGGGGGGAGGGAGGGTGGGAAGAGGGAAGGGTAAGGGGGGTGATAATTGTAAAATTTAATTTAAAAAAATTAATTAAAAAAAAGAAACAGAAGCAAGGGAGCCCTCCTAAGAAAATCGCACTATAGTGATTAAATTCCACTTTTTCTTCCCACTTTTGATCCATAGGGAGTTATTACATAAGAAAACTATTCTGACACTTGTAGGTTGTACTGTGTATATGCAGGGTCTTTCCTTCAGACATTCTCTTCCAGTGGCTGGACAACAGTTGAACCAAATGAGGATAATGTGAAAGCAATGTCCTGAAGGACCGAATGCCCAAATAAAGCTGTCATTAGATTCTTTGTCATAAATGAAAGTCTATTTGTAAGCTTTCTGTGTGTCTTGGCTATGACTAATGATAGCTGGATTAGCTGTAAATAATAACCGAGAAGTACCTATTCAATCAAAGTCAGTTCATTTAAATACATGTACACAAGTATAGCAAAGGAAGAGAAAGAATCTGCAGCCTAATGAGACGCTAATTGGAAGAGCTATGAAATTTAACATTCAGGTTTTCAGAAAATTTGTCACAGACCTTTAAATGCAGAAACAGGAACATATCTGACTATAATTATAAACCATAAAATGGAATGAAGCTCTTCATGGACTATGATTTGCACAAAATATTCACTCTTGAGATTTTCTATGTAGACTCAACCTTGATCATACAATCAATTTATTCTTGATTTTGGCCAAGAAAAGGATCTGGTCAATAGCTTAGTAAAGGGTACGCAAAGAAATGTGTACATTGCTGCACATTAATATGGACATCTCTTTCCAACCATTTGCTGTCTTATGCATAATCTGACTAATGGGCCATCTAGCTTAACTTTGCTAGAAATATCTGAGAAAAAATATGAAGAAGAGATCTTCTGGAATTCCACTTAAGAATTCCTTTTTATTGAATCTGAGCTTGACTAAAATCTGACGTTCTCATGCAAGATATGTCCTTTACTTGTGGTTTTATGGACCACATTTGGATAGATATTATGTGAGGAAATTGGAGATGAGAATCTAACAATTTTCTTGATGTGGCTGAATTGCCACTTTCTGTGTCTATCGCTATTAGCTACACTGACAAGGGTTGCTGCTAAGAGTAATAATTTAACAGCATCTGGAAAGGTTCTCCACCGCTATACTGGATGTGATATCATGCATATAAAGAAACGTTAATTTTTGAAGAACTGGCACCTGGGCTAATATCCGAAAGATTGCTTCAGCTGCTTTGGAGCTATTGCTTTTCTCCCAAAAATGTTTATGTTGTTGATACTTCTGCAAAATTTTGGATTGCCCTGAGCGGCAGTTCGCTGCTCGGTGCCTCTCCTTCCCACAGCAGAAACAAGCAGTAGACAGGGGCTTGCTTGCAGACCAACTTTTTCCTCCCTCCAGAGTTTTTTGGGAGGGGTTGGAAGGGGGATTTTTAACTTTCTCGCTGTCTTCCCGGTATTTATCCTTGGCTAGGTCAATTTCCATATCTGTTGCCAATTCGTACCAGGGTTGCAGGTTGCCATGGGGGGGGGCTGTTAACACAGTTCTGGTATATATCTTGGTTCAGACCATCCATAAAACTGTCCATCAGAGCCTCTTCCAACCAACCCCACATATACACCGACAGTTCACGAAACTCTTGGATGTATTCAGCCACTGGATTTTTACCCTGAGTAAGGGTTTTTGCCTTTGTTCTGGCCTTTCACTCGGTGAGAGGGTCATCAAAGTGTTTTCTCAGGGCGGCCATAAACCTATTATAGTTCCTCAGCAGGGGGGAGTCATCATTATGCAAAGCAACCATCTAGGCTGCCACTTTGTTCTCCAACGCCATGGTAACAACTCTCAACCTGGCTTCCTTGGTGGGGAGATCTTCTCCAAACTGTTGCATGAAATTCCAGACCTACACCAGGAAAAATCCTTGCTCCTTTGGGTCACCTCCAAATTTCACACCAAGAGGAGGAACATTTGCCATCCAGTGTCTGTGGAAGATCCCTCCCCCCCCTTGGAGGGGCTCTTGTGGCTGCTGCTGCTGCTTCTGGGGCTCTCCCATCCTGATCAGCTCTGCTGTCTGCCCCCAGGGCCCTCCCCCTGGGTGAGACAGGTCCTCTGCAGGTCTCTCTTCTTGATCAGGGAAATCAGCTTCTCTTTCAGACCTGTTCTCGCGAAAACAACGTTTCTCCCAAGTCTCCTGGAAGAGTTTCATAGCATGGGACATCATCAGATCCTCTTCTTCGGCTTCCTGCCAGGCAGCTGCAGGTCACTGACATCGGGTTGTTGTAACTCCAGCCAGAATTTCCTCAAAATCATACTTCTGTCCCACTCCCAACGACCACCTGGGACGGATGGATCTTTCCTCCAAATTCAGTTCCGCCATCCGCTCCGTCTCCATGGGACATGAGGATCCGCTGGACCCCATTTCGTCCTCCTGGTCACTGCCATGTTGGACATTTCTTTGAAGGTTCTGTTTATATTACACTCCCCTCAGAAGGTGTTAGCTCTGGGATGAGGGCGAGAGTGAGACCTTGCTTAACGGCAAGCACACTTTCTTCAGCAACCAAGAAAGAAACCACTTAACTCCATTTGTAGAATTAAGAGTATTTTTATTGGTTATGAAAAGATAGCAGTGAAGTAAAGCAAGGTCTGAGGCAGAAACACACAAAAGCATACATATCAAACAGTTGCCCAACCCCTCCCCCCAACAACCCCCACCCCATTGCCCAATCTGCAAATCCCTTAGGTGTCATGTGGACGCATCTCCAAGAAGTATCATCAGGTTGGAATGCAGGACAGTTGGCCTTGACCAACTCCAAACATCGGCCATCAGCATGTGCAGAAGATGGTGAGAACAAAACTCCCTTTTTAACTAAGCACCTGTCCCAATTATTTCCCATCCCAAATACCATGCCCCCCCTCCCATTTCTATGGCAGCTGAAAGCAAGTAGCAAAGCAGTAAAATAGTAAAATAAAATAGCTGGGTCCATATCTGGCCCCTTCAGAAAGTAAACTCCCCTTATGGTAAGAAGGGCTTTATTATAACAATGCTTTATTATTATTTTTAAGGGTGGCAGCATATCTGTTTTTCTCAAGAAGATTTTCACCACAGTTTGTGTCAGTTTCCCATCCCCTCATGACCACTATGTAATAATAGTGGTGATCATCCATTGCTTCATGCTTTGCAGAACAAGTCTTCACCTCACAGAAGACAAAAAAAGACTGTAATAAAGTTTTGTTTTGACATCCAATGTGTATTTTAATAACAATAAAACAAGAAACCCCATCACCACCACCAACATCATTTCAAGTCACGATCTGGTTGTCCTCTTTGGAAAAATTGGAAGTGATTTTTTTTTAATTATACCCATTTTTCACATTTAAAGATATACTCCTTTTGTAATGGTAAAATTCACACTGCTGCCCTTTTGTTTAGTCTCAGTTTTTCAAGAGAAAACTCTCCTGTAAAACTGGAAAGCAATTTTTATCAAGGGGAGGTCTTCTTAATACTTAGGAGCTTACCAAAATCACTACTTCAGCCCAGCAAGAAATCCTACTCAGAAACTGAACCATTAAAAAATTACCTGGATAAATGACATTCCACTGAATTATCAAACTGAGGGTAGTGAGGTTCCCCATTGGTTGCTGTAACCCAGTGTGTCATCTCTGCAGCTCCTAAATAAAGTTCTTCTTAATTATACACATTTTTCACCACAAAAAGCTTTAATACGGAAATGATTCCTCTACAAGAAGAGATACATATTTTAACATTTTTCTTAGGAGCTTTTTCATTTGACAATGACTTTAGAAACGATAACCCTTGGTATCTTTATTCTAACTGGAGTGTATTTAATTCTTTAAATTACTGTTTCTTTCTTTCTTTTCTCAGAATTCTCAGAATTGCCTCAATTCTTGGAAAAAGAATTCAGCATTACAGATTTCACTGTCAGCTGCATTGCCTGGTGGCCTTGGGTATGGACATCTTAACAGGATGGAAAGTCCATGGCATCAAGAAAACAAGCTGAAGAACCAGGCAGATTTGAGGCAGCTCAAGCTGCTTTCATCAAAATGTCATCACTGGTTACAGTCAAGTGAATGGGAAAAGTCACCAAATTTCCACCTGGTTGCTGCTGCCATTTATAATATTATGCAGCATATTTTTGTTATACACCTCCTAGAGTCACTTCTGGGCTGTACATTTGTAGAGGAGGAGGAAGAGGAGGAAACTGATTGGGCTTTTGGGGTGTATCTGTTCTGACCTAGGCTTTCCAAAAGCACGAAGCCGACTCCTCGTCCTGATAAAACCCCTTTTATTTAGTTTAAAGTGAATTCCTCTTCAGCGAAGTCCCGGCCAATAGTCTTTCAAGAGATTTCACAATTACAGACCTTTATCAGGCTTGCCAAATCAATATCTTCCAAATGCCGCTCTGTGGCAAAAGTCAGGAACACGTCTTCAGTTCTAATGAATTGAATTAATTGTCTCCTGCAAACTCCCTCCCCTTTCACTCCTCTTTATTACCTATAGGAGGGGCCATTCATTATCCACCTGTGGCTGTACTCCCAAGTCGATCCTTGTTCCTTAGCTGGCAACTCTGCACATGTACACACTGGGAACAGGCTCCAGCTGTTCTTCAGCCCCACTGATGTCTGATTCTGAAGGCAGCTGATAACTGTCAGGGCTGATGAGCCCTGGCCCCATTTCTGCCTCCAATGCAGAGCACTCATCAGAGCCTTCCCCAGACTCCAGGATTGTTGCATGTTCCTCCCCAACCTCCTCACTGTCAGAATCTGCTGCCAGAGCTGCTGGCTGCTGGTGGGCCACAACAGTATATATAAATAACAATAAAAGCAAGAGGCCTAGTTTACAGTACATACAGTATATAATAGTCAGCTTTATAGCCCTTGCCCACACCTCCAGTGCTGCTCCCAAATAAATTTTAACTAAACTACATACTTGTTTAGTTTGTGGCTTAATCCAAACAATACTTTACAACAGATATTAAAAGGTTTTAAAGTGAGGATACTAATGCTGAACTAGTAGAAGCAGCTTTCAATAGATGTCACCTCTTTGGATTAGGAACATATGTAACAGTGGAAGCACAGAGAGGAGGGGAGTAGGAGAGAATGAGTGGGAATTGTTTAGTTATCTAGAAAAGCTTTGATCTTTTAAACATTCCTGATTTCAAGATACTCCAGTCCCTCAACTTGAAATGTCATTCTGAATTCTTCTGATTTAAGTTTTCATGAATTGTACCTCACTTGTTCAGATGCATAAAGTAGTTGCAATAGATCACATCAGATATTTATTTTTATTTATTTGGTTTGTCAAGCATGTATGAGAAAACAAGTATAAGTATGAATATAACATATAAACATATAAGTATAAGCAGGTATATGTATATACATAAGAAATGAGTACAAATAAATGGGAACAATAGGACACGGACGGTAGGCCCCCTGGTGCGCTTATGGAAGCTCCCTTACAGACCTCTTAAGAATGGGGTGAGATCCACGGTAGACAGTTTAAGGTTAAAGTTTTGAGGGTTTGAAGATGTAACAGCAGAGTCAGGTAGTGCATTCAAGGCATTGATTCCTCTTTTGCTGAAGTCGTATCTTCTGCAATTGAGTTTGGAGTGGTTTACTTTGAGTTTGTATCTATTGTTTGCCTGTGTATTATTGTGGTTGAAGCTGAAGTAGTCATTGACAGGTAGGACGTTGTAGCAGACAATTTTGTGTACTAAGCTTAGGTCAGACCAGGCAGCGTAGTTCTAGGTTATAGCTTAAGTTTCTTAGTAAATTTTGATACTCTGAAAAGATGCTACTGCACAGGTGCCAAAGTCACGGCCCTCAGGCCATATGTGTCATGCACTGGCCACAGCCATGTCCAGTTTAGCAAAGGGGGGAAAAGTCACAATGTCACTTGATGACTCCATGATGATGTGAGTTTGACACCCCTGTGCTACCAGTTTCCTTCTAATTTTTGCTTGTGATAGACAAATATATTTTTTTCTCTCACAGTGCCTGAAATTCAAGGGATTACAAGTTTAAAACATATTTGTTCTGTCTTAACACATCATCTCATGGGATGTTTATTCATATTCATATTATCATTTTTGAGATAGTAGTAAAAGTAGTAATATCCTGATGAATAGCACACATACTAAATTTACCCTTGTAAGCTTACATAGATCTGCTCATCCCCTATCAGCTAGAGTTTCATTTCAAACAGGCTGCTATGTAAGGGCATCAGATGCCAAATTCAACAAAGATAAATTTTTGGTGCTTCACTGCAGCTATCTGTGATTTAAGCTCCAGAAGCAACACAGATCTAGCCGGTATATAATATCATGGATGGTTACAGAATTGGATGTCTGGGTGTTTTTTTTTTTCATATTTTAAAACAATAAACACAAAATTTCCCAGAAAATAGAATTATAGAAACTCAAACTGAAAGAGATTCTTCACTTTTGTCTAAAAAGGTAGAGTTCAGCATGAAATATAAGAAGCGGTTTGGCTCCCTTTTATTGTTACTATTATTAACTGTAAAACTGTGACCTGTAAGAGACAGCGGGGAAAGCTATAGCCCGATGTCATTCTTTTTTCTTTTTTAAAAAATGAATAATTCTTTTTTATTCATTTTATAATTCAATAATTGAAGCATAATTAATACAATACTGTTAAACCCAGGATGCAATGTGTTTCTATATGGAAGCAATGCAAATAATTTCAATGGCCTAAAGAAATAAGAATCCCTTGATTTTAAATAGACTTATTTAATGATGAAATCAATAATCATCTTTTCTTTTCCACAAATATGCCATACTAGCCCATAGCTGAGGCAGCGTAAAATACTGTCCCTTAAATACTGTAAGTGTAAGTCAGTTTTTCTCCACTCCTTACAACACAGTTTTTGCTATGGACAAGATCTAGCATAAACAATGTGGTCAGAGACAGCCCAGCTTCTATGGGCAATCCAGCTCCTTCTTAAGGCCACTGTAGCAATAGGCTTCTGATCCCTGCCCTTGGCAGCTATTCTGTTTGGGCTGCAAGAGAGACCAGATAAATCCCAGTTTGGTGCTTTCTGAAGTATTTGTCAGCTGTTACACCTGCTTCTTAGATCAAACTCTTTGTGGACAAAGTTTGCCTGCAATACTGCACTTTAACCACTGTAGCATCAGGATTCTGCTATTTAAAGCATGTGATCATGATTCTATTACCAATGACTGCAGTACAAGTTCTCTGTTGTACTGTTGGGGCAGTACAATAGAGAACTTGGGGGGCAGGGTCATGTTTTGGGTCCTGCTGGCCAAGACCACCCATTGCCAACCCCGCCCTTTCCTTGCAGTTCTATTTGAAGTTGGAGCTTGTTTTACCTGCCTTCCTCTTCTTATACCTTCATTTCCCATGTCTGAAGCCTCTTGAGCAACTTGGCAAACTGTCAAATCAGGCATTCCAGCACCTACTTGGATTTGCCCATCTCTGCCTTTCACCGTATTAAGAAGAGGTATTGGCAGATGCTTTGCCTGCCAGCAAGTAATATTCAGGTGAAAGAGAAATGAAGCTGGGGGATCCACTAATCATTTTCCTTAACTTGTCCTGCATTAAAACAGTAAAGACAGCACCACTCAGTGGCCTTATTATTGAGGCAGAATAGGGATTTATAACGAGGCAGCACAATTTATGTCACCATATGTTTTGGGGGCAGTTCATGGCTTAGAGGATAACACTTTAACATAAACTCTATGGCTGTGCCGTCTAACTCCAACACCCCAAATCTGCATGAGCAATGCTAAAGGAGGGGAACAACAGATCCAACCCCATCCACACTTGTTTGATGTACAATATATAAGTAGGAATTGGCTATTCTGGAATTTCATTTAATATTTATTGGGCAGCAAGGAAAAGAGAGACTGCTTTTCATGTTAAAACACAGATTACCTCTTCGATAGTGACTGCAATGGTTGCAGTGATAACAGCAGAGGTTTCCCATATGTATAGAGAATAGATATGGCTCTGGAATCTTGTGAATAGATAGAATACACATACACAAAAAGACACAGAGCTGTATATATCCTGTTTCCCTGAAAATAAGACCTCCCCAGATAATAAGCCCAATTGGGCTTTTGAGGACATGCACTAAATCAAGCCTCCCCCCTCAAAAATAAGCCCTCCCTGAAAATATTGCAACACAGCAACAACCATGAGGTGACCACGTTCACCACCTCCTGCGCCTCAAAAATAATAAGATCTCCCCAAAAATAAGGCCAAGTGCTTATTTCAGGGGTCAAAAGAAAATAAGATCCTGTCTTAATTTCGGGGAGATATGGTATATATATATATATATATATATATATATATATATATATATATATATATATATATATATATATATATATTACTATCTCATAAAGGAGTGGTTAGTCAGTAGGAATTGGATGGGACAAGCAATCCACAAAACCATTCCATTGTGCCATGACCTCCCTTCTTTTCTTACATCCACGAAGAACATACAAAAGGGACAGAACTTGCTTTGTGTTTGTGTGACACGGCCTTCATCATTTGACACCACCACCCCTTTTCCCTCCAGGGATGCTCCTGGATGAAAAAGTTTCATTGAGTGTTTGCAAACCATGGGCATTGACTGAATGTGTCTATGATTTCTCCATCTGCTCTGTCACTGTAAAATAGTGATTTTAAAAAATCCAAGAAATTATGGCAAAAAGATGAGACAGTAGACATTTGAAGTGGTGATTATGGTCTCTCTTCCTCTCCTACCATCCCTTCATAAAATTTAACCTCTTATTTTCCTAAAGAAGCCATCCTCTTTTTCATGGCAGCCTATGGGCTATCTTTTGTGTAGAACCCTTGCTAACAGAGGTAATGGAGCATCAATCATCACATCTCTAGAGATCATACTATACCTCGTTTCTCTGGCCCCAGATCAGAAAGAAGCAGATGGTTATTTACAAATAAAATAATCAAGACCTCAAGAATGCCTCCCCAGCCACAGCCTAGCTACAGGAGGAGCCAACAGAAGCTCTCCTTGCCTCAGCCACTCTTCAAGGACACTGCTTATACTCGGAGGGTCCTTGACCTTAAAAATTCCTACTCCCTCCCCCAATTCATTTCTTGAGGGGGAAAAAAGGATGGGTGCCTCAGACAATACTGTTCCTTCAGAATTTTCTGAAGATTCAAGGATGGCATTGAATAGGAATGAATGCCATCTTATTATGCATTACCCTTCTAACTGCTACAATGTCTCTACTCACAGGCAGGCCCTTTAGAAGCAAGACAGCGGCTGCCTTTGAATCTTTTCTGTAGCCATGGTCACTCTTCACCTTTATTTACCATGAAGTATTGTACACTTAGTAATAAAGCCTCAACAAAGGAAAAAGAAAGCAGGTGCTCTAAGTTTACTCTGGAGCCAGCTGCCAGGCAGGCATACTGTACGTTTATTTCATGGGACATAAGGAGCTTAATTGAAATCTTTTGAAAATGAAATGAATTATGAAATATACCTTGGAACAGCTTTTATTCTCATTGCCCCCCCCCCCTTCTGCACACATCTTGCTAAAGACCTATGAATGCTGAAATGTGTTATCATAAAATTGTATTTTCTTTTGATTTAGTATAAAACACACGAGAACTCTAAGGATAACATTCAAAAGAGGTTCTCAAATGAAAAGAGGTTCTTTTTATTCAAGGTTAAAAACTTGTAGGTAATTAGGATTGGATAAACTCCCCATTCTGGTGTTCACCTCCTGTGCTTGATAACAGTCAGGACTGGCTCTAAAAAAATTATGCCCAAATCTATGCTTCATTTCAGAATTCAGCACTTTTGCCCATCACTTTTGGAAAGCCAAGTGATTTTGCAAAACCCTGCAGGTTTGAATAACTACACCTCTCCACTTTTGATGATGCTCAAATATAATTTGTTCTGGGGATAGAAAAATGGAGTCAAGATGGAGCATCAATTATATGATTGTGACTGCCATCTTGACTTTTTTGACCCATTGGGATACCCCTGGTTTGTTTCTTTTCCATAAAAAGGGGTTAGATCAATCAAGCAACTTGTATTGTTCAAAGCTATTTATCTATATGTCTGTCTCTCTATCTGTTGGCACATGCATTTCTGAGGCACAGATAATATGTGTCCCTGGTGATGAAGAGGCTCCCCCACTTTCATAACTGTGCTTGAGGTTTCCTCATCCTTCCACAAATTGGATCCTTCACAATGAATTTTCTGGTTATTAAATTTTGCAGTTCATTTCTTGTTTCAGTGATTTTTCAAAGCAGGTTTTGAGCATCTAGCTGTTGTAAACTTGCAGAAATGAAAACCTGAGGTTTGAAAATAAATGTAAAACAATTATACAGAAACATCCTCTGATTTAGGGCAGAGGTGATATTCAGCAGGTTCTGACCAGTTCTGGAGAACCGGTAGTGGAAATTTTGAGTAGTTCAGAGAACCGGTAAATACCACTTCTGACTGGCCCCTCCTCCATCTATTCTCTGCCTTCTGAGTCCCAACTGATCGGGAGGCAATGGAGATTTTGCAGTATCCTTCTCCTGCCACACTCACCAAGCCACACCCACAGAACCGGTAGTAAAAAAAATTGAATCCCACCACCGACTTACAGTATTTGAAACTGCTTGCCAAATCAGATCCACATAACATGATAAACCTGTATTGGTTAATGAGCTATGTATGTCTAGTCTAAAGTCACATTCCATGCTTGCTCACCCACCAAGGCTGCTAGCTGAGTGTGCCATGCAAATACAGCAGATTGTCCATTTAGTTTGCATTTACAAGTTGCAAAGCAGTTATTCTATATATAAAGAGAGATTTGTCTTTATATTTTAAAATTTAATCAAGTTATTAAAGAAAATTTCTTTTCCATTTAAAAGAGGGGGGGAAAGGAAAACGCTTATGTACCCCAGGATCCACATCAAAAGCTCTTTGACTCTTCTGCGGCATTACAGTAATAAAGTAATATATACAGTACATTACAGTAATAAAGCCAAGGGACTGTGAGAGGTAAACAGGTGTTAAAATAGACTAGATCAAGAGAAATAAAGGAGCCAGAAAAATCAATCTCACAGTGAAGACAAAGAATGAGAGCCTCAGCTAATTATACTGACGTAGTTGCCACCCATGAAATACTAGTAGTGGTGAACAACATTCTTGGTGTTGCAGCAAGCCTGTGAATTTATCCCTGTGGCTCTTGAATTTTCAAATTGTTGCTAATATGGAACTGAGTGATTGGCAGGAATTGGGATACAGTTTCAGTGGACTTCATGGAGAATGCTGTGCTGCCGTGAAAGGCAAAGCATCTGTTAAAATACAGGATGTCTGGCAAGTCTACAGGAAGTGATCATTCATCCTCCACTTTCCATCTCCTCCTGATTAAAGAGGCTGCACAGCTGACTCTAGAAGTGGTAGTTATAGGTTAGACCCAGAGTCATATAATTTTCATAATAGGCTTTTCTTTTCTTCTCTGAAAGGTAAACTTTATTCCATGCCTATTCTTGAAGCCCACTTCAACTGACAGGGTACTTCTCTGGTTGAAAGCACCATAGACTTTAAATAATGCTCAGTTTTGCTCACTGCATGCAATGATTGTTACAAACTCTACCTATGTGTGAGTGTGTGTGCACGCAAACATGAGAGAGGGAGAAAGGGGGAGGGGGGAGGAAGGGAGGGAAGGAGAGATCCTCCATCTGCCTTTATGTCTTTTTACTTCTAGCAGAGATTGAGCAAGAAACAGAGAGAATGACACTGGGAAAATAGAAAGCACTGCCAGAATCATATCAATGTTGATGAATTTCCTGTTCATTTAACTCCATGTCAACACACGTAACTTCCTTAGCTTGAGCTATAGCTCCGAAGGGTGTGGAAATTCAGGACTCGGTGGAGTTGAGTTCATTCCAAAATTTCTAAAACAAAGGAAAACTTCTAAAGCACTTGAGAGCGCTCTCTCTCTCTCTCTCTCTCTCTCTCTCTCTCTCTCTCTCTCTCTCTCTCTCTCTCTCTCTCTCTCTCTCTCTCTCTCTCTCTCTCTGTCTCTGTCTCTCTCTGTCTCTCCCTGTCTCTCTCTCGAAAAAAAAATAAAACAAGATCGAATTTGGATTGGTGACTATTAAGAAATCCCAGGGCTGTAGATTATGCTGGGATATTTTAAAAAACATCCTAAAAAGACAATAGCAAACCACTTTATTATTTTTCTTGAGCTCATTACCTGCATGCAATTTCCCTTGTAGAAGTTATACCTACATCTATGCTTTATTAAAGAGGCCCTTCATCTGTAAAGTGGTATTCAGAGATGAAATGAGAATTAACAATTCAATGGATATGTTTGATGGTTTAGTCCTCTTTTCTAGTCTTTAAATTCTGTTTTCTGGCTGTAGTTTATAGTTCAGTATTGTGTGCTACAGGTTTATTCTACCATCTCAAGAGTGAAATCTGTTTCTCATTTTTATGTGGCAATTGCAACTGCTGCTTTAGCTTTATTCATTTATTTCTACTTATAGTATAATCAAATCCTTTCCTGTACAAAATACATGCCATTTTCTAAAATTGTATGTTTAATGTGTTTAATATTTCCTTTGGGTTTTATTGCTTTTATATTTTTATGAGATTTATTGTGTATCACTTTATAATGCTTGTGGAAAGATACTACAGTATTAAAATTATAAATATATTGTGCTTGCATTTTATAATAAATAAACTGAACTCTACCTCTAAAATATTTTCATTATTTCTAAAATGTAATTTTTTGACTTCTGCGTTCTTATTAATAAGTCCCATTCTCTCCCATTTTTACATTGCCTGATTTTTTTAAAGTTCAAAAATATTTTCACCAAACTTTCCATTTTTTGTGTTATAATTTTACTTTTCCCTATGCATTTCTGCAATTGTAGGAATCCAAATTATTTACTGTATATGCACTGTGGACATTTTGCAAATGAAAAACTTTACGTTAAAACTTGGAGTGATGCAATAACAGAAATAGAACTGGATTCTAACTTTTTATCTCAGAAAGTATAATTCAGATCAATTTTCATCATAAAGTGGAAGGAACCACATAAAACGATTCATGATAAATTGCAAAATGTAGCTTTTCTAAATGCCCAGATTGTATTTTGATTTCTGGGCTTTCACATTTTTACCATCCTTTACCTTTAGTTTTTACCAGGAGCTGGGTCCTGGAATGGACAGTGTGTGAGCTGATATTTATTTTATATATAATTATTTATACATTTGTCAAATGTATACAGCCACCTATCTCACCCAGTTACTCCAGGTGATGTATGGCGAATCCAAGAATTAAGACCTTTTGTAAATCCATTAAAAGAATAAATTTGGATAAAACAAGAGCATAAGAGGAAGTTTACATACTGGATGTATGACCAGGCTGACTCAAGACATTGGGTGAACTCACAAGTGATTGCCTCTCTTCAGTCACAAGACCTATTACCCAAGAACAAATATTTTGATATTTGAGGCAGAACACCCCACAAACCTTTTTCTTTCTTTCTTTCTTTCTTTCTTTCTTTCTTTCTTTCATTCATTTCTTTCTTTCTTCTCTGAGAGTAAAAATATGACAGGATGGATGAAAAAGGGTTGCAGAATTTGGGTTTGGCTAGTGTATAGAAAAGAGGGACTAGCGGGAACATGATAGCAGTATTCCAGTATTTGAGAGGCTGCCACAAAGAGGAAGCACCAGAGGGCAGGACTAGAAACAATGGATGGTAACTAATCAAAAAGAAAAGCAACCTGGATGTAAGGAAAAAATTCCTAACAGTGAGGACAATCAACCAGTGGAACGTCTTACCTTCAGAAGCTGTGGGTGCTTCATCACTGGATGTTTTTAAGAAGAGACTGGACAGTCACTTGTCTGAAATGGTTTATAGGATGTCCTGCTTGAGCAGGGAGGCTGGACTAGAAGACCTCCAAGGTCTCTTCCAGCTTTATTCTGATTCTGAAGTGTCCCACTGCAATCAGTAGGATTTGAGAGAGATGACACAAGAGTATATTTATATTTAAGAATTTACAGTTCTTGGTTTTCCAACTGTGATCTGCAAATCAAAATCAGATTTTGCTGGTTTTGCTTTTATTTGTGATAAGTTTTCAAATGCAATCATTCCTTACATAATTTTTTTCATACTCACTTTATATAACCTGCATCCATGACATTTTCCTTATAACCGAGAAATACCTCTCTTTGGAAAGGCTGGGTTTTTTTTCCTTGAGATTTATTGAGGAATTACATTCTAATCCACAATATGTTACTAAAGATTAAAGCTAGGTCAGCGGGGAAGAGGGGGATTCATCTTCCTATTTAACAGAATAAGTGAAAAACTTTATAAAATACATATACAAATTAACCTTTATGTTATTGCAGACGTGTCTCTGTGTTAAACAAAAGCTTTACCATAAATATGTTTTAAAATTAACAAAGCATAATTATAGTATGAGTGTGTGTTTGTGTATGTATGTAGTGCTAGAATTTTATCTGCCTAACATGCTTCTTATTCTTTTATTCCCTACACCTAAAATGGAAAAAAATGCACATTACCAATTTGAAGCTGAATCTCATATATTTCAGGAACTTTTAAGATAAATATTCTAAACATGAAATGTCCTTTTCTGTCCTTTAAACCCTAGGAGCACAATAACATGCTTCCCACCCAACTGCCAATTCAAAAAATCCCAGATCTGATTCCTTTCCAGTTAAAAATGTAGATATGAGGATGTATGTGGCAGAGTATGGGACCCTTAACTGTCAGTTGAAATAATTTTTATGGGTGCCCTTTCAAACACTCCAAAAATATGTGAACTCAATCACTCTTGATTGTTCTACTCACATCACTATGTACAAGGCAGTCCCTGCTATTTGCTCCTTGAACATTTTAAGTGTGATATTTGCAAAAGACCATTCTGTGCATATTATCCATGAGCCTTTTGTTTCTGAGATTCTTCCAGCAGTGCTTTTAATTTTAGAGAGCGTTTCTATAGGTGATCTCCTCATCTGTTAATCTATCATAAAGGGTCAACAAGAGCTTAATGGTATACATGGTGCATAAAGGCATTTCATAGCATATGTTCATTACATACATGGAGAATGATGTAATGAAGTTCAAATTCCAGGGTCTACAAAATTCAATAGTTAATGTGTGACCACTAGTATATAGTCCGTGGCCCCTGGGGCTACCCAAAACGGTGATTTTAAAAAATGGGGACATTTGTTTGCATTTTTGCAGTTATAGGAATTAAATGAGCAAAATAGGTGTTGCAGAGTGTTAATGCATCCATTCCATCAGTAAAGTCAAGTGTGTTATGCTTACACAAGTTTAAAAACTATTTTGCAAACAATTCTGAATCCTCCAACGGCTCCCCTCAGTAATAAAAAGGGGCACAAAATATAACACTGCCTTTTTTAGTAATATTATTAAATCACTGCACCCTGTCATTTTCAGAGGTTGAAAATCAATCGTTCTGTCAATCAATCATGATAATGATACACACTGTCCCCAACTGAACAATATTATCTTATTTTAAGTAGGGCTTGACAATATTTTGGTAGCCAGGATCTGTGCTTGATATTTAAGAAGCAGTTCCACAGTGGGTGGACAAATAATGCAAAAAGGTTGGGGCACTGTCGTGAATCTGTGTGGGGATCTTCCCCCTGGAATTTTTAGAAGAGGTTGAAGGGCCTTTGTTTTCTCCACTGTCGTGGTCTGATATGACATAGCAGTGTTTCTTAAGCTTGGTTAAAGACATGTGAACTTCAACTCCCAAAATTCCCCAGTCAGCCATCACAATGGATCATTTTAATACTTGTAAAGTATACCAGGGATCAAGATACACACAATGCAAACATCAGCCCTTTTCTTTTGATATCTCTGTTGCAGCAAGCAACCCTCTCCTGCCTTTTTATTTTATTTTATTTTGGCAACTAGAACACACAGCATAATCGTCACAAGTTATCAATGTCATACTTTTGTCACTAGAAGTTGAAGAAGTCTGCAGGGTTCCTATTTGGATGCAAATCCCAAAAGTTACTCCAGTGATTCACATCAAAATCAACTTTGAAAATGGTTTTGATATTAGAAACGGCTGTCAGGATAAAACTTTTATTTAACCACAGGGTGTCCAACTCCGAGAAAACTTCTGCTTCTGTTCTTCACAACTTTTGGCTTTTCTTTCACCCTCCCCACTCTGGACTGTCTGCCTTTCTTTTATTCAGACTTCAATGTAGTGAAATAATTGATAAACATATCTTGAACAATGAGAAACCAATGCATAATAAAGCTGTTGGGAATGGTATACAGTGTTTCTTAAAAATGCCCAGCAGCATTAAAAGTGTTCTTGGTGGGTGTGATAATTAAATGTCCTGATGACAATTCTTTTGTATTAGTATCAATTATCTTTACCTAACATGTATGTATTGTGGCACTTCATTTTAGATTATATTATTTAACTTTGGGCATTGTGGATTATTGGTTGTAGCTGTTCATTTAATGTTTGTGTACCATGCAGAGGTCACCGTTGTGAGATGGGCAGTCAAGTAAATCATATAAATGAATAAATCTCCAAATATTTACCTGTGAAGGGTCACCTTATATTCATGGAAGTAAGACTTATCTGTAGATATTCATTAACAGAACTTCAATGAGGAAATGTGTGGTGTCCATGAGTGGAGAACCTCCAGGATTTGGCACTTTTATTGAGAATAATTATTTTCAGTAAGAGAAAAGCAATGGCAATCCAGAATTTTTTTCTCCTCTCCTGTGTCATTGTTATCTAAAGGGAGAAGAAGGAAGGGCGTGAGTGCCGAACATATTTATCTTGACACCTTTTGTTGTTGACTTTCCTGAATTAAGAATCCTAACTGCAATGCATTGGTGGTAGGTGCTACTGAACTCAAGAGAACTTAGTGTAAAGTAAGCATGTATATCTTATACTTGCTGTACTTAGGGGCAATAACTAACTTTCTGCATTCTCTTTTATTCTTTTATTCGCTTCCCTGTTCAACTTTCCTCCTGTTTTCTCTTCTCTCCCAAGTGCAACTGCCCTTCATCACATTTATACCTGATCTTCTTTTCCTTTCTCTCACCTGTGCCTATTTAGACAGGGGTGTTTTTTTTCACAAAAAGATTGCCACAAAGATATTTTTAATTAGTGATTATTAATCCATTTAATATAAATTTAATGTTTTGATCTAAGCCTGCCCTCTTATGAAGTGTGGCCTCTGGGTGTAGCTCATACTGAATATATGAGCATCCAAGTAAATATATTAATATATCACAAGCACTCAGTAATGGGATGGGGAGAAACCTACAAAATTGGTTTCAACTGCAGGGATCACCAATTACAATTCCAAGGTACCCAAGGCTTTATTTTGGTACTCCCTCTTTTGTAATGGGCAGAAGAAATAACCTTGAGAATCAGGAGGAAAAGTCACTACCAAGACAATAACCAAGTAAAAGAACTCTATTCCAAGCAGAATTATAATCTAAGTAACCCTCAGACCCTTAAGACTTTCCCTAGTTGTCATGAAGTATTGACGGGGAAATCAATTGCAACCTTATAATACACAGCTCCCCTATTCGGAACTGGGCCATGCAAGCAGTGGGCTAGTGTGCACATGTGTGTACTGCTCAATTCATGCAAGTGGGGGGGGGGTGTACAGGCACATGCATGTGTAATTGCACTCAAGCTGCATGCACATGAGCATGCACACCAGCCCGTCACTCATGTGAGTTGAGCTGTATGCCCTGACTCACCTCTCATGCAGCCCAGTTCCCCTTCCCTCCTCCCAGCTAGGCTGCCAAGCCATAAAGGTTGGGGACCTCTGTTATAATAGAAGTAATATTAACATGCATGACTTGGTTTCCTAGTCTTGTCTTTCTTGAATGACTGGCATCTTACTTGCTGTTACTGTTATTCCTTTCAGTAACAGGAAAGGGGTGGGGCAGATTGAGGAGTGGGTAGGAAAGATTTCAGATGTCACTACATTCCCAAACATGGCTGAATTTCAGTAGTCCAACATTGGGATGGAAGTGGGTAAGCATGAGTGATTTCTTCCCATTGTCAGACCTACTGTAATTCTGATTAAAATCAAATTAGGTTTTCCCATCCTGTTGTTACAGGATGTTGTTAGAATAAAATTATTGTACTAATTTTACTCCAGAGACAGATGTCAGATGCCATTAGTTGTTACTGTACTCTATAGATTATAATATGAATATTGACAACTTATCCCAGAATCAATTGAGGCTGGTCACCTGTGCTTTTCTAAACTCTCCTGTTCTTTGAAATTTACAGAGCATCCTCCAATTCCTATCTTTCTTGAAATTTCGAATCAGAATATATTTTCCAGTTCTAGCAATTACACATACAGTATATGCAGGAAGCATTCTACTTATATACATAAACACATACTTTTAATATTATTACCACTTCAGTGTTATTGCAAGCTATCATTATTCCTCTTACTGTGATATTTAATGATTCTGAAAATAATTCTTTATGCAACTTCATGTTATCCAGGTGTACTAGATACTAGCTATCACAATTCTTAGTCAACTTTGGTCATACATGTTGAGAATTAAGAGAAATGAAATATCTGGCAGATAGGATTGGATTTAAAACTCTTTTCACCATTGAATTTCATTTTATTAGATAGTGCCCGATGTTCAAGTTTGTAAAGATCCTTCTGTATCTTAAGAAGCCTATCTTCTGGAGTGTTGGCTATTCCTGCCAGCTTGGTGTCATCTGCAAATTTGATGAGTTCCCCATTTATTCCCTCATCCAAATCATTGATGAAGATGTTGAAGAGTACTGGGCCTAAAACAGAGCCTTGGTGTACTCCACTGCATACTTCCCTCCATGTAGATGCAGTTCCATTGAGGACTACACATTGAGTGTGGTTGGTCAGCCAGTTATGAATCCATCTGGTAGTGATGCTGTCTAACCTACATTCTTCTACTTCATTTAGTAGTAGGTTATGGTCTACCTTATCAAATGTCTTACTGAAGTCCAAGTAAACTATATCAACAGCATTCCTCTGGTCCACTATACAATACAATAGTAGAGTTGGAAGGGACCTTGGAGGCCTTCTAGTCCAACCCCCTGCCTAGGCAGGAAACCCTATACCATTTCAGGCAAATGGCTATCCAACATCTTCTTAAAGACTTCCAGTGTCGGGGCATTCACAACTTCTGGAGGCAAGCTGTTCCACTGATTAATTGTTCTAACTGTCAGGAAAGTTCTCCTCAGTTCTAAGTTGCTTCTTTCCTTGATTAGTTTCCACCCATTGCTTCTTGTCCTGCCTTCAGGTGCCTTGGAGAATAGTTTGACTCCCTCTTCTTTGTGGCAACCCCTGAGATATTGGAACACTGCTATCATGTCTCCCCTAGTCCTTCTTTCTATTAAACTAGACATACCCAGTTCCTGCAACCGTTCCTCATATGTTTTAGTCTCCAGTCCCCTAATCATCTTTGTTGCTCTTCTCTGCACTCTTTCTAGAGTCTCCACATCTTTTTTACATCGTGGCGACCAGAACTGAATGCAGTATTCCAAGTGTGGCCTCACCAAGACATTATAAAGCGGCATCAACACTTCACGTGATCTTGATTCTATCCCTCTGTTGATGCAGCCTAGGACTGCGTTGGCTTTTTTGGCAGCTGCTGCACACTGCTGGCTCATATTTAAATGGTTGTCCACTAGGACTCCAAGATCCCTTTCACAGTTACTACTACTGAGCAAGGTACCACCTATACTGTACCTGTGCATTCCATTTTTGTTGCCTAAATGTAGAACCTTACTCTTTTCACCATTGAATTTCATTTTATTAGATAGTGCCCAATGTTCAAGTTTGTCAAGATCCTTCTGTATCTTAAGCCTATCTTCTGGAGTGTTGGCTATTCCTGCCAGCTTGGTGTCATCTGCAAATTTGATGAGTTCCCCATTTATTCCCTCATCCAAATCATTGATGAAGATGTTGAAGAGTACTGGGCCTAAAACAGAGCCTTGGGGTAACTAATTTTACAAAAGGACAGAAGATATATCATGTCTAAATCAAGGAAGAGCCACTTTCTGAATCAATAAATTTGTGCAAATCCTTAAATATTTTGTTTACACCTTTGGCCCCTGCATGAGACTGCAAACCAGGGCTTCACATCTCAAATCACTGCCAATTCAGAGAATGAGTGATGGCCTTTTCAGAATAAAAACAAAGAGAAACCACTGATTAACACAGATTGTCAGTGAAACCCCAAAGTCTGTTGCCCTCTTAGAATTAAGTGTGTCATCATAACACAAACATGTGCAAAATAAACAGAGTTAAAATGAAAGCAAGCATGAGACAGCAAAAACTAATGTTAGAAGATCACAGAACATTTTACAGGCTGCAGAACACCGCGGGAAAAATGTGTGCAGAGGAAAAAATTCCTACTTCTTTGTTAAGGTGTCATAACTGGTTCCTTTTTTATTTCTTTACTTTTCCTGCCATCAGAAAGACAGAACTATGTTAATTCTAAGACTGGAATCGTTTTTTCTTCTCTGTTCTGACCAGAATTGGATAACTCTTTGGAACTTATTTGGCTTCACTACATCATATACAGTTATTCTTGCAGGGGTGGATTCCGGCTGCTGCCACTCCCAGTTCGCTCAGGAACGCACCCCGCGCGTGCATGCACAGTACTGAAAAAATGTGCAGAAGCAAAAAACAAGATAGCAGCACCTACGCCACCACCAATAAAACCAGTGTCAGGCCTGTAGTTATATTCTTTTTAGGATCTTTGGCCTGCCACACTTTCTTATAATTTTCTATGCTGTTTCAATAGTGTAGTAGTTGGGAGGGGGGAATAGAAAGGAGTAGGATTGTGGAATGTATTGTTATGGATTTTCTTAGAAGCTCAAGGTCGTCTTTTGTCTCTGCACCTCGACACCTGGCCGGAAGAAGATGGGTGTACATGCCAGCGTGGAAGATGATGATTGGAACATGTGATGGATTCGTGGGTGTGGGGATAGATCATGAACTTTCAACTGGGTAACCCACAGGATGTACATCAGAGTTGGAAATTTTCCATAGAGGTGCTAACATGCCTGTAGAATAAATTGGACCTTTAAGGATGTTTTGCCTTGGACAATGATTTAATTCTGCATGATATTTAGAACCCTAACAACCAGTTCAGGGGCATGGCAGGCCAAGTTACTACCTACCTACTCGGCCAAACCAGTCTGAACCACGCAGAACCCACATCTGTACTGAAGTATCCTGAAATTGTGTTTGCAAAACATCACAGCATACGGTTGATATTCTCCACTTTTGTTTGATTTGGGGTTTCAGGCAGAGTTTAAGGGGAAATGGGAATATAAGGTCTTTGTGAATCAAGGCATGCCCATTTGCAACTTTAAAATATGTTCTCCCTGGATTTTTTTTTCTCTTTTTCTTCAGATAGGAATTATTTTCACCTTTTCGAAAGAATAAAATCTATATAATACAATCATTTATATATCTTACATTGTACTGAAAGATATTTATATTGTGAATCTGAAACAGACCATTTTCAATAGTGTCAGGAGTCGATCTTGGGGGGGGGGGGCATGGGCATGAAACAAAGGAAAGAAGTAAAAGACTCTTCAGTGAAACTAGGATGATTACAGGAAGAGAAAGTAGAAATTCTGTGAGGAAATATATTTAAAAATACAGTAATCTTCCAAGTGACAAGTGAACAACTTGAACTGAGGTGAAAAGAATTGTCTTAGAAAGTGCCACAGAAATGTGTGAAGTTGTACCAATGGGAGCCATAAAAAGGATGCTTTGCAGGAAGGCAAAGATGCTCTGGCAAATAAATGTCAGAGAAAGTTTGCTACAAAAAAGATGAAAGAAAAAAAATTACATAATACACATGTGGAGAAAAAAATAGAACCAAAGTAGAGTCAAAGTGAACAAGGAATGGTTCAGATTAAAAGAAGCAGAGAAAACGCATAGCAATAAAAATATGCAAGTAAGATGAAGACTGCTTAGCAAGGAATTTCAGTGGACTGAATGGCATCAAAAAATAAAAATAATGAAATGTTTTTACTTAAAACTGAACTCAGGGGACACTAGAAGGAACTGTTTAGAGTTTTATTTGAGAACGACTGTGATAACTTGAGACGTAGAATTGAAATGAACACTATAACAAGCAGGGTCTAAGAAAGAAAAAAATTATAAATGCTGTATGACAATAGTGAGGCTGCAGGGATATATGAAGAAATGCTAAATTATGGATCGGAATTGCTTATTAAATGGCTGTGAATTTGATTAATAAGTATGTAAAGACTGTACTCCAATTAATTGACTGAGTTAAAGGCTGCCCAATACCAAATGACTCTGATTAGCTTACATTTAAAAAAAAAGAATGATACAAGTAAGAAATAACTAAGGCAGAATATCAGCAAATAGCCCGAGCCTGTAAAGATGAAGTGAGGAAAGCTAAGGCTCACAATGAAGAAAGGCTTGCCACAAAAGTAAAAATTAACAAAAAAGCTTCTTCCAACATGTTAAAAAAAAGAAAAAGGTTAAGGAAACAATTGGTCCATTGCTAGGAGAAAGTGGCAAGAAGGTGACAAGCAACAGGGAGAAAGCAGAACTATTTAACTCATGTTTTGCATTTGTCTTTACACAAAGGGATAAAACAGTCCAACCTATCAAAAGCAGCACCACAAAAATCAGATTAGGAACACAAATTGAAATAGGGAAGAAATGGTATGTGAGCACCTGTCTACCCTAGATGAGTTCAAATCACCAGGACCAGATGGATTACACCCCAGGGTTCTGAAGGAACTAGCAGACGAGATCTCAGAACCACTGAATTATATCTTTCAGAGATCCTGGAACACCGGGGAACTACCAGAGGACTGGAAAAGAGCTGATGTGGTTCCCATCTTCAAAAAAGGGGAAAAATAGATCCAGGAAACTACAGACCTATCAGCCTGACCTCAATACCAGGAAAGATTCTGGAAAAAATAATCAAGCAACGAATTTGTGAACACCTAGAAGCAAACAAAGTAATAGCCAAGTCAACATGGATTTGTCAAAAACAGATCATGCCAGACTAATCTTATTACATTCTTTGATAATGTGACAAAATTAGTGGACCAGAGGAATGCCGTTAATATAGTTTACTTGGACTTCAGTAAGGCTTTTGATAAGGTAGACCATAACCTACTACTAGATAAAGTAGAAGAATGTGGGTTAGACAGCATCACCACCAGATGGATACGTAACTGGCTGACCAACCGCACTCAACGTGTAGTCCTCAATGGAACTGCATCTACATGGAGGGAAGTATGCAGTGGAGTACCCCAAGGCTCTGTTTTAGGCCCAGTACTCTTCAACATCTTCATCAATGATTTGGATGAGGGGATAAATGGGGAACTCATCAAATTTGCAGATGACACCAAGCTGGCAGGAATAGCCAACACTCCAGAAGATAGGCTAAAGATACAGAAGGATCTTGACAAACTTGAACATTGGGTACTATCTAATAAAATGAAATTCAATGGTGAAAAGAGTAAGGTTCTACATTTAGGCAACAAAAACAGAATGCACAGGTACAGTATAGGTGGTACCGTGCTCAATAGTAGTAACTGTGAGAGGGATCTTGGAGTTCTAGTGGACAACCATTTAAATATGAGCCAGCAGTGTGCAGCAGCTGCCAAAAAAGCCAACACAGTTCTAGGCTGAATCATCAGAGGGATAGAATCAAGATCACGTGAAATGTTAATACCACTTTATAATGCCTTGGTAAGGCCACACTTGGAATACTGCATTCAGTTCTGGTCGCCACGATGTAAAAAAGATGTGGAGACTCTAGAAAGAGTGCAGAGAAGAGCAACAAAGATGATTAGGGGACTGGAGACTAAAACATATGAAGAACGGTTGCAGGAACTGGGTATGTCTAGCTTAAGAGAAAGAAGGACTAGGGGAGACATGATAGCAGTGTTCCAATATCTCAGGGGTTGCCACAAAGAAGAGGGAGTCAAACTATTCTCCAAGGCACCTGAGGGTAGAACAAGAAGCAATGGGTGGAAACTAATCAAGGAGAGAAGCAACTTAGAAATGAGGAGAAATTTCCTGACAGTTAGAACAATTAATCAGTGGAACAGCTTGCCTCCAGAAGTTGTGAATGCCCCAACACTGGAAGTCTTTAAGAAGATGTTGGATAGCCATCTGTCTGAAACGGTATAGGGTTTCCTGCCTAGGCAGGGGGTTGGACTAGAAGGCCTCCAAGGTCCCTTCCAACTCTACTATTGTATTGTAAATAAATCTTGTTTAAACTTAGAAGAATATCACTATTATTTCCCCATACAAAGGAGCATTGAATAAAACAATGTTTCGAGACATTGAAAAACACAAAAACTGTGAAATGGTTACTTAGGAGGACATTTCTTCAAAGTGTCTAGCAAATCTTCTGGAAGCACACAAGATGTGAGAATGAATAATCTTTGAGAAGTTTGATGGCAGATAATATCAAAGATCTATAGCCCATATTTTGTTGGTTCAGAGGGTCATTGAGAGACTGAATGTTAAAATAGTGTTGAAGTTTTATCGATTTAGAGATAGAAAATTAGCCTGAATTATGAAATATTTTGTCTGAATAAAGAGTTGACGATTGGTTGCAAACAAACAGTAAGAAAAAACCTAAATATATATTGTACATAGGCGGGGGATCCCAGCTTTTAAACAAAGCATTAAACCTTGACTACATAGAAAAATATTAAGCAGTCTTTCCATTATTTTGATAAAAGTTGATTTAGAGGGAGATAGTGAACTTGTAACATCAACCTAAGATTGTAACTCTGGGGAAAAACTTTTTTTTTCCTTTGTAAAAGAGAAAGTGTTGGTTCTTTTTTTCTTTCTTCCTTTTTTATTCATTTCTTTCTTTCTTTCTTTCTTTCTTTCTTTCTTTCTTTCTTTCTTTCTTTCTTTCTTTCTTTCTTTCTTTCTTTCTTTCTTTCTCCACATGCCATGCATGCTAAATACATTGCTAAATTCTTAAAATTCCATATCACATTTTTAAGCCATAACATTCTTCCCAAAACTATAAAAACTCATTTAAGCATTTTAAACCAAAATGGAATGATTGCGGGGCAATGTGCATATGAATCAACTCCATCATTTCCCACTCCCAGCATAATGAAATGGACAGCCAACCTTTTAAAAACATTCTTTGGATGTCCAACATCAATGAAAACATTGCTGGCACCAATATGATTGCCAAATAATAGCAACTCATGCATCTCTGGCAAGACAATTCTATAAGTGAGGATGCCACCTAGAGGAGACCTTGCCATATCTGTAGCTGGCAGAGAGGGGAGGGGCTTTGTAAAAGGTTTGATGATCACAGAGAATGGCTAGCTCACATGATTTCAGATGCCCTCTCAGCCAAAGCAAAGTGAGCCTAGGAAATTTATGAGCCCTGCAAACTTTACCAAGGTGTGTGCAAGCTCAATAAAACTATAGCAATGCTATAGTTTTGCTATGAAAGCCCCCCCCCCCCCCAATAATCCCTTGGCTAAGTAGCAGTGTGGATCAAGCCAGGCTTCTAGAATTACAAAACCTACAACGGAACGTACTAAACTCCTTTTTTACATATCTAGAAACCCAAATGAAGAAGCAAGTTTCAATGAATCCACAGAGTTCCTGGGTGACATGCTCATGGAACCCCACTCTATTCTGAGAATAAATTAACTTTCAGTTTGCACTTTTCTGGTATATTCCAGGGATGGGTTCTGGCCAGTTTTACTGCCTGTTCACTCGTGTACGTGTTTTGCTTGTGTGCGCATGCACAGTTCAATTAAAATTTTTCTCCGCTTGTGCAGAAAAACAAGATGGGGGCAGCGATGGTGGCGACCGGGGAACCGGTTTGGGGGCATAGCAGGCCTGGGTCGCTGCCAGTTCCATTGACCCAGGCCGCCATACCACTACCAGTTCAGCTGATCCAGGCTGAACCAGTAGGAACCTACTTCTGGTATATTCCCCCAATACTGTTAACTGCAACATCCCAGATTTAGACTACAAAGGCCTTTTTTTAAAAAAGCAGTCAAAACGAGCAGTAAGTAGCTGTTTCCCAAATTCAGGGTTCAAAATTGATGTGAAAGATCTGGACCCTCATTCAATACCTAAGCAATAGACTTGGGTATTTCAGTGATCAGCCTAGTTGAATATCTTGTTCCAGCAATGAAATAACTTGGCATGATCAGAAAGCCTAAGGACTCTTTGGGAGAAAAGTCCATTAGAGGCACTAAAGAAATAGATCCCAGAACATGGATTCTTCAAGATAGCTAAGTTTGAAGTTTTCAATTTGGTACAGCATGGTAAGGTATGTATATGCTTACTCTTGCACTCCAAGTGGGCATATAAGACCAAATCGATCTTACTGGGAGAGGAAGTCTCTGATGTAGCATGAAATAAATGAGAATTAAGCATGTTAATTATACGCACAATTTAGAAAAATCCCGTTTTAGCATTCAATCAAATCATTGGAAGCGGGGGAAACTGTAGATCCCTTGAGGCATTATTGCACAATGAAAAACAAGAGACACTTCTCAGCCACTTCATAACTAAATGAGTGCGCACATAAGAATTTCTCCAAATTTTTCATCTGCTCTGAAATAATGTTTGAAATTAAATTCTCTTCCATCAAACTGAATATCTGTTAGAAAAATGCAGGAGGGATTTTATGCATTGCATTAGTTTAAGCATATATCAAAGCCAGTTTCAGAGGATGGTAAGATAGAACATTTGCTAGTTTCCCAAGTTCTACAGAAGTCTATCATTTTAACAATGCCACCAATTTCATTTATCAGCATACAATAGAATTTTGCACCAATTTGCAGTTTTGCAAGTTTATTTTTTCCAAGTTAGAATCCCTCTGAATCACTTTTGAATAATCTCCAAATACTGGAACCAACTCCTAAAATATCCCCCCCCCCCCCCCCCGCTGTCTCTTCTCTCCTCTCCCAAGCAATCAATTAACTTTCTGTAGAAGAGAGAAATACAGAGAGAGGGAGATACATATTCCATTGTCTCTAGGCTGAATGTTACTTTTTTTAATTCTAGAAATTCTTCATAGATAATAATGATCAGTCACTTTCCCTGTAGAAGAGTTGCAAAGCCTTTCACTGATCTATTATGACTTAATTCTATATTAATCAGAAATATCTCATTTTTTGACACTGCAGAGAGATGGGAAAGGCACTGTGGATGAGAGAAAAGTCATTGGAGCTTCTTGCTCCATATTCAGTGGCACAGCTGAGTGGAGAACATCGTATGATGTGCCAGAATAATTTGGTGTGGTACGGAGGGCACCATAACAATGGTGAGGACATTAGTAGCCACAGCTGTCTTTGAAAACCTGAATTAATTTTAGTTGAAAACAAAAAGCATGATGCAGTACAAGTGATACATTTTAATTTAATTTTATCTCATCTTATTAAAATTAAGATTACCATAATTTACAAATAGTTTTTCAAAAACATATATTGAAGTGACTTTTCAAATCCAATAACATGCTTCTGCTTTGAATATACAACCACCTTGCTTGGATAAGCAAAATACATTGCAGTGATGCACTTCAATCTTAGCTTTACATGCATAAAAACAGTGTCCACTTTGGCATATTTCACAGTGAGAACAGTAGTGCTGCGCCTTCTAAAGGGCTACAAAGCTCATTAGACTTCAGACCTGAATACCAGTGGTAAAGTTCAATTTTTTTTACTACCGGTTCTGTGGGCGTGATTTAGTGGGCGTGGCTGGGAAAGGATAGTGCAAAATCCGCATTCCCACCCCACTCTGGGGCCAGCCAGAGGTGGTATTTCTGGTTCTGGAAAATGTAAACATGTAAAATAGACATATATAGTCACCAAGTAAAGCTACTGCCATAGTAGTTAATATAACCACATAAGAGGGCCCTTAACACATTCATGGTCCCAAGTCCAGGCATATAACAAGGCCTTCAGTCTTATGAAAGACCAGCAGGGTCAGGATTATCCTGATTTCTAAAGAGGGGGTCCAGAAGGCTGCACGTACAACAGAGAAGGCAGTTCTCCTGGTCCCTGCCTAGTGACATTCCTTGGATGATTATTACTGTAATTTTAATCCATCCTTAGATTGATATGGTCCAAATATATTGGGCTACAATTTTAATTATCCCAATACATACATTTCAAGAAGATTGTTCTAATATATAGAAACAGTTGAATGTTCTTTTGCCTAAGGATGGTAGTTACTGATGGATTTATAAATCTGAAAAGAACCTCTTAATATTTGCTCTTGATAAGGGCTGGCTACGGAAGCAGCAGTTCAGTCTTAGGCAGGGCAAGGGGAATTCTTTACATGGCATTATGTATCATTTCACTATGTTCAAAATGTGGCATGCCAGCCGTGCTGGGTATGAGGACTTATCTACTGGGTTTGTCCCCTGACATCTGCCACCGGCTTCTATGCCAGCAACACCATTGGGTATACTTTCCTCATCAGGACATTGGGAATTCATTGTTTTAAGAGCACCGACTCTCTAAGATGAGCCCATCTTCATTTTTGTTTGCTTGGTGGTAAACATTCTCCCAGATTCTTTCCATGCTCTCCCCAGGATAGTTAATCTGTCTATGGAAATACCTTTGTGCATATTGGAAAGCACTGCCATGCAGCTTCTCATTTTCAGGCAAAGGCTGTGAAGCTTTGTTTTCAATTATTCCTGGACTCTTTCCCAGCCTTTCATTTATAGCAACAATCATAGGCTTTGGTAAGAATTTTAACCTGCCAACAATCTCATTAAAAATCCATAGCCTGTGCATCCACAAATCTCAAACTTTACCTTTTAATTCTTGACATGTTGGGTGAGCTGTGAGTTTGGCGTAGAATGGGACGAGACGGAGAATCTGAACTATAAAGGTAGATTTCCAAATGCATATATGAGCTGCATTTCTGTCAATCTTCCCTGCTAAAACAGACAGGAAACAGGACTTGATGAACTAATTTTACTTTATTGTAAGGCTATATCCGTGATGGCAAACCTATGGCACTTGTGCCAGAGGTGGCACCCAAAGTCCTCTCTGTGGGCACACACACTGTTCGCCAGCTGCTCTTCTAGTTTCCAGCATGCGCATGTGTGCCGCCCAGCTGGTTTCATGTATGCTGGAGCACCAGAAACTGCTTGATTTTGGGGTTTCAAGCACTCCGGTGTGTGCGCGTGTGCCAGTGGTGGGTTCCTACCAGTTCAGACCGGTTTGGCCGAACCGGTAGTGGTTTGGCGGCATGGGTCGCTGGAACTGGCAGTGACCCAGGCCTGCCACACCCCTGAACCGATTCTCTGGGTGGCGCCTTAGGTGCCACCATCTTGTGTTTGTCCTCTGCGCATGAACAGAACAAATTTTATTAAACTGTGCATGCGCGCACAGCACACATTAAGCATGCATGTGCGGTGCACCCATGAGCGAACCGGCAGTTGTGCCTGCCGGAACCCACCCTTGGCGTGCACATTCCGGTTTGAGCACAGTGCTGAAAAGGTTCACTATCACTGGGCAACATTAATAGCATTTTGTGAGTCTCAAAGTGCAAACATCCCACTTCAACTGAACTAATGGATCAACTCTGTTTGATCCATTAGGATGGGACCTTCCTAAATTTCTTTATCTTACAATTAAGCCACTGGGATCTCCTGCGTCTCCTGTGTGATTGTTTCCTAGACAACATCCCTTCCCTTCATTCTTCAAGGGCATCCACACATTCCAATACACTTTCTCCCATTTTGAACACAAAATGACTGTTGAGATAAATTATATATGAATGGGAAAACTTGATGGCCAGATTTTATTTCATAATGACCTAGGTACCAGGAATAGTAGGGCAGAGGTTGAACTAGATGACCTCCAGGGTCCCTCCCAACTCTGTTTTTCTATTTCTATGTTCGATATTCTTTTACTCTCCTTTGCAGGATCCACCATTAAAATCCTGCTGCTCTTCCTGCAGCAAAAGCCTCTTTCACATTTCTGGCACACTTTTCTTGCAGCTGATTCACAGCTGGTCCTTTTCCTTCTCTGCGGCTCCTTCATTGCTTGAAATCAGTTGTTTGTCATCAATGAACCTCTCATATCAATTGATCTTCCTCAGGATATAAACCTGCCTGTGTAATCCTACAATCTAATCTCCAAGCGCCACAACTAACTGATAATGGAGGTACTGTAATGCCTTTATGCCATCTCTGCCTGGCAGGACAAAAAATATATTCCGAATTAAATGCACAAAAAAAGCATTGGTTTTGTTTTGTAATACTGATAGGGAGAAGCTACATTGGACAAAATAGCCTATGAAACAAGTCTGCAGACATCATGTCTTCCAATAAGCTTTGATTTTTCATGAGTCTTCATAGCAAAAACTACTTCCTTTTAAACAGGTAAGCCAAACTTAATCATTTACTGAAAACTCATTGCTCCAAGCAGTACCATCCACAATTTTAATTTCCATAGTGCTTTTCATTTGTCTCATTGAGGACACTTCAATATATTAAAAGGATGAATAAACCTCCTAGGTTGGAGTGAACTTAATCCGTACACAAGAATTCAATCCACACTTCCATATGGCTTCTTGAAGGAGAAGTAGCACAATAAAAGTGATCTTTTCATGCAAGATCATCTACTATTATTGATAAATGCTAGGAAGGTTTCAGAGGTTCCCTAAAGGAAGATTGGGGGGAGGGTGAATACAGAAAACCTACATGAAAAACTATTATTTTGTTTCCTGTTTCCCTGAAAATAAGACCTCCCCGGATAATAAGCCCAACTGGACTTTTGAGTGTACGTGCTAAAATAAGCCCTCCTCTGAAAATAAGCCCTCCCTGAAAATATTGTAACATAGCATCAGCCATGAGGTAACCGTGCTCACTGCCTCCTGCACCTCAAAAATAATAAGACCATAAGGCCAAGTGCTTATTTTGGGGATCAAAATAAGGGTCTTATTTTCGGGAAAACATGGTATTATTCAATTTATAATTCTAAATTGAAATAATAATGTTGTGTTCTTGTTTCCAGTGAAGTTAGGCACTGGGGAAGAAGTACAACATTTAACAGAAGCACCCCCTCCCCCATATGCAGCAGAGCCACATTAGACAATAAATCAAATAATATACCATCTATTGAAGGCATACCCCATTCTAAAACTATCTGGTCACGCTACAGATTTTCAAGTCTGGTACTTTTCTAGAAGAGATAAAACATCACACTCATTAAAACAAACTGTACAGCTTTCAACAAATCAAGTGAGCAACTTCATAGCACTTGCAAAATGATTTGGTATCAATCTCCCTATTGCACGTGAGCGCAATCTTATTGTAACATAAATCCCTGTGACATTTTTGTGGAAGGCATTTACATAAATAGTGGCTGATTAGTTTTTAAATCTCTTATATCTTGTCTGTTTGATTCTTTCTCTCCCTGTACTTTTTATGAAATCCCTAAACTGAATGAAGCATATGACGGACTAATCTTGGTTAAATTCCATAATTACAATATTTTCTTATTGTTGTGAAAAAGAATGGAAAAGATCATGAGGACGATAGCAAGAGAAATGGGAAGGTGGGCCTATTAATCAGGGAAGTGTTGTCATTCCAACTTCAGGAATTGGGAAGTCTGTGAGTTCTTGACCCCTCCCCTACTTTGAGTGGGACTTGACTTTCCTTGACATTGTTATCATTCCTCAGTCCTATGTAAATGCATCTCATGTGATCTGAACATACTGTGGGTTGGTTATGATTCTGTCTGTATGGGCAACTACTGTGGGTACCCCACAATACAGTATTCTGAAGAGTGAGCATGATATCAATAAGATAGCATGAATCTAAAAGATAGAGATATAAAAGAACTTTGTAAATGCACGTATTGGGGGAGGAGTTATGATCCGCAGATTGATAGTTGATAAATGCTAGGAACAGAAATGATATCACACTAGTTTTTTTATCTAAGGATTATAGTACCCCACCTCCATTCTTTGGCCAGTTCTTCCTCCCACAACTCACTGAATTTGGAGCTATCTGTTGACCCATTTCATCCTTCCCAGGAGGAGAAGGAATATAACAAAGCAGACAGATGCTTTCCAGAAAACTGATTTGCCTTTATACTACTTTTCGACTATTCTATTACCCCAAAACATTTGATTTTAAAAAACACTGTAAAAGAAACTCAAACATTAACAATCTTAGAAGTGAAAACAATTCCAAAAATCCCAAGCATGAATCATATTCTTCAATGAACCCCCTGAGAAATAATATATGTAAACTAAAGATGCAGTGTTATTAATCTTCCAGAAATTATTGAACTGATGAGAAAGTGGGCGAGCATCAATATTTTGTGGCCTGTCTTTTTCACAGCCAAAAAGGTAAGATGGCTGGAACAACTTTCAGGAATGACTTTAAGTTACAATCTGAAACCAGAAACTCATGAGAGAAGAAAATCAACTTTGATTTGTTTGTCTCAGTGAGGTATGAGTGTGAGAACATGTCTGGATAGAGTTGTCCTCAAAGAAAATGTACTATCTGGAGTAAACCTTGAATCTCAGGTTGTATCTAAATTCCTGGATGATTCAAGAAGTAAAGAGTGTGTCTGCAAAATTGAAGCTAGTGCAACCATCCTTGAGTCAGTTGCACCTGTAAACAATTACTCCTACTTTGATTATACCCTAACTTCATTATTGTAACATCCTCTACTTAAGGCTACTCTTGATGAATATTCAGAATTCTCTGTTAATACAAAACACATTATCTCAGCTGTTAATCATACATTTAGTCAGTTGCTTTATGAATAGAAGATGGCATATGACTCATGTAAATACTGTCCATGGGGAGAAGGGAGAAAATCTTCACAACCACCACCATGGTGATTTGTGGTTGAGAGATTGGTATGCTTTTCCAGAAATACACTTACATGGCATCTGTGGGGTTGTGTAGAGGAAACTAGATTTGCTATCCATTATATTAATATTCATTTTGAGGAATGTCCTTTGTTAAGTAATTAAGCTCCCCATTAGAAGAGCGAGTATGCAGAGAAGCATAATGAGAGTGATATGGAAGAACATGCACAAACTAGCCATACAGAGACACTGAATAGTATAAAAATATAGTCGTTTACTATGTAGAAATATAGAAGTATTCAGAGTCCGGTTAACAGTCCAAGTCATACATGGTTCAGTCATTCAGTTATCAAAATAGTCAGTCTAACACACAAAGTATAGCTAAACAGTAGCAAACCACAATACCTCAAAATACACCGACCAGCTTCTAACAAAACAGACATCTAACAGCCATTCTGGTTCCCTCTTATAGCTGCTTGAGGTAACAAACCAATTACATCTCCTAAGCATTTAAAGTAACAGTAAAGTAATCATAGCTTATATACATTGCCAAGCCAAGCCTAGGGTTACATCCCTAACATCCCTTTTTAAATATAGGTTGATATTTGATGAAACGCAAAGAAGAAACCCAGTGCATTCTATAAATTTTCATTCAGTCCAAAACAAAGGTACAAATGATTGTAGAATCTATTGCAGATTCCTGTTAGCTTCAGTGACAAAAGTGGAGCTTGGTAGCCAATTCAGGAAGCCTATTTCTTCTTTTTCCTTTAAAAATTATTTGGAAAATGATTAGAGGAAGTATGTGCCAATATGCCCTGAGGTAACTTCATGCCATTGAATTCTATGACTCCAAAGCAAACTCTTTCTCTGGCTTTGGTGTACTGGGTATCTCTAAGAAAATCTGATATATTAGTATCAGTTTGCCTGAGCAAATGACAGATAGACAGAGCATTTTTGATCTCCTTCCTCAGCAAATAGCATTACTATCCTGGAAAGAAATCAGCCTACTTGCCCCCTAACCTTTTTCCTGAAGGACTTTCCATTGAGAACCCTTGGCTTTTTCTGCAATTATTGGAATAATCTCTTATTATGCAAGTATTTTCTGCAATTACTGGAATCATTTCTTATTATGCAAGTATCTCTTAAGGTATGCAAGTATTTGATGACAAAGTTCAAGACAACAATAAGAGGGTAAGAACAAATAAAGAAATGAATTACATAGTAAATTCCATTTTTAAAAGTAGTCCCTTTATCTATTATCTAAAGCAGTGTAGAATAAGTAAAATTCTTTTGTTTTATTATGTAATGTGGACATAAATAAATACATAAAGAATGTAGGTAAAGTTGATACTTCTGACTCTTCTGAACGCTCAAGTACTTTGTTTTGCTGCAGTGTTTTCTTTTTCACTTTTTATATGAAGGATAAATTTTCCTTTGATGGTACTTACCACACCGAAAATTCATTTTGTTCTAGATGAAGAGAAATAATTGATGGAGTATCACTATGTACTGGATTTGCAGATTTCACTCCAAATGAACTATCATTCCCTTTCAGTCACAATGGTCCCACAATAGAATTCAGGATAGAATGCAGAGAAAACCTGGGAAAATTGTGATTTTCCCCTCACTTCTAAATGTTAAGGGACAAAGAAAATGATAGTCCCATAGTCAGAAATGTATGATGGAAAGCTGAAGGGACAAGCAATAATAAAGCTCCAGAAATGTACATTGGAAGAACGGATTTATTCTCTCCCTGCACATTCTTCTGTTACCAAAACAGCACCATCAATGTACAAGGAGAAGGATCACAGTCTGGGGAGAATATCATTGTTCACAGAAGCAGAAATTATTTGGGGGGGGAGCATAGGAAGGATGAATACAGGCTGTACACACTCACTCGGGTATAGAACATTGATGGGGTAGGAAGAAACATGACAGAAAAACCAGGGAGAGAATTAATGGAATGGAATAGAACGAATAAAACAGAAGAGCACATGGGACAATTACACTTGCAGTTGCAGATATGAGGTCTCACTTGCTTAATTGAATGCAAAAAAATGATTAAACAGTTTGGCCACCTCAAGCCCAACTGTGTCTACAGGATTGGACACTAGTATTAGCAGGTACAAAAAACAACTTTACGTCATATCTTAATGATCGACTGCATGTGTTTCTTCCTTTTTGAAAGGTGACTAAGAAAAAGAATAATTTGCTGTACTTGGGAATCACTGTCATATATCTTGATCATTGCCTTTCAAGTAAGATTCAATGACACAGGATTTGGACATAAAAATTACATCAAGGGAACACAGGAGTTGGTGGGTTTTTGCGTGCTTCATACCTTCACGTTAACAGTGTTCCATGGTAATATAAAAAGCATTCATAATTTCAATTCACTAAGGGCTACAAAAAGTTAATTCTATCTCCATAATTATACAATAACTATTTTAATACATTCAGATAGATATGTATTTTTTTTTAAAAAAATGGCAATGTAATAAATAGCTGACAACTGGCAATTTAGAGCCTTTTAGGTTGTAATGCAAAGGAGGACAACTATTTTAGTGTGAGGCTCACAAAGTTGAGAGGGAAGGAGGCTAAGCAAATACCCATGTCCATTTGCATCTGGGTATATTGTCTATGGAGATTCTCAGTCATCCAAGTTATAGTTGCCTCAAAGGTGCTTTTTTAAGAGGCAACTGGACTTTCTTGTTTTTCTTTTAAAAATTTTGCTTCTCATCCAAGAAGCTTCTTCAGCTCAAGAAACTTCTTGTATGACAAGTGAAACATCTTCAAAGAAAAACAAGAAACTCCTGTTGCCTCTTGAAAAAGCACTTTTGGGACATCTGGATATATCCATTCCCACCCACATTCCCACTCACAAACATATTACTTTGACCGTTCTACACCCCTCATCTATCTCCCACTATTATCTTGAAATGGTCATCCTCCCCCCACGGGAGGATGGGAAGCTGCAAGTGTCCCCATGGCGAACGATTCAGTAAAAGGTTTCTCACTATGTTGGACCAGAAATATTTAATAGGAAAGAAGAAAGTTTTGCTCTTTTCCTTTCCGCCTTTCTACTCATGTTTCCTGCTGTTAACAACAGCTTCCCCTTCTCCTAGTGTTCTATGAAAGGATAATATTCTTGTTGGGCAATTGATCAACTGGCCGGAGGGAAATAAACTGCTAGTTTTCTATTGGCACCTGGAAACCAACAGTCAGTTCCCTGCCAGCCAGCTGATCACACTGTTTAGCTAGCCACTGTGAGAAATGCCAATCCAGAGCCTAGAGGCTGAGGGTTGTCCAGCTATGATTATCAGTATATTATCAGCTAAATATCCCTATATAATGTAACAAAGGATCCAGAATAACAGGGATCCTGGTTCCTCCAATCTGAGAAGAGCAAGGATTGCAGGCAGAAGACTCTGTATTTGGAAGGTTTGAAGCAGGAAGAAATTAGCGTAGGAGGAGTTGGGAAATGGACAGGCCAAGGCAAACAAGGGTACTGGGAAAAGAGGGTTCTGAATGGACAAGAGAAATCAAAGCAAGAAGGAAAAACAGAGCAGACTGTGAAACAGGCATTAAATTTTTCAAAAACACTGGAGACATAAGAGAGATGTCAATGCCAAGGAACAGGAAAAAGTACTATGAAACTATGACAGCATGTATCTTGACGTTGACAGATAGTCAAAACCTCTAACAATATTTTAATGGACCATTCTTCTCCCCATCTCTATAACAAATGTTTCCAGATATTTTAATTACAAAAACTATGCCCTCCTGCTCAGCTCCTCTAAAACCTGTCTCTTGTTTTCCTCCTCCTGACTTTGTTGCCTCCTCTGAAACCCAGATTTTATTTCCTCATGCTTTCATTTGAGGAATGAACGCTTTTATTTGTTTTGTTTTATTACTTCAGCGTTGCCTTTACATGCCAAGACAACTTTGTGTGGCAGACTTGTCAATTAGATAACATCAGGCCACTGAAAATGGTTGTTTGGTAAGGAATCCTGGCCTCAGAGAAAGCTAATAGAGAGCCATGTATCTGGTCAAGTGGCAGGAGAGACAGAGGACAACCTGGCACTGTGCTGTCAGCCCAGGGAATATAACCAGAAGAGAGCTATCTCCTTGCCATACTCAGCCATTGTACAGCACTCTCACCAGATTCTTGGGTTGAATACTGTCCTTTGTCAAAAGAGGTTCAGGATGAGCTATTTAAGTCCAGATGGCTATTGTATTTTCAATGGGAGGAACATCCAGCATTTTCTGGTCTTGATATAAATCAGGAACAAAAACAGAAAAGGAAAATGAGAACATTGGGAACTCCTAAACCAAAACTCATTCATTAAGTGATGGGAATACTCCTACTGCATCTTTCAAATCAAAAGAGTGGGTGGGAGAAAGAGGAAGGAATATTTTTTACAGTGGAAGATCCCATGCTGAATAGGTTGGCTGAACATCATTCCCTGCATGATGTTATAGCATTAGGAAATTCTCTGTCAGCCACCAACTGCACATAATTGGTCACAGTTATCAGCCACAGGAACAGATTTTGATATATTTTTTAAATAATCCATTCTTCCCAATGTAGAAGTCTAAGACACCACCAATAAGGAGAAACTGCAGCAGACAGACATAAAAGTGGACCTTTTCATTGTCTGGGATTTCAATTAATGAAGAATTTCTCAGACATGCCAAACTTTATTTTAAATTTGGGATAAAAGAAAACACTATACAAAGTGGGTCTGAGGTCTCAGACATTCAGCCCATTTCTCCTCGCACTATTTCAAAAACACACCATAAGTTACTTATATTCAGAGGTGGCTCAAATTATTCAGAAGCAGTAAAATGGTAAGGTCATGTCTCAATTGCATATAGCATCCTCACTGTACCCTTACGATGCTCCTAACCCATGCTAATGCTAGCTGGCTATAAATCTGGATTGGGCTACTTTGTCTAGACTGGGCTACTTTGGGACCAATTTGCCAGGTATTTTGTTCCAGACTGCCAGCTACCCTGACCCTCCTTTGTTCAATTTCCATGTGCTGTGCCCTCCCAGCTTTCTGTGCCAGGAATACAATTGCTAATTGCTTTCCTTTTCTTTGTATATGCATGGAAATTTAAATTTAAATGCATATATATGCAGTGTGAAAGCATCAGAGTACATATAAGCAGACAACTTTCATGAATTTTTTCATCTTTAGCTAAATAGTGTTTGCTGCTGCTATAAGAATCTTTCACTTACCTGAGATGTTGACAGCCACCAATCTGAAACTCAGCAAACATTATTATTGTTATTCTTGGTCGCACAGCCAGATATTGACAACTGGATTTGGTATTTTTATCCATCTACCAAGTCTTTCCCAAGGACCTAAGATAGGAAATAGTGATACCTGGTGGTGCTAAAAGTATTGTCACAGGATGTAAAGTTGCCTTTTGCAATTGATAGTCATTGACTGATTGACTGATAATCAATTGACTGATAGTCATTTTGGTCAATGAGGACAGTGTTCAAGTGGTGCTCCAGCTGTTTTATAATTACACCTGATTCCAAACTGTTTATCTATTGATTAATTATTATTTCCATAATCTATTCCTACTTAGCTGCAATGCTTTTTTTTTTACAAGTTGACTATTTCATCACTTTTTCCTGTCCCTTGATATAGATGGTTTTCCTCCCAATTTGGGAAAAGATTTTTAAAGAATTGGGGGGGAGGGGTTGTCAGAATTTTAACAGTGCAATAATTAGGGTTTTTAAAAGCTAACAGAAAAGTGAGGATGTAAGAAAAGTGTAGATGAAAATTAATACAATTTGGACACAGTCACTTATGCCCTTGTAACCTCTCATCTAGACTACTACAATGGGCTCTATATAGGGTTGCCCTTGAAGAGCATCCAGAAGCTTCAACTGATGCAGAATATGGCTGCACTGGTACCAGAGAATACAAAGTATTTGACATATGTAACATCACTGCTTCAATGTGTTTTTGGGTGCACAAGTGACCTTCTACATGTCAGGCAAATGTTATAAGCATAGTGGTCCTGGAACAACCACTGTTCTATACTGTTATTGTTGACAGTAACCACAACAGAGATTAGAGGCCTGGTGGGCAGTAATTTCTGACCTATGTGAAGAGATTTCTCTGCCACTGTATGTCACAGGGGACACATAGAAACAGTTTGCAGGAGCCAATCAAACAAAGATATTTGCCTAGAAGAAAGTAAGAAGCAGCAGGCAAACCAGACAGCAATGCTTTACCTAGCACAAGCTGACAAACACTATTTTCAGTGTGGAGCAACAAAACATAGGTCATAGTCATATTTAAAACAAGCTGGGGGACTACAGAACAATGTCATCCGTTCCTGCTTTCCAATAATACTTGGCGATCTGACTCACAATGGGGCAATCCAGAATTGTGGATATGCCATTGAAAGCAACATTAATCAGTCATTTTCTTGATTGTAGACTTTTTTGCTGTTAAAATTAAAATTATTCTTTTTAATTCTAATGTTTCCCACCACATTTTTAATATTTTGTCATAGCATTTGTAACACTTTTATAGGCATACAAATCAATTATAACACACTCTCCTAGTTAAATGAAATACAGGAGCATGACCAAGAAAACAATGTGATAATCCTAGGATAGGATAGGATAGGATAGGATAGGATAGGATAGGATAGGATAGGATAGGATAGGATAGGATAGGATAGGATAGGATATGGCAGGGTAGGGCAGGATAGGATAGGATAAAGATAGGCTATGATAAGTTAGGTTAGGTTAGGATAGGTTAGGATAGGTTAGGATAGGTTAGGATAGGTTAGGATAGGTTAGGATAGGTTAGGATAGGTTAGGATAGGTTAGGATAGGTTAGGATAGGTTAGGATAGGTTAGGATAGGTTAGGATAGGTTAGGATAGGTTAGGATAGGATAGGAATCACTTGCTTCATTTCTTCTTGTTAGGCTAAAAAGTGAGTTAGAAAAAAATATTTGTAAGTCTATTCCTACAAAAATCACATATATGCCTACTTCTGCATTGCTTTTTACTCTGACTACATATATGTTGTGGATGGTATTTTAGTAAGCAATATTTTTTCTCCTTGAACGTAGGAGTATTTTGAATTTATCCTGCATTTTTTTAAAGCTCTACTAGGCACATCATTAAATAAGCTCTGCCCAGATGCTAGAAAATGTATGTCAGCTGCTCTTTATACCCCTTGCCACACCGCCAACTTGTTCATCTGGCCCTCTGGAAGCTGTGTGAGAAAGAAGAAAAGCTACTTTTCCATGAGCATTGAAAATCAGTTTAATAAAGCCTTTAAGATTTAATGGAGACTCAAGCTGGCTTATAAATAACCTGTTTTTCAAGCAAGGCTTTATCTGGGTCTTTCTTTATGCAAACCAAAGACTACAAAGGGAAGATCAAAGATTTCAAATTCAGCTTTGTTTTGAAAGCACAAATTCCTTAGTCTGCCATCACAATAGAGAAGGGTTTCTAAATAAGATGAGCCAAGCAGGGCTTCTCACTGCCCCTTGACATCTTCTTTGATGCCCTTCACCCAGGTTGCATAAACAATGTGGCTAATTTTCAAAAGGAGGTGATTAATAATGCTTCTATGGTATGTTCAGTTTTTGGGAACAGGGCATAGGACAATTTGAAGACAATAGTTATGGTATTAGTTCTGAAACTAAATAGGTCTGAAATTAGCCAATACTTGATAAATGTCCTGCTAAAGGCTTCATCGTGGTTCAAATTCCTTAATACAGATGACACCACCATTCAGCAGTCAGCAGAGCCAGCAGATTCTGCAGGTTTTTTCTGAGATTAAATGTTCTTTTTGAGCACAACCAAAGCTATTTTCTTCTACTGGAGATCAGATGTACACTTGGCATATTATAGCCCCCCAAAACCTGTTGATTTCAGTTACATAGAAAGACGCTGTCACTTCATCGATCTGAAAAAAAAAAGATTTTAAAAAAAGTTCCAATCCATCCAGATCCTGCATATGAAATAAGATGTTGCCATCACATCCTTTATCTTAAGAAGCAGCGTGTTTTAGGAAGATAGGAACCCAGTTCATCTACAATTTGAGAGTTTTTTTAATGGCATACATTGGGTTAAAATATATGTAAGCACATGCAACTGTTGTGGCCTCCCCCCAGTTCCTTATGGCCATCTCTGTATAAAACTGGAAGGGCACTTGTGGGATGGTGCAATGAGACTGAGTAAAAGGGGAATCTCAGTGGAACCACCTTCCTTGAGTAGATATGTACTCATTAAAGAAGCTTAAATATTGCCAAATTGAGAGACACCCCCCCTCTGAGTTTCTAGATCCCCAACCCCTGGACCATGGACCAGGCTGCACAGACAAGTGAAGCCCCATCCATGGTATGCAGGCAGCACACAAAACCACACCCCCTCCAATCCATGGAAAAAATCCATAGAAACTCTCCCTGGTGCCCAAAAGGTTGGAGGTCACTACTCTAGATAGCATTCTCAAGAACAAGAAAATATGTTTATCAATTAGAGAGGTGGAGAAATCTATTCTAACAGTCTTTGTGCATGCATCTAATTTCAGATCCAACCCTTAAATATGAACCCTCACTTGCTTCTACACATTCATTTGTATGTTCCACAACTTTCCAAGAGAAAGAGAGCCTTCTGTGTCTCTTTTTATCCATTCTTTTTTAGCTCAGAGTACACAGCAAGGAACCACCTGGGCTCACCTGACCCACTTTGCCCAAATTTCACATCCTCCATTGTACTTTAGCTGGCTGGCCCTAAACAGAATACATCTAGTAATATCGCTCTTTCAAATTTCCCCAACACTTCATTCCACAAAGAGTTTCTATTCCCATCTCCCAGTCTTAAAGTGTTTTATTTAAAACGCATTTTACTTTGCAGTTTGAACTTACTTTACTACATGTTAATGTTGGTTTTCTATTAAATATTTATCAATCTTCCCTGACTATTTGTTCGTCCAGATTTGAACAAGCCCCGTGAAAAAAATCCTTCCATGATACTTTTATTGGGGATCTAACTGAAGGTGGAGAACCCAGGAAGATGCAAAGATGACCATACTACAATGAAAGACAGGCGACTCAAACGTGCAATGCTAAGCTCACCATGTTGCCCAGAGACCTATTGTGTGAGTTGAGTTGCCCTATACATCTATTAAGCAAATAAATATATAAAGAAATAAAAAGGCCAATAAACAAATATCTGTCATTTTAAACATTTCAAAAGCGATGCCTTTTTTAGCAAGTTGTATAAAAATATAATTTTCTCCCCGCCACACACACACACACAAAACCATGCAGAAGTACTTTTCAATGCAGCAATGCTTGCTTGTAAGGCTGAATCCTGGCTCAAAATGCAGCTCTTTTTGATCTAAGTCAATATGCGCATCTGTGTGTCTTTAATGTTCAGCTCCCTGCAAGGGCAGCAGGCTTCTTGGATACAGCCCTGGCTCAGCTGTTTGAGTATTTGGCCCTTGTGCCTGCTGCCGCACTGCTGTCATTTTCTGTTTTGCTTGGCATTTTTAAGACAGCAGCTAATGGGGCAGAGGGAGTGAGGGAATCCTGGCGGAGAGACGTTTCCCTGATATCTATTCAGTCCTTCTTATGTAAACCAGCATTTAAGAAGAAAGGAGGGCGGGGGAAACCAGAGTAGTAAAATATTGTAGAACTTGAGTTGATACTTCTGCTAATGCAAAGAGGCAGGTTTTAAATAGGGTTGCCTACATTTGTCACTTTCAATCATAGGATGGTGGCTGTGGTACTTAGAAGATCTTAATGGTCCTAAGAAAACAAATAGGATCCTCCCTGCTCGAAAAAGAGAAAAGAGGAGGGGGGGAGGATCAGCCAGATGCATCGACTGGGAATTGTCAGGCCTTGAGATACATCAAGAATGTCCTGTCTACACACTTCCTTTTCATCTTGCTCAAGTGAAACTGACAACTTGTCAAGCCTCTCATCCTGCTCACTTAACATCCTGTTAGCTTCTTTCACTCTCTTGCCTTTTGGTGTCTGCCAGCCACTACTTTTTGCTGCTCATTTGGAAGAGGACCTGAAAGAAGAGCTTCTCATCTTCTGGCCTGAAGAATTTAGAAGGCCTCTGAAAGTCCCCATCAGATGGGCTGTAAATCAAATCCAACTTATTTGTATTCCCTCCCAGATAATGGACCCCAACTTCATGCTAATGGCATCTTAATATTTTAAGCAAGATGAAGGCATTTCTCATTGGCCTTTACCTTTGGCTTGATGAAGTAGCCAAACAACCATTTCTACCAGTGCTGGATTGTTACTTAATATGAGACAGCATACGAATATGCACAAATACATAAATAAAATATTGCCAATTTATATAAAAAATTTGCATGCTGCCCCTCTACTGCTTACTTATATTTCATATCACAGTACCAAGCAACAGCATTTAAAGGAGCCAAAAGGATGTGGGGGATGACAAATGGCAAAGAAAAAAGATTGGCAATGGCTGATATATAATTTCAAGTAAAATCTATATTGTTTGCACACACACACATGTATGTAAGTATGTCTACAGAATTAATCAGTAACTACTATAAAGGGAACTGTCTTAGCCTCCTGAGAAAGACAGTTCTGGCATTTAGGTGAAGCCACCAAGAAGGCCTCTTCTCTTGTTCAAATCAATTGTATTTCTGCCTCTGTTTTAACATGTAGAAAAATGTTTCTCCATCAATAGTCAATCTACTGTAGGAGCCAATGGTATTGTGAATCTAAGCTTCCAGAGCATAAACACCATCCCCCATATGGTAAATTGTGCCCGGAAACAAAGTGCTAGTAATATGGTTCTTATATGACTTTTTCAGTAGCCTGCTCATCTATTAGGGAGGATGGAAGAATGGAAGGATGTAAAGATGCAAGGATGTTTTAAGACCAGCGGTTTTGAAGGTAGGACCATATGACAAATGCATTTGGCTGCAGCATGAATCATACATTTTACATGCAAAGCAGCTAAATGAATCAGGAACAACAGAAAACTAAATTCATGATGTTCACCAAAAATTCAACAAGTTTTCAGCCACAAAATTTCTGAGAACAAGTTCCAAACAGGATGACATGAAAAAGTGGTCAGATTGCCAGCAAGTGCAGTGTGTTGTTGTTGTTAGTTGCGAAGTCATGTCCGACCCATCACGACCCCATAGACAACATTTCTCCAGGCCTTCTTGTCCTCTACCATCCTCTGGAGTCCATTTAAGCTCATGCCTACTGCTTCAGTGACTCCAACCAGCCACCTCATTGTCTGTCATCCATTCTTCTTTTGCTCTCAATCGTTCCCAGCATTAGACTCTTCTCTGGTGAGTCCTTCCTTTTCATTAATTGGCCAAAGTATTTGAGTTTCATCATCAGGATCTGGCCTTCTAAAGAGCAGTTAGGGTTGATCTCCTCTAGGACTGACCGGTTTGATCACCTTGCAGTCCAAGGGATTCGCAGGGGTCTTCTCCAGCACCATAGTTCAAATAAGTGCAGTGTAATGGCTAATATATTGAAATAGGAGTAGGAGAGTTTTTAACTTACCATATATCATCACTCAGCCATGAAAGTTCATCGTTCACATTGGGCAGTTGAGTTTTTTAGCCCTTCCTATCTCACAGGATTATGGTAACAATAAAATGGAAAAGGTGGTGCTGAACTTGTAATGAAGGAGAGATATAGCATTGTTTTGTGGCATTGTCCCAAGTTGAGACATAATTATGTTTTCATATTGGGGGGGAAAGGCAGTGTGGTTGTGCTAAATCTGAACCTGATAATATCTTGCATTCTGTCTGTCACATGGCGCTGGGTCTTGAAAAAGATTATCATTCACAAAAATACATTCCCTGCCCTTCTGTGCTATATGTAATGCAGGATATACATAAATACCACAACAGCATTATTAAGGCTAAGATAATATATTTTGGTGCATGAGATAAGTATTAGATTGATGCTGGGATTCTCTTAGTCTGGATAACATCTGTCTTGTAAATATGCTTCAAATGGCTTTCTGTTTATATTCTTGTGCAATTTGCCAACAAAAAGGAGACATTTACCACATTGACTTAATCTTTCATTTTCTCAAGAAATTGGGGCTAGGATTTTTCTAGCAGCAGACTTTAAAGTTGCATCTTTTTAGAAAATCAACTGGGGGAACAGTTGATTTTCTAAAAGGATGTATTAGGTTTACTGAATTCATATTAAAAGTTACATTTACATTAAACTGTACCGCAAGCATGAGTAGGGTACCTTTGGGGGACGAAGATTTGCATTCATTCTATATATCCAACATCAGAAGTGTGGTCTGAGTTTAGTCCAAAAAGTTGAGATAGCAGCTGCATTGGTGCTATCAAAGTTTAATCTGATTTTAAAAATGGAATGCACAGGTACAGTATAGATGATACCTTGCTCAGTAGTAGTAACTGTGAAAGGGATCTTGGAGTCCTAGTGGACAACCATTTAAATATGAGCCAGCAGTGTGCAGCAGCTGCCAAAAAAGCCAACACAGTCCTAGGCTGCATAAATAGAGGGATAGAATCAAGATCAGGTGAAGTGTTAATACCACTTTTTAATGCCTTGGCAAGGCCACACTTGGAATACTGCATTCAGTTGTGGTTGCCACAATGT